>NC_057848.1:102846107-103446107 GCF_910594005.1 Cervus elaphus
ATAGGTATGAGTTTCCCTTCAGACATAATAAAAATGTTCTAATACTAATTACATTGTAGACTTTAAATTGGCAAATCCATAAAGTTATATGAATTATATATTAAAAAAATCTGTTAAAAATAGCTGCAAAAGAGAGATTTGTAGACATACAAGACTCTACACAAGGAAATGAAGAGCACCAGAAATGATAAATACACGGGTGCCAGTTTTATAGATTATTTAAATCTTCTAAAAATATAGTTGATCCTGTAAGAAAAAATAAACAATGAATTGAGGGCTTTAGAAAATAAGCAAATATATATGTGTTAATGAATATATGTATATATATTTAAATATGCATATATACCATATGTAATGACAACAAAAACACAAAGGTCAGGAAGGGAAAATGGAAGTATACAGTTGTAAGATTCTTACGTATTAAGTGGTGTAATATCACCTGAAGATAGATTGTGATAAAGATGCATATTAAAACCGCTGCAAACAATAAAATGAAAGAGTTATAGCTAATAAGACAAGTTATACAATGGTTAGCTCAGTGGGTCAGTAGTGTTTACAAGCCAAAACCTTGGGTCCCTCTATGATTGAATGAATTAAATTTGTTTTGGTCCTGAGGCACAAATGAACTCTTAATCTAGACCTTTCTCCTCAGAAGCATTTGGCATTTGTTATGGCTCTCAGAGATATTATGGGCATAGTGAGGTGGTGAGTCAGTGGAGACAGATTCAGTTACCTCTGAATAAGTCATGCCTGCTATTTTAATGACAACTCAAAAAAAAAAAAAAAAAAAAGACTGATAGGTCAGTAGCACAATATAATATAATGACAGCACATTGCAATGCAAACCAGAGCCCCTCTATGAGAAATTGCAACATGTTTATTCTTCTATGACTTACTTTAAAACATTTTTTCTAGAATGTTATCAATAAAATATTTCTTTGTAACCTTTTTCAGAGCTGGAAAAGTCTCTAATACTCCATATCAAGGCATCTGCCCTGTTATGGTCTGCATTTGATTATAAGTTCAAGATTGGGGAAAAAAATGTAAAAGTGTGTTTGTCCTGGAAAAGGAAACTCTCACAAATTCTCCAAATAGATATTGATTGAGACTTTGTTTACTTTGATATTACTATGTGCAGATTAAATTTAGAATACTCATGAGTTACTGTGTGAAAATTGACCACCATAACAAAGAAAAAGGAAAATTTCATGGTTTTTTTTTTTTGGGGGGGGGGGAATTATTAAACTTCATGGTCCTATCAGTAAGAAGTCCTCTCGAAAGAAGTATATATATAATTAAGTCAGATTCACTCAGGATAATGTTCCTTTGATAAACTCAAAACCAACTGATTTGGAATGATAATTTTATCTGCAAAATCTCTTCACCATTGCTATATTCTAGTCACAGTTTCAGCCTACACTCAAGTTGAGGGATTATAACATATGACATATTAGGGGTAATACTATAGGGTGTCTGCCTCATTGAATCTGACATAAGTTAGTGGGGTAACCATAGACAAGTGGTTTAACCTCTTTAATCATCAGTTTCTTCATGTGTAAAATGAGATTAATAATAGGACAAATCCCATAGGATTGTTATGAGGATCAAATAAGATATTGTGTAAAAAGCACTTAGTAAGGTTTCTGGTTTTAATAATGCTTTTTCTGAAGTTAACTTGGGGTGGGTTTGCTCTGTTGTCTACCACTACACTCTCTCAGATTGCACTATGCTCTTTTGTAATTTGTTTTCCCAATTTAAATTTACCTTTGATATGTATTTTCATATAATTTCACCTGGATATAAATGTTGGAAAATTCATTATGATTTTCTCTAAGTATTGCATCTCTCTAGAGAATACTCCTGGGTGTTCTAAGAAAGCTGCAATGACTACACTGCGTGGTGAAGTATGTGATTTCAAATCTCTTGTCCAAGTAATGTATCCCAACAGTCAGTGTTTTTTTGTTTGTTTGTTTGTTTAATTAAGTAAGTACTTTGGATAATTCTTGGGCTTTCCTAACTGCACAAACATGTGGTCAACATCTCCATCAGACAGACACTGAAATGGCATTTGTATTTCAGTCAAGAGCAAAACTTGAGGCAAGGAATTAGTTTAGTTGGAGACAAAGCAATGTGAACAGCATTGGACTATTCTTTCACTTGGCATAAATTATTGTTTTACTGAAACAACTGAAACTAATGTTTGGAGTTTGATATGAAAACTGTATTTTTATTTAACAACAATCAATACACAATAAATTGCACAAACTTAAAGTGTAAAATTGGACATATCTTGATATATGTGTACTTCAATGAAACCACCATTATAATAAAGATAACAAACATATCCATTAATTGCAAAAATTTCCTCATGCCTTTTATATTTCCATCTTCCCTCCCCTTTCTCATCTCCTGTATCACCAAGCAACCACTGAACTTTATTTCACTACAGGCTAATTTACACTTTATTAAATTTTAAATTTAAATGTAGATTCAATTTTGTCTGGTTTCATTCATCTAGAATAATTATTTTGTTATTCATTCCTATTGTTGTATGTATATATATATTTTTTAAATTTTTTGGATAGTATTTCATTATATAACTATATAACGTTATGCCTATTGAAATATATGTAGGTTATCTCCAGTTTTTTGTTGTTTCAAATAAAACTGCTATGAACATTCACATGTTAGTCTTTGTATGGACATACTATTTCATCACCCATGGGTAAATAGAAGTAGAATGGCTGGGTCGTACTATAGATATATGTTTAACTTTGTAATAGACTATTAACTCTTTTCCAAAATGAATGTATCATTTCACATTCCAAGAAAGTGTGTGATAGTTCCAGTTATTATATTTCCATGTCAATAATTTCCATTAGACAGTCTCTTAAATTTTACTTTAATTGGTGCATAAGGGAACTTTCTAGGTGGTGCAGTGGTAAAGAATCTGCCTGACAATGCAGGGGATGCAAGAGATTCAGGTTTGCTCCTTGGGTCAGGAAGAACCCCTGGAGGAGGAAATAGCAACCCACTCTAGTATTCTTGCCTGGAAAATTCCATGGACTGAGAAGCCTGGTCGCCTACTGTTCATGGGGCCACAAAGAGTTGGATACAATTGAGTGACTTAGCACAGCACAATTGGTACATAGTGGTATCTCACTGTGATTTTAATATGCACTTCTCCAATGATTAGTGATGCTAAGCATCTTTTCATGTATTCATTTGCATCCCTATATCATTGGAGTCAAGTGTGTGCTTTAAGTATTTTGTATATTCTTATTTTGGTTATTTATATTATTATTGAGTTTGGAGAGAGTGCTTTACATACCCTAGATATGCGTTTTATCAGATATATGATTTGCAAATATTTTCTCCCAGTCTCTGGGTTTTATGAAAACACCAAAATCACAAATAAATGCTGAACAACCATTGACAAAAATGCTGGAACTTACCAAAACAGATATCCTACATCCAGGGACAGAGATGCCACAAAGAGATGGCAGGAGGGGAGTAATCATGATAAAACCAAACCCCATACCACTGGGAGGGCAACTAAAAAACTGGAATATAGTTATGCCACAGAGATTCTCTCACTGGAGAGAAAGTTATGAGCCCCACATCAGACTCCATAGCCTGGGGGTCTGCCAATAAGAGAAGGCGCTCTCAGGTAATTTGACATTAAAGGCCAGTAGGGTTTGATCACAGAAATTCCACAGGGGTAGGGGAAATACAAACTCCACACTTAGAGGATGCACACAAATTCATGTGTCCACTAGGTCCCTGGAATTAAAGCAGTGGCCTCAAGAGAGCCTGGTCCATACCTATCTACTGGTATTGGAAGGACTCCTTTGGAGATAAGGGGTGACTGTAGCTGACTGAAGGACAAAGGCACTGGCTGTGGTAGTTCTTAGTACTCATTGGCATGAGCACTACTGGAGGCCACCATTTTCTCACCAAGACCTAGCCCCACCCTAATAGCCTGTAGGCTCCGTGCTGGGATACTTCAGGTCAAGCAACAAACAAGGTGGGAACACAGCCATACCCATCAGAAGACAGGCTACTTAAAGTCATCCTGAATACACAGCTGTCTGCTAAACACACCTCCAGACATGGCTCTGCCCATCAAAGGGAAAAGACCCAGCTCCACCCACCAGTGGCCGTGAACCAGTCCCTCCCACCAGGAATACTGAAAAAGCCTCTTATACAGCCTCGTCCAACAGTGAGCAGAGAGCAGAGCAATAAGAACTACAACACTGAAGTCTATAAAACAGAAATCACAGAAAGTCAGACAAGCTGAGGAATATGTCCCAAATGAAGGGATAAGACAAAAAAAAAAAAAAAACACCTGAGTGAAGCAGAGATAGGCAAACTATCTGAAAAAAAATTTCAAGTAATGATAGTAAAGATGATCCAAGATCTCAGAAAATGAATGGGGATACAAATTGAAAAGATACAAGACATGCTTAACAAAGAACAATAACTAAGAACAAACAGACATGAATTATACAATAACTAAAATAAAAAGTACACTAGAAGAAATCAGTAGCAGAGTAACTGAGGCATAAGAATAAATAATTGACCTGGAAGACAGAAGGGTGAAAATCACTGCCATGGAACAGAATAAAGGGGAAAAAAAAATGAAAAGAAAATAAGACAATCCAAAGACCTCTGGGATAAAATGAAACACACCAACAATCACATTATAGGGATTCAAGACGGAGAAGAGAGACAACAGAAAGGACCTGAGAAGATATTTGAAGAGATAATAGCTGAAAACTTCCCTAACACAGAAAAAGAAAGCATCACCGAGGAAGCAGAGTCTTAGGCAGGAAAAAACAAAGGGGGAACATGGTGAGACACATATTAATCAAACTGATAAAAACTATAGACAAAGAAAAAATATTAAAAGCAACAAGGGAAAAGCAACAAATAATGTATAAGGTAATGCTCATAAGGTTATCACTTGATTTATTAGCAGACCCTCTGTAAGCCTGAAGGGATTGGTATGATATATTTATTGTGATGAAAGGGAAGCCCCTAGAACCAAGAGTACTCTATCCAGCAAGGCTCTCATCCAGATTCAACAGAGAAATCAAAAGCTTTACAGACAAGCAAAACCTAAGAGAATTCAGCACCACCAGACCAGCTTTGCAATAAATGTGAAAGACATTTCTCTAAACAGAAAAGAAAAGGTCACTACCAGAACAAAAAGTTTATGAATTGAAAAACTCTCCAGTAATGGCAAACATACAGTAAATTTAGGGAATCATCCACATGCCAATATGACATCAAAAACATCAATTGAGAGAAAGGGAGACCACAAATGCAGGATACTGAAAATGAATTTGAAATTCACAGACCAGGAACTTAAAACAAACTTAGAATCTTGATTATATTTATAAAGTGAAAGTGTTCGTTGCACAGTCATGTCTGACTCTTTGTGACCGCAAGGACTATAGCCTGCCTTGCTCCTCTGTCCATGGGATTCTCCAGGAAGGATAGTGGAGTGGGTTGCCATTTCCTTCTCCAGGGGATCTTTCCGACCCAGGGAAAGAACTTGGGTCTCCTGCATTGCAGGCGGATTCTTTACCATTTGAGTCACTGACGGTTCCAGATTGCATATAGACGTGTATATCAAATCCTCATGGTAACTGCAAACAGAAAATCTACAATAGATGCACACAAAAAGAAAAATGAATCCAAACACAACACTGAAGCTAGTCATCAAAGCACAAGAGAAGAAAAACAGAGAAAGGGGAAAGACCTACGAAAACAAATCCAAAACAATTAAGAAAATGGTAATGGTAACATACACATCAATAATTACCTTAAATTTAAATGTATAAAATACTTCAGCCAAAAGACATAGACTGGCTGTATGGATTTAAAAAGTCAATACCCACATATGCTGTCTGCAATAGACCCACTTCAGTCTAGGGACACCTACAGACTGAAAGTGCAGAGATAGAAAAAGCTATTCCATGTAAATGAAACTCAAAAGAAAGCTGGATACACATATCAGAAAAATAGACTTTAAAATAAAGACTGCTACAAGAGACAAGGACACTACATAATGAATGAATGAATGAAGAATCAACCTGAGAAGAAGATAAAACAATTGAAATATACACGCACCCAACATACTAGGATCTTGATATATAAGGCAAATACTAACAGTCATAAAAGGATAAAAATCAGCAATAACATAATAGTAGTGGGAGACTTTAACACCCCATGCTCATCAATAAAAAAGCAGCAGATCCATAAAAAAGAAGAAAAAGAAAAAAAAAAAACAAAAACAAAACACTGGTCTTAAATGACACATTAGAACAATTAGACTTTATAGAGTATTCCAGTCAAAAGCAGTAGAATACATTTCTCAAATTCACACAAAACATTCTCCAGGATAGATCAAATCTTGGGTCACAAATTAAGACTCAGAAAATTTAAGAAAATTGAAATAGTACAAGCATATTTCCTTCCCACAATGTTTTGAGATTAGAAAATGACTACATGAAAAAAACACTGCAAAAAAATACAGACTAGTGGAGACTAAAGAATATGCTACTAAACAACCCATGAATCACTGGAGAAATCAAAGGGGAAATATAAAAATACCTTCAGATTACTGAAAATGAAAGCACAGTGATCCAAAATGTATGAGATGTAGCAAAAGCAGTTCTAAGAGGAAAAGTTATAGCAAAAGAATCTTACCAAAGGAAACAAAACAAAACAAACAAATAAAACAAAAAATACACAAATAAACAAGCTAATCTTACACCTAAAGCAAATGGAGAAAGAAAAATGAATAAAACACAAAGTTAATAGAAGGAAAGAAATCATAAACATGAGAGCAGAAATAAATGAAACTGAGAAAAAGAAAACGATAGAAAAGATGAAAGAAACTAAAAGCTGGTTCTTTGAAAACAAATTGAAAATTGATAAAACTTTAGCCAAACTCATCAAGAAAAAGAGAGAAAGGACTTAAATCAATAAAATTATAAATGAAAAAGGAGACATTACAAGAGACTCCACAGAAATACAAAGGTTCATAAAAGACTACTACAAGCAACTATATGTCAATAAAATGGACATCCTCAAACAGATGGACAAATTCTTAGAAAGATACGATCTCCCAATGCTGAAATAGAAAGTATGGAAAGATCAACCACAAGTACTAAATTGAAACTAAGGTTAAAAATTCCTAACAAACAAAAGTCCAGGATGACATGGCTTTACAGGCTAATTATATCAAACATTTAGATAAGAGCTAACATCTATTCTTCCAACACTATTCTTAAAAAATGCAGAGGAAGGAATATTCTAAACCTCATTCTATGAGGCCACCATCAGCCTGATACCAAAACCAGACAAAAAATGCTACAAAAAATGCAAATTACAGGGCAGTATCACTGATGAAATAGATGCAAATATCCTCAACAATATACTAGTGATCTGAATCCAACAATATACTAAAATGATCATACACCATGATAAACTGGAATTTATCCCAGGGGTACAAGGATTTTTCAAATATCTGCAAATCAGTCAGAGTGATGCACATTGAAGCAGAAAACCATATGATCATCTCAGTAGATGCAGAAAAAAATTGTTGACAAAATTTAACACCTATTTATGATTAAAAAAAACTATACAGAAAGTGTACACAGAGGAAGCATAACTCAACTTAATATAGGTCATATATGACAAGCCTGAAGCTAACATATACAACACTTAAAAGCTGAAAGCATTTATTCTAATATCAGGAACTAGACAAGGATGTCCACTCTCCTCACCTTTATTTAACATAATTTTGGAAGTCCTGGCCTTGGCAATCAGGGAAGAAAAAGAAATAAAAGGAATCCAAACGGGAAAAAAGTAAAACTGTCACTGTTTACACATGATGTTATGTAGAGAAAATCCTAAAGATACTACAAAAAACTACAGAGTGGGGAGGACGGTCGTAAGATGGGGGAGGAATAATACGGGGAGACCATTTTCTCCCCCACAAATTCATCAAGAGAACATTTGAATGCTGAGCAAATTCCACAAAACAACTTCTGAATGGTGGAAGGGGACATCAGGCACCCAGAAAGGCAGCCCATTGTCTTTGAAAAGAGTTAGGACAAAATATAAAAGACAAAAAGAGAGACAAAAGAGGTAGGGACAGAGATCCGTCCCAGGAAGGGAGTCTTCAAAAAGGAAGAAGTTTCTAAACACCAGGAAACACTCTCACTGGCTGGTCTGTGGCGAGTCTTGGAATCTCAGAGGGCAACATAACCAGGAGGAAAAATAAATAAATAAATAAATAATTAAAACCCACAGATTACATGCCTAACAGCAACTCCCAGTGGAGAAGCAGCACAGACGCTCTCATCCACCACTAGCAAGTGGGGGCTGGACAGGGAGGCCCAGCTGCATTGCTTAGGGTAAGGACCAGGCCTGAATGCCCCGAGGGCAATCTGAGGGAACTAACTTGCGATAACAACACAGACTGTGGGATAGATATCCCATGAAAAGTCCTAACCTAAGACACTGCCAGGCCCACTCACAGAACAAAGGACTGAACAGAGCTAGCCATCTGCAGACCAGCCCATCCCCTGCTGGAGACAGGCATACGGGGACAGCCAGAGCCAGAAGGGGGCAATTGCGGCCCCAGAGAGGCATCCTCTACGAAACTGCAAGCAGGCTTCATTGCTAACCAAGACTTCTTGGGATTCTGGATGGTTGACATCCGCCGGGAGGGTCGCAGCCAGAGATCAGCTCCCCAGAAGAGACACGCGGCACACCTGAGAAGGCGCACCCATTGTACACCCAGAAAACTGAGTGTCTGGGACTGGAGGAGGCAATAAGATGCACCCTCCAACTGGGGGTGACTGCACTCGCCAAGCACCTGGTCACCTGAGCTTCTGGGACCTGGGAAGGGCACAAAACGTAGGCCCAACCGAGTCTGTGCCTCTCTGGAAGTGAAAGTGAAAGTGAAGTCACTCAGTCGTGTCCAACTCTTTGCAACCCCATGGACAGAGTAGCCTGCACCAGGCTACTCCGTCCATGGGATTTTCTGGGCAAGAGTACTGGAGAGGGTTGCCATTTCCTTCTCCAGCGAATCTTCCCGACCCAGGGATCAAACCCAGGTCCCCCGCATTGTAGACAGACGCTTTACCATCTGCACCTTTGTGGAGTACCCGAGAACCTGAACCTGAGCGGCCTAGACCTGGGAAGTGCATGCAACGCAGGGCCCACCTCAGACAGTTCCCAGTAGAGCAACCTAAAGCCTGACAAGAGCAACCTAGAGCCTGACAAGTGTAGACCATGAAAGCACACACACCATGAGCGGGGGCAAACCCAGTGCAGCTGAAACACTTTGAACACTCCCACACATGCCAGCGATATTTGTTTGCAGTATTCCTCCCTCCCCGCAATACGACTAAGCAAGTGAGCCTAAAAAAATGACCATCACCGCTCCCCTGTGTCAGGGCGGAAATTAGATACTGAAGAGACCAGCAAACAGAAGAAGCTAAAATAAACAGAGGGAACTTTTTTGGAAGTGACAGGTGCAATAAATTAAAACTCTGTAGTTAGCACCAAATACACAAAAAGGGGCCTATAGATCTTGAGAAATATAAGCCAGATCAAGGAACTATCTGAAAATGAACTGACCCCACACTGCCTGCAACATCTCCAGAGAAAGTCCTAGATATATTTTTGCTATTATCATTTTTTAATTATTTTTTTAATTTTTAAGTCCCCTATTACTCCTTTAATTTTCATTTCTATACCTTTTATTACCTTGCAAAAAAAATACCTCATTTTTAAAGCAAACTTCATATACATATTTTATAATTTTTGTGACTTTGTTTTTTTTTTTAACATTGTATTTTTGAGACTCTAACCTCTACTCTAGCTTTTTAATTGTTGCTTTTTGGAATTTGCTATCAATTTTGTACCTTTAAGAACCCAATTTTCAGTACCCATTTTTACCTGGGAGTGACATTACTGGCTTGATTGCTCTCTCCCCCTTTGGACTCTCCTTGTTCTCCACCAGGTCGCCTTTATCTCCTCTCTCCCCCTTCTCTTCTCTACCCAACTTTGTGAATCTCTTTGTGTGTTCCGGGCTGTGGAGAACACTTAAGGAACTGATTACTGGCTGAATCTATCTCTCTCTTTTTGATTCCCACTTTTCTACTTCTGGCCACCTCTGTCTCCTTCCTCCCTCTTCTCTTCTCTGTGTAACTTAGTGAACATCTTTGAGGGGTCCAGAATGTGGAGAGCACATAGGAAAGTGATTACTGGCTAGCTTGCTCTCTCCCCTTTTGATCCCCCCTCTTATCTTCCTGGTCACCTCTATCTGCCTCCTCCCTCTTCTCTTCTCCATGTAACCCTGTGTACCTATCCAAGTGTCCCTCACTGTGGAGAAACTTTTCATTCTAACCTAGATGTTTTATCATCAGTGCTGTATAGATGGAGAAGTCTTAAGGCTACTGTAAGAATAAGACTGAAAACCAGAGGCAGGAGGCTGAAGTCCAAAACCTGAGAACACCAGAGAACTCCTGACTGCAGGGAACATTAATCAACAAGAGTTCATCAAAATCCTCCATACCTACACTGAAACCAAGTACCACCCAAGGGCCAAAAAGTTCCAGAGCAAGATACACCATGCAAATTCCCCAGCAACAAAGGAACATAGCCCTGAGCTTCAAAATACAGGCTACCCAAAGTCACAGCAAACCCATTGACATCTCAGAACTCATTACTGGACACTTCATTGCACTCCAGAAAGAAGAAATCCAGCTCTACCCACCAGAACACCGACACAAGCTTCCCTAACCAAGAAACCTTGACAAGCCACCCGTCCAACCCTACCCACAGTGAGGAACCTCCACAACAAAGAGGAACAACAAACTGCCAGAATACGGAAAGGCCACCCTAAGCACAATAATCTAAACAAGATGAAAAGGCAGAGAAATACACAGCAGGCAAAGGAACAGGATTAATGACCACCAAACCAAACAAAAGAGGAAGAGATAGGAAATCTACCTGATAAAGAATTCAGAAAAATGGTAGTGAAAATGATCCAAAATCTTGAAAACAAAATGGAGTTACACATAAATAACCTGGAGACAAGGATTGAGAAGATTCAAGACATGTTTAACACGGACCTAGAAGAAATAAAAAAGAGTCAATATATAATGAATAATACAATAAATGAGATCAAAAACACTCTGGAGGGAACCAACAGTAGAATAACAGAAGCAGAAGATAGGATAAGTGAGGTAGAAGATAGAATGGTAGAAATAAATGAAGCAGAGAGGAAAAAGTAAAAAAGGATTAAAAGAAATGAGGAAAACCTCAGAGACCTTTGGGACATTGTTTAAGGCCCCAACATTCGAATCATAGAAGTCCCAGAAGAAGAAGACAAAAAGAAAGACCATAAGAAAATACTTGAGGAGATAATAGTTGAAAACTTCCCTAAAATGGGGAAGGAAATAATCACCCAAGTCCAAGAAACCCAGAGAGTCCCAAACAGGATAAACCCAAGTTGAAACACCCCAAGACATATATTAATCAAATTAACAAAATCAAACACAAGGAACAAATATTAAAAGCAGCAAGGGAAAAATGACAAATAACACACAAAGGGATTCCTGTAAGGATAACAGCTCATTTTTCAATAGAAACACTTCAGGCCAGAAGAGTATGGCAGGACATACTTGAAGTGATGAAAGAGAAAAATCTACAGCCCAGATTACTGTACCCAGCAAGGATCTCATTCAAATATGAAGGAGAAATCAAAAGCTTTACAGACAAGCATAAGCTGAGAGAATTCAGCACCACCAAACCAGCTCTCCAACAAATGCTAAAGGATCTTCTCTAGACAGGAAACACAGAAAAGGTGTATAACTCGAACCCAAAATAACAAAGTAAAAGAAAGCAGGAGTCACAATACTCATATCAGATAAAATAGACTTTAAAATAAAGGCTGTGAAAAGAGACAAAGAAGGACACTACATAATGATCAAAGGATCAATCCAAGAAGAAGATAAAACAATTATAAATATAAATGCACCCAACATAGGAGCACCGCAATATGCAAGGAAAATGCTAACAAGTATGAAAGGGGAAATTAACAGTAACACAGTAATAGTGGGAGACTTTAACACCCAACTCACACCTATGGATAGATCAACTAAACAGAAAACTAACTAGGAATCACAAACTTTAAATGATACAATAGACCTAATTGATATATATAGAACATTTCACCCCAAAACAATGAATTTCACATTTTCCTCAAGGGCACATGGAAGCTTCTCCAGGATAGATCACATCCTGGGCCATAAATCTAGCCTGGGTAAATTAAAAAAAAAAAAATTGAAATCATTCCTGTCATCTTTTCTGACCACAATGCAGTAAAATTAGATGTTAATTACAGGAGAAAAATTATTTAAAATTCCAACATATGAAGGCTGAACAACACATTGCTGAATAACTAACAAATCACAGAAGAAATCAAAAAAGAAATCAAAATATGCATAGAAATGAATGAAAATGAAAACACAGCAACCCCATACCTATGAGACACTGTAAAAGCAGTGCTAAGGGGAAGGTTCATACCAGTACAGGCTTACCTCAAGAAACAAGAAAAAAGTCAAATAAGTAACCTAATTCTACATGTAAAGCAACTAGAAAAGGAAGAAATGAAGAACCTCAAAGTTAGTATAAGGAGAGAAATCTTAAAAATTAGGGCAGAAATAAATTCAAAAGAAACAAAGGAGACCATAGCAAAAATCAACAAAGCCAAGAGCTGGTTCTTTGGGAAGATAAACAAAATGGATAAACCATTAGCCAGACTCATCAAGAAACAAAGGGAGAAGAACCAAATCAACAAAATTAGAAATGAAAATGGAGATATCACAAAAGACAAAACAGAAATACAAAGGATCATTAGAGACTATTATCAGCAACTAATGCCAATAAAATGGACAACTTGGAAGAAATGGACAAATTCTTTGAAAAGTACAGCTTGCCAAAACTGAACCAGGAAGAAATAGAAAATCTTAACAGACAAATCACAAGCATGGAAATTGAAACTGTAATCAGAAATCTTCCAGCCAACAAAAGCCCAGGACGAGATGACTTCAGAGTTCAATTCTACCAAAAATTTAGAGAAGAGCTAACACCTATCTTACTCAAACTCTTCCAGGAAATTGCAGAGGAAGGTAAACTTCCAAACTCATTCTATGTGGTCACCATCACCCTAATTCCAAAACCAGACAAAGATGCCACAAAAAAAAAAAAAAAGAAAGAAAGAAAATGACAGGCCAATATCACTGATGAACATAGATGCAAACATCCTTAACAAAATTCTAGCAAACAGAATGCAACAACATGTTTAAAAGATAATACATCATGAGCAAGTGGATTTTATCCCAGTGATGTAAGGATTCTTCAATATCCTCAAATCAATCAACGCAATACACCACATTAACAAACTGAAAGATAAAAACCATATGATTATCTCAATAGATGCAGAGAAAGCCTTCAACAAAATTCAACATCCATTTATGATAAAAACCCTCCAGAAGGCAGGAATAGAAGGAACATATCTCAACATAATAAAAACTATATATGACAAACCCACAGCAAACATTATCCTCAATGGTGAAAAACTGAAAGCATTTCCCCTAAAGTCAGGAACAAGACAAGGGTGCCCACTCTCACCACTACTATTTCAGGTAGTTTTGGACGTTTTGGCCACAGCAATCAGAGAAGATAAAGAAATAAAAGGAATCTAGGTTGGAAAAGAAGAAGTAAAACTCTCACTGTTTGCAGATGACATGATGGTTGACATAGAAAACCCTAAAGACTCCACTTGAAAATTACTACAGCTAATCAATAAATACAGTAAAATTTCAGGATATAAAATTAACACACAGAAATCCCTTACATTCCTATGCACTAACAATGAGAAAACAGAAAGTGAAGGAAACAATTCCATTCACCACTGCAACAAAAAGAATTAAATACTTAGGAATAAATCTGCCTAAAGAAACAAAAGACCTATATATAGAAAACTACAAAACACTGATGAAAGAAATCAAAGAGGACACAAACAGATGGAGAAATATACCATGCTCATGGATTGGAAGAATCAATATTGTCAAAATGGCTATACTACTCAAAGCAATCTTTAGATTCAATGCAATCCCTATCAAGCTACCAATGGTATTTTTCACAGAACTAGAACAAATAGTTTCACAATTTGTATGAAAATACAAAAAACCTCAAATAGTCAAGCAATCTTGAGAAAGAAGACTGGAACTGGCGGAATCAACCTGCGTGACTTCAGGCTATACTACAAAGCTACAGTCATTAAGACAGTATGGTACTGGCACAAAGACAGAAATATTAATCAATGGAACAAAATAGAAAGCCCAGAGATAAATCCACGCACCTATGGACACCTTATTTTTGAAAGGAGGCAAGAATATACAATGGAGAAAAGACAATTTATTTAACAACTGGTGCTGGGAAAACTGGTCAACCACTTGTAAAAGAATGAAACTAGAACACTTTTTAACACCACACACAAAAATAAACTCAAAATGGATTAATGATCTAAACATAAGACCAGAAACTATAAAACTCTTAGAGGAAAACATAGGCAAAACACTCTCTGACATAAATCACAGCAGGATAAATCATAGAGGATCCTCTATGACCCACCTCCCAGAGTACTGGAAATAGAAGCAAAAATAAACAAATGGGACCTAATTAAGCTTAAAACATGTACACCTGTGGTGGATTTATGTCCATGTATGGCAAAACCAACACAATAAAAAAAGATGAAAAAATAAATAAATAAAAGCTTTTGCACAACAAAGAAAACTGTAAGCAAGGTGAAAAGACAGCCTTCAGAATGGGAGAAAATAATAGCAAGTGAAGTAACTGGCAAAGAATTAATCTCAAAAATATACAAGCATCACCTGCAAATCAATTCCAGAAAAATAAACGAACCAATCAAAAAATGGACCAAAGAACTAAACAGACATTTCTCCAAAGAAGACATACAGATAGCTAACAAACACATGAAAAGGCGCTCAACATCACTCATTATTAGAGAAATGCAAATCAAAATCACAATGAGGTACCATTTCATGCTGGTCAGAATGGCTGCTATCCAAAAGTCTACAAACAATAAATGCTAGAGAAGGTGTGGAGAAAAGGCAACCCTCTTACACTATTGGTGGGAATGCAAACTAGTACAGCCACTATGGAGAACAGTGTGGAAATTCCTTTAAAAACTGGAAATAGAACTGCCATATGACCCAGCAATCCCACTGCTGGGCATACACACTGAGGAAACCAGAATTGAAAGAGACACCTGTACCCCAGTGTTCATTGCAACACTGTTTATAATAGCCAGGACATGGAAGCAACCTAGATGTCCATCAGCAGTCAAATGGTTAAGAGATCTGTGGTACATATACACAATGGAATATTACTCAGCCATTAAAAAGAATACATTTGAATTAGTTCCAATGCGGTGGATGAAACTGGAGCCTATTATACAGAGTGAAGTAAGCCAGAAAGAAAAACACCAGTACAGTATACTAATGCATATATGTGGAATTTAGAATGATGGTAACGATAACCCTATATGCGAGCCAGCAAAAGAGACACAGATGTATAGAACAGTCTTTTGGACTCTATGGGAGAGAGCAACGGTGGGATGACTTGGGAGAATGGCATTGAAACATGTATATTTTCACATGTGAAACAGATCACCAGTCCAGATTCAGTGCATGAGACAGGGTGCTCGGGGCTGATGCACTGGGATGACCCAGAGGGATGGGATGGAGAGGGAGGTTGGAGGGAGGTTCAGGATGGGGAACACATGTACACCCATGGTGGATTCATGTCAATGTATGGCAAAACCACTACAATACTGTAAAGTAATTAGCCTCCAATTAAAATAAATTCAGTTCAGTCCCTCAGTCGTGTCCGACTCTTTGCGACCCCATGAATCGCAGCATGCCAGGCCTCCCTGTCCATCACAAACTCCCGGAATTCACTCAAACTCATGCCCATTGAGTCGATGATGCCATCCAGCCATCTCATCCTCTGTTGTCCCCTTCTCCTCCTGCCCAAAATCCCTCCAAGCATCAGAGTCTTTTCCAATGAGTCAGCTCTTTGCATGAGGTGGCCAAAGTATTGGAGTTTCAGCTTCAACATCAGTCCTTCCAATGAACATCCAGGACTTATGTCATTCGGGATGGACTGGTTGGATCTCCATGCAGTCCAAGGGACTCTCAAGAGTCTTCTCCAACACCACAGTTCAAAAGCATCAAATTTTCGGCGCTCAGCTTTCTTCACAGTCCAACTCTCACGTCCATACATGACCACTGGAAAAACCAGACAGATCTTTGTTGGCAAAGTAATGTCTCTGCTTCTTAATATGCTATCTAGGTTGGTCATAACTTTCCTTCCAAGAGTAAGCGTCTTTTAATTTCATGGCTGCAGTCACCATCTGCAGTGATTTTGGAGCCCAAAAAAATAAAGTCCGACACTGTTTCCACTGTCTCCCCATCTATTTCCCATGAGGTTATGGGACCAGATGCCATGATTTTAGTTTTCTGAATGTTAAGCTTTAAGCCAACTTTTTCACTCTCCTCTTTCACTTTCATCAAGAGGCTTTTTAGTTCCTCTTCACTTTCTGCCATAAGGGTGGTGTCATCTGCATATCTAAGGTTATTGATATTTCTCCCAAAATGGTTGATATTAAAAAAGTAAGCCAAAAAACAAAAACTACAGAGTTCATCAATGAATTTAGTAAAATTTCAGTGCACAAATTTAAAACACAGAACTCTGATGCATTCCTATACACAAACAGTGAAATATCTGAAAGAGATATTCAAGAAACAATTCCCACTGCATGAAAAAGAATAAAATACCTAAGGAGACAAAGGACTTGTAATCTGAAAACTAGGATACTGATGAAAGAAACAAAAGATGACATGGATGAAAGATATACCATGTTCTTGGATTGGAAGACTCAATATTGTCAAATGACTGATCTACCCAAGGCAATCCACAGATTCGATGTAATCCCTATCAAATTTCCAATGGTATTTTTCACAGAATTAGAACAAAAATCTTACCATTTAATATGTAGACACAAAAAACCCTCAATAGCCAAAGCTATTTTGAGAAAGGAAAAGTGGAACTGGAAGAATCAAGCTACCTGACTTCAGACTATAATATAAAGCTACATTCATCAAAATAGTATGTTACTGGAAAAAAACCAGAAATATAGATCAGTGGAATAGAATCAGAGGCTCAGAAACAAACCCACAAACCTATGGCCAATTAGCCTGTGACAAAAGAGACAAGATTATACAATGGAGAAAAACAGTCTCTTCAATTAAAAGTGCTGGGAAAACTGAACAACTGCATGTAAAAAATGAAATTAGAATGTTTTTTAACATCATAGGCAAAAATAAACTTAAAATGGATTAAAGACCTAAATGCAAGGCCAGATACTATAAAATTCTTAGAGGAAAACATAGAGCACTCTTTGACACAAGTTGAGCAATATCTTTTTTCAAATAGTCTCCTAGATTAATGGAAATAAAAACAAAAATAAACAAACGGGATCTAATTAAATTCAGAAATTTTGCCCACAAAAGAAAAAAAAAAAAAAAAAAACTATAAACTAAATGTGAAGACAACCCAAAGAATGGGAGAATTATATTTGCAAATGATGTGACCAAAAGGAGGTCAATCTTCAAAATTTACAAAAATCTCATAAGGCTCATTATTGAAACATCCAATCAGAAAAAATATACAGTGCATAAGCTCATTCAGCTCAATATCAGGAAAACAAACAATACAATCAGAAAATGTGCAGAATACATAAACAGACATTCCTCCAAAGAAGACATACAGATGGCCAATAAACACATGAAGAGATACTCAACATTGTTCATTATTAGAGAAATGCAAATCAAAACTACAATGAGTTATCACCTCACACCAGTCAGAATGGCCATCATCAAAAAATCCACAAACAATAAATGGTGGAGAGGATCTGGAGAAAAGGGAACCCTCCTGTACTGTTGGTGAGAATGTAAACTGATACAGCCATTATGGAAAACAGTATGGAGATTCCTTAGAAAACTAGGAATGCTCATTTCTGCATGCTCAGTTGCTTCAGTTGTGTCTGACTCTTTGCAACCCTATGGACTGTAGTAGTGCCAAGCTCCTCTGTCCATGTGGTTCTCCAGGCAAGAATACTGGAGTGAGTTGCCATTCCTTTCTCCAAGGGATCTTCCTGACCCAAGGGTTGAACCCACATTTCCTGCATCTCCTGCATTGCAGGCAGATTACATGCTGAGCCATCTGGGAAGCCCACAGTGGAATGTTACTCAACTATAAAAAGGAAGAAATTTGAGTCAGTTCTAATGAGGTGGATGAACCTAGAACATGTTATACCAGATGAAGTAAGTCAGAAAGAGAAAAACAAATATCATATATTAATGCATATATATGGAATCTAAAAAAAAAAAAAAAACAATACTGAAGAACCTATTAGCAAGGCAGGAACAGAGACACTGACATAGAGAACAAACTTGTGGATATAGCAGGAGAAGGAGAAAATCAATACAACATATTGAAGCTATTATCCTCCAATTAAAAATAAAAATTAACTATAAAAAATAGGTAGAATAATTAAATAGACATTTCTCCAAAATATGGTGACAGGTACATATAAAGATGCTCAAGATGGCTAATTATTAGAGAAGTGCAAATCAAAACAGCAATGAAATATTAATGTGACCTCACACCAGTAAGAATGACCATCATTAAAAAAAATCTACAAACAATAAATGTTGAATAAGGTGTGGTGAAAAAGGAATACTCCTACACTGGTGATGGAAAAGTAAATTGGTATAGCCACTATGGAGGGCAGTATGGAGGTTCCTTAAAAACATAAAAATAGAGATATGATACGATTCGATAAGGGCTTCACAGGTAGTGTTAGTGGTAAACAACCCGTCTGCCAAAGCAGGAGACATAAGAGACACGGGTTCAATCCATGGGTTGGGAAAATCCCTTGGAGGAGGGCAGGCAACCAACTCCAGTATTCTTACTTGGAGAATCCCGATAAACAGAGGAGCCTGGCAGGCTAGAGTTCACAGGAATGCAGAGAGTCATACACTATAGGAGCAACTTAGTACATTCAGTTCAGTTCAGTCACTTAGTCATGTCTGACTCTTTGCGAACCTATGAACAGCAGCACACGAGGCCTCCCTGTCATTACCAACCCCAAGAGTTTATGCAAACTCATGATCATTGAGTTGGTGATGCCATCCAACCATCTCATCCTCTGTCATTCCCTTCTCCTCCTGCCCTCAATCTTTCCCAACATCAGGAACTTTTCAAATGAGTCAGCTCTTCACATCAGGTGGCCAAAGTACTGGAGTTTCAGCTTCAACATCAGTCCTTCCAATGAATACCCAGGACTGATTTCCTTTAGGATTGACTGGTTGTTTCCCCTTGTAGTCCAAGGGACTCTCAAGAGTCTTCTATAACACCACAGTTTAAAAGCATCAATTCTTCAGTGCTCAGCTTTCTTTATAGTCCAACTCTCGCATCCATACATGACTAATGGGAAAACCATGGCCTTGACTAGACGGATTTTGCTGGCAAAGTAATGTCTCTGCTTTTTAATATGCTATCTAGCTCGGTCTTAACTTTCCTTCCAAGGAGTAAGCATCTTTTAATTTCATGGCTGCAATCACCATCTGCACTGATTTTCGAGTCAACAAATAAATAAATAAACTCAGCCACTGTTTCCCCATCTATTTGCCATGAAGTGATGGGACCAGATGCCATGATCTTAGTTTTCTGAATGTTGAGCTTTAAGCCAACTTTTTCACTCTCCTCTTTCACTTTCATCAAAAGGCTCTTCAGTTCTTCTTCACTTTCTGCCATGAGGGCAGTGTCATATGGATATCTGAGGATATTGATACTTCTCCCGGCAATCTTGATTCCAGCTTTTGCTTCCTCCAACCCAGTGTTTCTCAGGATGTACTCTGCATATACGTTAAATAAGCAAGGTGACAATATACAGCCTTGACGTACTCCTTTTCCTATTTGGAACCAGTCTGCTGTTCCATGTCCAGTTCTAACTGTTGATTCCTGACCTGCATACAGGTTTCTCAAGAGGCAGGTCAGGTGGTCAAGTATTCCCATCTCTTTCAGAATTTTCCACAGTTTATTGTGATCCATACAGTCAAAGGCTTTGGCATAGTCAATAAAGCAGAAATAGGCGTTTTTCTGGACTCTCTTGCTTTTTTGATGCTCCAGTGGATGTTGGCAATTTGATCTCTGGTTCCTCTGCCTTTCCTAAATCCAGCTTCAACATCAGGAAGTTCACCGTTCACCTATTGATGACGCCTGGCTTGGAGAATTTTGAGCTTTACTTTACTAGCGTGTGAGATGAGGGCAATTGTGTGGTAGTTTGAATATTATTTGGCACTGCCTTTCTTTAGGATTGGAATGAAAACTGACCTTTCCCAGTTCTGTGGCCACTGCTGAATTTCCCAAATTTGCTAACATATTGAGTGCAGCACTTTTACAGCATCATCTATCAGGATTTGAATTAGCTCAACTGGAATTCCATCACCTCCACTAGCTTTGTTGGTAGTGTTGTTTCCTAAGGTCCCCTTGACATCACATTCCATAATGTCTGGCTCTAGGTGAGTGATCACACCATCATGATTATCTGGGCCATGAAGATTTTTTTGTACAGTTCTTCTGTGTATTCTTGCCACTTCTTCTTAATATCTTCTGCTTCTGTTAGGTCCCTACCATTTCTGCCCTTTATTGAGCCCATTTTGCATGAAATGTTCCCTTGGTATCTCTAATTTTCTTGAAGAGATCTCTAGTCTTTCCCATTCTATTTTTTCCTCTATTTCTTTGCATTGATCGCTGAGGAAGGCTTTCTTATCTCTCCTCTAAATCATTTTTTTTTAATAAGAGAGTGTATTTAATTTTTCTCAATACTGAGTAAATAACTGTAAATGGTGACATTCCCCCAGCACCACCTTTGGTTTCTTTTTCTTTTTTTTTTTTCCATTTATTTTTATTAGTTGGAGGTTAATTACTTTACAATATTGTAGTGATTTTTGTCATACATTGACATGGATCAGCCATGAGTTTACATGTATTCTGCATACCGATTCCCCCTCCCACCTCCCTCCCCACCCGATTCCTCTGGGTCTTCCCAGTGCACCAGGCCCGAGCACTTGTCTCATGCATCCAGCCTGGGCTGGTGATCTGTTTCACCCTAGATAATATACATGTTTCAATGCTGTTCTCTCGAAACATCCCACCCTCATCTTCTCCCACAGAGTCCAAAAGTCTATTCTGTACATCTGTGTCTCTTTTTCTATTTTGCATATAGGGTTATTGTTACCATCTTTCTAAATTCCATATATATGCGTTAGTATATGGTATTGGTCTTTATCTTTCTGGCTTACTTCACTCTGTATAATGGGCTCCAGTTTCATCCATCTCATTAGAACTAACTCAAATGAATTATTTTTAATGGCTGAGTAATATTCCATGGTGTATATGTACCACAGCTTCCTTATCCATTCATCTGCTGATGGGCATCTAGGTTGCTTCCATGTCCTGGCTATGATAAACAGTGCTGCGATGAACATTGGGGTGCACGTGTCTCTTTCAGATCTGGTTTCCTCAGTGTGTATGCCCAGAAGTGGGATTGCTGGGTCATATGACCTATTGAAATTTAAAAGTGTTTGCACAACAAAGGAAACTATAAGCAAGGTGAAAAGACAGCCCTCAGATTGGGAGAAAATAATAGCAAATGAAGCAACAGACAAAGGATTAATCTCAAAAATATGCAAGCAACTCCTGCAGCTCAATTCCAGAAAAATAAGCGACCCAATCAAAAAATGGGCAAAGAACTAAACAGACATTTCTCCAAAGAAGACATACAGATGGCTAAAAAACACATGAAAAGATGCTCAACATCACTCATCATCAGAGAAATGCAAATCAAAACCACAATGAGGTACCATTACATGCCAGTCAGGATGGCTGCTATCCAAAATATACAAGCAATAAATGCTGGAGAGGGTGTGGAGAAAAGGGAACCCTCTTACTCTGTTGGTGGGAAGGCAAACTAGTACAGTCGCTATGGAGAACAGTGTGGAGATTTCTTAAAAAAAAAAAAAAAAACTGGAATTAGAATCTCCTTGATATTCTTTCGAACTCTGCATTCAAGTGGGTATATCGTTCCTTTTCTCCTTTGCTTTTAGCTTCCCTTCTCTTCACAGCTATTTGTAAGGCCTCCTCAGACAGCCATTTTGCTTTTTTGCATTTTGTTTTCTTGGGAATTGTCTTGATTCCTGTCTCCTTTGCAATGTCATGAACTTCTGTCCATCGTTCATCAGGCACTCTGTCTATCAGATCTAGTCCCTTAAATCCACTTCTCACCTTCACTGTATAATCATAAGGGATTTGATTTAGGTCATACTTGAATGGTCTAGTGGTTTTCCCCACTTTCTTCAACTTAAATTTGAATTTGGCAGTAAGGAGTTCTTGATCTGAGCCACAGTCAGCTCCTGGTCTTGTTTTTGTTGACTGTATAGAGCTTCTCCATCTTTGAATGAAAGGAATATAATGAATCTGATTTTGGTATTGGCTATCCAGTGGTGTCCATGTGTAGAGTCTTCTCTTATGTTGTTGGAAGAGGGTGTTTGCTATGACCAGTGTGTTCTCTTGGCAAAACTCTATTAAGCTTTGCCTTGCTTCTTTCTGTACTCCAAGGCCAAATTTGCCTTGACTTCCTACTTTTACATTCCAGTCCCCTATAATGAAAAGGACATATTTTTGTGTGAGTGTGTTCCTTGTAAAAGGTTTTGTAGGTCTTCACAGAACCATTCAGCTCCTTCAGCATTACTGGTTTGGGCAAAGAGTTGGATTACCATGATATTGAATGGTTTTCCTTGGAAACAAACAGATAGCATTCTGTCCTTTCAGAGATTGCATCCAAGTACTGCATTTCAAACTCTTTTGTTGACTATGATGGCTACTCCATTTTTTCTAAGGGATCCCTGCCCACAGTAGTAGATATAGTGGTCATCTGAGTTAACTTCAACCATTCCAGTCCATTTTAGTTTGCTGATTTCTAGAATGTCGACATTCACTCTTGCTATCTCCTGTTTGACCACTTCCAATTTGCCTTGATTCGTGGACCTAACATTTCAATTTCCTATGCAACAGTGCTGTTTACAGCATTGGACCCTGCTTTTATCACCAGTCCCATCCACAACTGGGTGTTGTTTTTGTTTTGGCTCCATCCCTTCATTCTTTCTGGAGTTATTTCTCCACTTATCTCCAGTAGTATATTGGGCACCTACCGACCTGGGGAGTTCATCTTTTGGTGTCCTATCTTTTTGCCTTTTCATACTGTCCATGGGGTTCTCAAGGCAAGAATACTGAAGTGGTTTGCCATTCCCTTCTCCAGTGGACCACATACTGTCAGACCTCTCCACCATGACCCATGCATCTTGGTTGGCCCCACACGGCATGGCTTAGTTTCATTGAGTTAGACAAGGCTGTGGTCCATGCGATCAGACTGTCTAGTTTTCTGTGATTGTGGTTCCAGTCTGTCTGCCCTCTGTTGCCCTCTCTTAGCACCTACTGTCTTAGTTGGGTTTCTCTTACCTTGGATGTGGGGTATATCTTCATGGCTGCTCCAGCAAAGCACAGCCACTGCTCCTGACCTTGGACGTGGGATATCTCCTCTTGGCCACTTCTCCTGACCTTGGACGTGGGATATCTCCTTATTACTCAGCTTAAAGACAGTGTCCAGTTGCTGAGGCATCTGCAGGCTGCGACCCAATGAGACTTTGCCACCATTGTCATGAAGGTGGGGACAGGAGAGAGGTTCACTGCTGCTTTGAGGTCTGGGCCCCACCAGTGGACAGCTGTGGAGAGGACCCTGGCACTCCACCAGACACGGCTTTCAGCCATGTACATACGGTATAGTAATTCCACTCCTGGGCATATACCCAGAGAAAACCATGGTTCAAAATGTTACTGCACCCCAGTATTCATTGCAGTGCTGTTTGCAATAGCTAATTTAGGGAAGCAACTTAAATGTGCATCAACTGATGAACGGATAAGGAAGAAGTAATGGATATATACAATGGGCTATTATTCAGCCTTTAAGAAGAATGAAATAATGCCATTTGCAGCAACATGAATGGACCTGGAGATTATCATGAAGTGAAATAAATCAGACAGAAGAAGACAAATATATGATGTCACTTACAGTCAGAATCTTTTTAAAAAGATATGAGTGGGTGGGAGGGGGGATCGGGATTGGGAATAAAGACCTGCCCTCTGTAGTTGAAATAAAAAAAAAAATAAAAAAATAAAAAGATATGAGTGAACTTGTTTATAAAACAGAAGCAGACTCACAGGCTTAGGGAACAAACTTTGGGTCACCATGGGGAAGGGTAGGAGGGGGACAGATTGAGAGTTCATGATCGACATGTACACATGGGTATATTTAAAGTAGGTAACTGACAAGGACCTACTATGTAGCACAGGTAACTCTGCTCAATACTCTGTAATAACCTAAATGGGAAAAGAATGTGAAAAAGAATAGATACATCTATATATATAACTGCAGCTTACCCGATGGCTCAGTGGTAAAGAATCTGCATCCCAATGCAGGAGACACAGGAGATGTGGATTCAATCCCTGGATCAGGAAGATGCCCCGGAGAAGTAAATGGCAACCCACTCCAGTATTCTTACCTGAAAAATCCTATGAACAGAGGAGCCTAGCGGGCTATAGTCCAAAACGTTGTAAAGAGTCAGACACGACTGAGCACGAGCATGATATGTATAACTGAATCACTTTACTATACACTTGAAACTAGCATATAATTGTTAATCAACTATATTTCAATGTAGTATAAACATTTCAATGTTTGTGGAGCATGATTATGGTATTATAGATAAGAAATATTTGCTTAATCAAAGGTTAAAAATATTTTCCTCCCATGCTTTCTTCCAGAAGTTTTGCAGTTTAGGGTTTTGCATTTATATCACTGCTTTGAAATAATTTTATATATGGTGTGTGTTATAGATAGAAATATTTTTGCACATGGATAGACAATTGTTCTACCACTCTTTGCTGAAAAAATTACCATTTTACACTGAACTGACTTTTCATCTTTGTCAAAATTCAACTGGCCATACATGTGTGGGTGCCTTTCTGGACTTTATTCTATTTTATAGATCTATTTGTCTATTTTGGTGGCTACACTGCACTGTCTGGATTACTGTAGCTTTATTATGTGTTGAAACAGGTGTATGTCCTCAAACTTTGCTTTTCTTTTGCAAAAATGTTTTGGCTATTATAGGTCCTTAGCCTTTCCATATAAATTATAGGATCAGCTTGACTGTTAAAAAAAAAAAAGTATACTTGGATTTTGTTTGGGATTTATTTCAACTAAAAGATCAATTAAGTCTTAACTCTATTGAGTTATCCAATCCATGATGAAAATATCTCTCTCCATTTTTTTCAATTTCAATTTCTTTCAACATTACTTTATAGTTTTCTATGTATAATTTTATACTTATGTTTATTATTTTATGTATTTATTGTACTGCAAATAGAATTTATCTTGATTACTGATTGTTCATTGCTGGTGTATGGAGATAGACTTTATTTTTTGTATATATCTTGCAACTTTGCTAAACTGATTTTTTAGTTTTGCTTATAAATTTCATCAGATTTTCTACATGGTTTATGTTTGCTGTGACTAACAATAGCTTTATTTTCTTCCTTCCCAACATGAATACAAGTCATTTTTTCTTGCCTCATTGAACTTGCTAGAACTTCTGGTACATTGATTAATAGAATTAATGAATAGATGTTTCCCTCTTTTTCTAATATTAGTGGTAAAGCCCTAGTCTTTCACCATTAAGTATGATATTAACTGTAAGGTTCTGTTGATATTTTATTATGTTCAAGAAGTTCTTTCAATTCCTAGTTCGTTGAATGATTTTTTTATCTGATGGAGTGTTGGATTTTGTCAAACACTTTTCCTGAATCTGTTGAGGTGATAATATTGTTTTTGTTTTTCAGGTTTTTATATAGTGCATTACAATAATTGATTTATTATTCTTTTATTTTATTGTTGACTTCTATTTGCTAAAATTTTATTTCAAATATTTAAACACATGTTTATTAGGGATATTCATTTTCATTTTTATTTTGATGTCTTTCATTTTGGTATCAGTACTTGTTTTAGTCACTGTGGCTTCCCCCAAGCTCCTTATTCCATCTCCTCTACCACAAGAATTACAAGTTCTTGCCATATGACCCAGCAATCCCACTGCTGGGGATACACACTGAGGAAACCAGAACTGAAAGAGACATGTACCTCAATGTTCATTGCAGCACTGTTTACAATAGCCAGGACATGGAAGCAACCTAGATGTCCATTAGCAGACGAATGGATAAGAAAGCTGTGGTATATTTACATGATGGAATATTACTCAGATATTAAAAATAATTCATTAGAATCAGTTCTAATGAGATGGATGAAATTGGAGCCTATTATCCAGAGCGAAGTAAGTCATAAAGAAAAACACCAATACAGTATATTAATGCATATATATGGAATTAAAAATATGGCAACGATGACCCTATATGCAGGACAGCAAAAGAGACAAAGATGTAAAGAACAGACTGTTGGACTCTGTGGGAGAAGGCGAGGGTGGGATGATTTAAGAGAATAGCACTGAAACATGTATATTATCATATGTGAAATAGATTGCCAGTCCAGGTTCGATGCATGAGACAGGGTGCTCAGGGCTAATGCACTGGGATGACCTGAGGGATGGGATGGGGAGGGGGTGGGAGGGAGGGTCAGGATGGGGAACACATGTACTCCCATGGCTGATTCACATGAATATATGGCAAAAACCACCACAATATTGTAAAGTAACTAGCTTCCAATTAAAATAAATAAAAAAGAAAAATAATGACAAGTTCTGCTTACACTCTCCTCCCTGTGCTGTGATCTGGAAACTCCCTTAAAACAATAGCTGACAGTCATTTTGTTCACCTTATTTTTTCCTATATCTCAGGGAATCACTGCTCTTATTGCCTATTGTCCTATGTCTTGAGAATTTTTCAGGTTTGTTTTAAATTTTTGTCCACATTTTTAATTGTTTTAGGTGGGTAGGTATAGCCATCGTTACTCTGTTTTGGGCATAAACAAATACTTCATCATAATATTCTTTAATCCAAATATTTTGTCAAGGGTTAGTAAAACATTCTGTAAAGACATTACTATATGGTTACCAGAAAATGATCAAATGTTTACTTATTAATCTCTGTTAATAAAATACCTTCTTCTTAGTTACCCAGGATAGAAATCCTCAGAATCATATGCATGTGCCTTTTTCTACCTCTTTGTTCTTCACAGCTACTCATCAAGTTCTACAAATTATAACTAGATATATTCTCATTCAAAATTTTCTTTCTATTCCCACATTCCTTCTAGTTCAGGACCTTATCTTCCCTTACTTGTGTTACCACAATAGCTTGCTTATCACCACACTCCTCGCTAAATAGCTCCATGCTTCAAACCATCTTAATATTTATATACGAGATTGATCTTCCTAAAGCATAACTTGGATCTTATATTTTCTTATTTAGAAACCTGAATATGGTACAAAGTTATTAACTTGGAATTCAATGTATTTTAGGATTTTCCTCCAAGTTATAATTTCAAATTTCTAACACAATATTCCTTTCATCCACCCTATGTGCTCTAGGTAAGCTGGAGCAATTCATCTTTTTCAAATTCTGTGTTTTCTACTTTTGTACTGCAATGCTTTTATTATGTTGTTTCCTCTACTAAAAATGCCTTGCTGAAACCCTACTAGTTCATCAAAGCCTAGATCCAAATTCATTTTTCCCATGAATTCTAAATCATTCTGGATAGAAGAAATTATCCCTCAATTTGTACTCCATTGTTCTTTGTACCTTTTTTATAGTACTGACATGAGCTTTTTTCAATTTTCTCATAGTACCCTTACTACTAGATTGTATATGGCTAAACAAAGCTATTGGAGGTGATGGAATTCCAGTTGAGCTATTACAAATCCTGAAAGATGATGCTGTGAAAGTGCCACAATCAATATGTCAGCAAAATTGGAAAACTCAGCAGTGGCCACAGGACTGGAAAAGGTCAGTTTTCATTCCAATACCAAAGAAAGGCAATGCCAAAGAATGCTCAAACTACTGCACAATTGCACTCATCTCACATGTTAGTAAAGTAATGCTCAAAATTCTCCAAGCCAGGTTTGAGCAATACGTGAACCGTGAACTTCCAGATGTTCAAGCTGGTTTTAGAAAAGGTACACGAACCAGAGATCAGATTGCCAACATCCACTGGAGCATCAAAAATCAATAGAGTTCCAGAAAAACATCTATTTCTGCTTTATTGACTATGCCAAAGCCTTTGACTCTGTAGATCACAATAAACTGTGAACAGTTCTTCAAGGGATGGGAATACCAGACCATCTGACCTGCCTCTTGAGAAACCTGTATGCAGGTGAGGAAGCAACAGTTAGAACTGGACATGGAACAACAGACTGGTTCCAAATAGGAAAAGAAGTATGTCAAGGCTGTATACTGTCACCCTGCTTACTTAACTTATATGCAGAGTACATCATGAGAAACGCTGGGCTGGAAGAAGCACAAGCTGCAATCAAGATTGCCGGGAGAAATATCAATAATGTCAGATATGCAGATGACACCACCCTTATGGCAGAAAGTGAAGAGGAACTAAAAAGCCTCTTGATGAAAGTGAAAGAAGAGAGTGAAAAAGTTGGCTTAAAGCTCAACATTCAGAAAACTAAGATCATGGCATCTGGTCCCATCACTTCATGGCAAATAGATGGGGAAACAGTGGAAACAGGGTCAGACTTTATTTTGGGGGGCTCCAAAATCACTGCAGATGGTGATTGCAGCCATGAAATTAAAAGACGCTTACTCCTTGGAAGGAAAGTTATGACCAACCTAGATAGCATATTAAAAAGCAGAGACATTACTTTGCCAACAAAAGTCCGTCTAGTAAAGGCTATGGTTTTACCAGTGGTCATATATGGAAGTGAGAGTTGGACTGTAAAGAAAGCTGAGTGTCGAAGAGTTGATGCTTTTAAACTGCGGTGTTGGAGAAGACTCTTGAGAGTCCCTTGGACTACAAGGAGATCCAACTAGTCCATCCTAAGGGAGATCAGTCCTGGATGTTCATTGGAAGGACTGATGCTGAAGCTGAAACTCCAATACTTTGGCCACCTCATGCGAAGAGTTGACTCATTGGAAAAGACCCTGATGCTGGGAGGGATTGGGGGCAGGAAGAAAAGGGAATGACAGAGGATGAGACGGCTGGATGGCATCACCAACTCGATGGACATGAGTTTGAGTAAACTCTGTGAGTTGGTGACGGACAGGGAGGACTTGCATGCTGCTATTCATGGGGTCGCAATGAGTTGGACATGACTGAGCGACTGAAATGAACTGAACTGAACTGAACTGTGATGAACATTGGGGGACATGTATCTTTTTCAATTATGGTGTCCTCAGAGTATGTGCCCAGTAGTGGGATTGCTGGGTCATATGTTGGCTCAGATGGTTTAAAAAAAAAAAAATCCACCTGCAATGCGGGAGACCTGGGTTTGTTCATTGGGTTGGGAAGATCCCCTGGAGGAGGGCATGGCAACCCACTCCAGTATTCTTGCGTGGAGAATCCCTATGGACAGAGGAGGCTGGCGGGCCATAGTCCATGGCGTTGCAAAGTGTCAGACATCACTGAGAGTAAGCACATTATAGTAGTTTTATTCCTAGTTTTTAAAGAAATCTTCATATTAATGTCCATAGTGGCTATATCAATTTGCATTCCCACCAACAGCGCAAGAGGGTCCCCTTTTCTCCACATCCTCTCCAGCATTTGTTGTTTGTAGATTTTTTGATGATGGCCATTTTGACTGTTGTGAGGTGATACCTCATTGTAGTTTTGATTTACATTTCTCTAATGATGAGCAATGTTGATCACCTTTTCATGTGCTTATTAGTCATCTGTATGTCTTCTTTGGAGAAATGCCTCTTCAGGCCTTCCTCCCTGTTTTTGATAGGGTGGTTTGTTTTTCTGGTATTGAGCTGCATGAGCTGTTTGTATATTTTGGAGATTAATTCTTTGTCAATTCTTTCATTTACTACTACCTTCTCCCATTCTGAAGGTTGTCTTTTCACCTTGCTTATAGTTTACTTCTTCAAGAAAAATCTTATAAGTTTAATTATATCTCATTTGTTTAGTTTTGTTTTTATTTCCATTACTCTAGGAGGTAGCTCATAGAGGATCTTGCTGTGATTTATGTCAAAGAGTGTTCTGCCTAAGTTTTCCTCTACAAGTTTTATAGTTTCTGGTCTTACACTTAGGTCTTTAATCCAAAAACTTTTACTACTGAGGTGATAGTATGGGTTTCACTCCATTTGTTAATGTGGCATATCATACTGATTGATTTATGGATATTGAAAGATTGTTACATCCCTACTTGGTCTTGAGATATGATCTTTTTGATATATTGTAGGATATGGTTAGCTAATATTTTATTGAGGACATTTGCATCTACATTCATCAATGATATTTGCCTGTAATTTTTTTTTGTGACATCTTTATCTGGTTTTGCTATTAAGATATTGGTGGCTTTGTAGAATGATTCAGAAGTGTTCCTTCTGCAATTTTTTAGAATAATTTCAGAAGGTACATGTTAACACTTCTCTAAATCTATTTGGTAGAATTTACCTATAAAGCCATCTGGTCCTGGACTTTTGCTTGTTGAGATTTTTTAATTCCTGATTCAATTTCATTACTGGTAATTGGTCTATTTATATTTTCCATTTCTTCCTGGTTTGATCATGGAATGCTTTACATTTCTAGGAATTTCTCCATTCCTTCTAGGTTGCACATTTTCTTCACATACAGTTGTTTGTAGTAGTCTCTTATGTTCCTTTATATTTCTTTGTTGTCCATTGTAATTTCTCCTTTTTTATTTCTGATTTTTTTGGTTTGGATCTCCTCCACTTTTTTTTTTGATGAATCAGGCTAAAGGTTTATCAATTTTGTTTATCTTTTCAAAGGACCCAGTTTTAGTTTTTAGAAATCACTACAAGTATAAAACTGCAAAATACACAAGAGTGTGGAGGTTAAATAATATGCTACCTAACAACCAATGTATCACTGAAAAAATAAAAGAGGAAACAAAAAATACCTGGAGACAAACAAAAGCAAAAGCACAGTAATCCAAAATCTATGGGCTGCACCAATAGCAATTCTAAGGGGGAAATTTATAGAAATACAAACTTACCTCCAGAAACAAAATTTTGAACAACACAAACTTATAACTAAAGGAGTTAGAAAAAGAAAAAAAAAAACAGAACCCAAAGTTAGTAGAAGAAATCATAAAGTTCAGAGCAATAATAAATAAAAAACAGGACTAAAAAATAGAAAAGATCAATGAAAGGCTATTGTTTTCTTTTTTTGCAGTGGTTCACAACATTCTGAAGTGTAGTTCAAATTCAGGAGAGAACTCATCTTCCAATATTTATTATGAAAGTCTCAGGAAAAAAAGAATAGAATGAAAATCTAGAATAAAAACAAGACTTTTTTTTTCTTCCAGTTATATTGATGACTGGGAGGGATTTACCTGTTCACAAGAGACTCCTATCACTACTTTGATTTTCAGTAACTTACAACAGAAATATAGTGTCTTGCCTTTAGCAGACTTAAATAGTTGTAGGTTGAAATACTTTAATTTAGAAGACAAAAGTATAGCTAGCCTTGCCATATCCAAGAGATCTGTTATCTCTGAAATTATAATACGTGATGTACAAGAACAGCATCTTCAATTTCCACACAACTCCATACCATACTGCAGTACATGCTTTTCTCCCCTCAATAATTATTATTTGCCAATGCTTCCCATTTTTATTTCATATTATCCCTGGAATTTTTTTTAAAATAACAGATAATAATCATATTAGGAACAGAAAATCAAAGTGCATTTGCAAAATTTGGGGCGGGGGAGACAAATTCTGTTAGTGAGCAAGTCAACTTTTGAAAGTTGATTATGCCCTTTGGGAGATGGTAAATTGGTTTTCCTATACAATCTTAGTGCAATTCAGACAGTATTAAATGTTTCCGAAATTACATAACTTACTTCTAAAATGTCATAATATACTGGAAGAACTGCTTTAATTGCTAAAGCTACTTTTGCCCTTACTAAAGCATCTAGAATTCAGTAACTCTAAGGAAAATTTCTTATTGTAAATCTTGATTGTTATACTTTTGCAGAAAGGAAGTTATTAACCATTTAGAAAATTTGCTTCAGACTTGTCACCATTAATAATAGAACAGGAATAAAAAATATTTCTCCTTATCTCTTCTTCCTTTAACTTCTCCCATTTCATACTTTGAAAATTAAACCATTGTTAAGCTGAACAAAAAACACCTATATTTCCCCCTATTTCAGCTCAACCTAGTGAAAGATAACATGTTTAGGACTGCTCTTTTAAATCTCAATATAAAACATTCAATGGAATTTTGTAAACATAATGTATGAAAATTAACCATGCCGTGTCTTTTTAAATAGCTGTTGTTATCATTTTTATTTCTATGGAATTAATAAAATTTATAGATAAGGACTTCCCTGGTGGCCCAGTGGTTAAGAATTCACCTTGCAATGCAGGGGATGTGGGCTCGATCTCTGGTTGGGACACCAAGATCTCGCATGCCATGGGGCAACTAAACCAGCACATCTACTCATTATAGGAATAAAGATACAGCAAAAAAAAAAAAAAAAAAAGGATGAAAGTAAAGTGAAGCACACACAATGAAGGGAAAAAGAAGGAAAAAAGTATTTCATTTGCAAAACTCAACATAGCTATATGAGACAGATCAACATCAAAAAAAGGAATAAAATGTAATAGCACAAAAGACTTGATAATAATGAATGACTGTTGGAAAGCCCTGTGTTGTTGATCAAAATATAACTTATTCATATATATATATATGTATATATATGTGTGTGTGTGTATATATATATATATATATATATATGATATACATACTTTATTATGAATGCTTAATTTCATGCTTAGTAAATTCTAGTTATAATTGCAATCATATAGCATATGTATCGCTCTTTAATATTCCTCTTGTACTTTACTTACTTAAGGTTCTTCATAAAAAATGAAAAATTATTGGTTGCATCTTGCAGTACTATTAAATTTCTGGTTTTAAATACCATCCCCTTAAAATCAAAATCATTCAACAATGAAAGAATAGTCTTTTCAACAATTGTTTCTAAGACAACCAGATATCCCCAGGCCAAAGAATGAAGTCAGACTCATGCCTTACAACATACATAAAATTTATTCAAATGGATTAAAGATATAAATTTGAAAGCTGACACTATAAAATCTTAGGAGAAAATAGGTGTAAACATTCTGATTTTGGATTAGGGAATGAATTTTTTAATATAACACCAAAAGCATAAGAAACAAAAAAAATTGACAAACCAGTCTTCATAAAATTTAAATCATTTTGCCTCAAAGGACATTCACTATCAAGAAAGTGAAAAGATAAGTCACAGAATGGGAAAAAATATTCACAAATCATGCATCTGTCAAGAGTCTGGTATCCAGAATATATAAGGAGATCTTATGTTGACATTTAAAAACAAAAAATCCAAGCTAAAATGGGCAAAGTACCTGAGTAGACATTTTGAATAAACAAAGAATGTATATAAATGGCCAATAAACATGTGAAAAATTAATATTATTAGTTACTAGGGAAACACAAATTAAAATCATAATGAAGTGCTACTTTACACCTGCTAGAATAAATATAATTTCAAAAAATAAGAAGTATTGATGAAGAGGAGAAAAAATTGGAACCCTCCATACATTGCCAATGGGAATGGAAAATGGTGCAGTTGCTGTGAAAATAGTCTAGTGGCTACTCAAAAATTGAAAATGGAATGACCATATGACCCAGCAATTCTACTCTTAGGTATATACCCAGAAGATTTCAAATCAGAAACTCAAGCAAATGTTTATACAAAAATATTCACAGTAGTGCTATTCACAATGACCAAAAGGTGGAAACAACTCATAGATACATCAAAGAATAACTGGAAAAACAAAATGTTGTATTTACATACAATAAAGTATTACTTAGACATAAAAAAGAATGAGGTAGAAAGAAACAGACACAAAAGGTCACACATGCGATTCCATTTATATTAAATATTCAGAATAGATAAATTCATAGAAATAGAAAGTAGACTGTTGGTAACCACGGGTTGGGGTGTAGAGAATGATTGTAAAGGTAATGTGTTTCTTCTTCAGATTGTACCAATATTGTAGAACTAGATAGAAGTTGTTATACATTATTGTGAATGTACTAAATGCCAATAAATTCCACACTGTCTTGCATTTATAGAGTACATTTTGCACTCTTTTTATTAAAGTTAACCCTTAAATATATTGTTCTTTTAGATGGTATTGTACTTTGAGTTGATTTCTTTTTTTCAGTATTGAACTGTTTATTATCAATGTACAGGGAAACAATTGATCTTTGCATGTTGATCTTGTACCCAGCAGACTTGTGAAACTTTTTTATTCAGTTCACTCGCTCAGTCATGTCCCACTCATTGCTACCCCATAGTCTGCAGCATGCCAGGCTTCCCTGTCCATCACCAGCTCCCAGAGCTTGCTCAAACTCATGCCCATCAAGTCTGTGATGTCATCCTACCATCTCATCCTCTGCCTTCAATCTTTCCCAGCATCAGGGTCTTCCAATGAGTCAGCTCTTCGCATCAGGTGCCCAAAGTACTGGAACTTCAGCTTCAGCATCAGTCCTTTCAATGAATATTCAGGACTGATTTCCTTTAGGATTGACTGATCTCCTTGCAGTCCAAGGGACTCAAGAGTCTTCTCCAACACCAAAGTTCAAAAGCATCAATTCTTTGGCATTCAGCCTTCTTTATGGTCCAACTCTGACATCCATGCATGACTACTGGAAAAATAAAAGTTTTGACTAGATGGACCTTTGTTGGGAAAGTAATGTCTCTACTTTCTAATATGTTGTCTAGGTTGGTCATAGCTTTTCTTCCAAGGAGCAAGTGTCTTTTAATTTCATGGCTACAGTCACCATCTGCAGTGATTAGGGAGCCCAAGAAATAGTCTGTCATTGTTTCCATTGTTTCTCCATCTATTTGCCATGAAGTAATGGGACCAGATGCCACGATCTTGGTTTTTTTAATGTTGAGCTTTAAGTCTGCTTTTTCACTCTCCTCTTCACTCTCTATTCTTTCATTAGGTGGTTCTTTATTTCCTCTTCACTTTCTGCAACAAGAGTGGTGTCATCTGCATATTTGAGGTTATTGCTATTTCTCCTGGCAATCTTGATTCCAGCTTCAGCTTCAACCAGCCCAGCATTTTTCATGTTGTACTCTGCATATAAGTTAAATAAGCAAGGTGACAATACATAGCCTTGACATACTCCTTTCCCAATTTGGAACTAGTTCATTATTCCATGTCTGATTCTAATTGTTGCTTTTTGGCCTGCATAGAGTTTTCATAGAAGGCAGGTAAGGTGGTCTGGTATTCCCATCTTTTGAAGAATGTTCCACAGTTTGTTGTGATCCACACTGTCAAAGGCTTTGGCATAGTCAATGGAGCAGAAGTAGATATTTTTCTGGAACTCCCTTGATTTCTCCATGATACAATGAACATTGGCGATCTGATCTTTAGTTCCTCTGCTTTTCTAAACCCAGTTTGTACTTCTGAAAGTTCACAGTTCATGCACTGCTAAAGCCTAGCTTGAAGGATTTTGAACATAACAGTGATAGCATGTGAAACAAGAACAATTGTAGAGTGGTAGTTTCAATGTTCTTTGGCATTGCCTTTCTTTGGATTGGAATAAAAACTGACCTTTTCCAGTTCTGTGCCTGCTGCTGAGTTTTCCAAATTAGTGGCATATTGAGTGTAGCACTTTCACAGAGTCATCTTTTAGCATTTGAAATAACTCAGCTGGAATTCCATCACATCCACTAGCTTTGTTCATAGTGATGCTTCCTAAGGCCCCCTTGACTTCACATTCCAGGATATCTGTCTCTAGGTGAGTGATCACACCACCATGGTTATCCGGGTCTGGTTATTTCATTCTCATTTGGATTGAGCTTGAAATGCTTGCACTGAACTTTTAAGTACAATTTAAAAATAAAATTAAATGAAGAATATCCTTTCCAAATGCAAAGTGATGGTGAGACCCTGCTTTGGGGAGAGATTGTTCTGGGCATAGAGTAGCAGTGTGGCTTAGCACTTCCACACGTCCTTCATCTACCTCACACATCTCTGGAGAAAGTCTAAGAGCTTAAAGGAATTCACCATCTTCACCCTTAAGATAAGCTGTCACAAAACCTTTCTTCAAGTGACACCTTGCCTCTGCAAAAATAAATAAATAAATAAATAAACAGAAGAGAAGCTATGCTTACAGAATTGAAAACCAACCAAATTTTACTGTAAGGACAAAAAAATCCTTGGGTAGATGGCCAGATGAGTTAAAACTCCATCCTACACAAGAAAGATGCTGAAGTTTACCAGCATCATCGTGTACTCTGAAGGTTAAAAATTGGTGGGAGGGGGTATCTATTCCCAGAGTTTTAAAATAAATGTGGTGGAAGCTATCTTCTCTGAGTCATTGGGCTGATAACTGACAGAATTATTGAAAAAAATCTGATTGAAGAATGATGTATATGTGTTTTAAACACTTACAATAGTATACATGCATGTATGGTAATTTACCTTGCTTTAAAAAAAATGTTTATATATTTTTGGCTGTGCTTGGCCTTTGTTGCTTTGCATGGACTTTCTCTAGTTGTGGTGAGTACCTCCCATCAGGGAGTTTCAACAAGCCTCTTATCCTTATCCATCAGACTGCAGAGAGAATGAAAACCACAGTCACTGTGACTAACCAAACTGATCACATGGACTGCAGCCTTGTCTAACTCAATGAAACTGTGAGCCATGTTGTGTAGGGCCACCCAAGACAGATGGGTCATGGTGGAGAGTTCTGTTAAAGTATGGTTCCCTGGAGAAGGGATTGGCAAACCACTTCAGTATTCCTGCCTTAAGAACTTCATGAACAGCATGAAAAGGCAAAAAGATATGACACTGAAAGATGAACTCCCCAGGTCAGTAGGTGCCCAATATGTTATTGCAGGAGAGTGGAAAAATAGCTCCAGAAAGAAAGAAGAAACAGGGCCAAAGCAAAAACAACACCTATTGTGGATGTGACTGGTAATGGAAGTAAAGGCCAATGCTGTAAAGAACAATATTGCATAGGAAAGTGGAATGTTAGGTCCTTGAATCATGGTAAATTGGACATGGTCAAACAGGAGATGGTAAGAGCGAACATCGACATTTTAAGAATCAGTGAGCTACAAAGGATCGGAATGGGTGAATTTAATTCAGATGACCAGTATATCTACTACTGTGCGCAAGAACTCTTAGAAGAAATGAAGTAGCCCTCATAGTTAACAAAGTCTGAATTTCAGTACTTGGGTGCAACCACAAAAACAACAGAATGATCTAGGTTTGTTTCCAAGGCAAACCATTCAATATCACAGTAATCCAAGTCTATGCCCCAACCACTAATTCCCAAGAAGCTGAAGTTGACCAGTTCTATGAAGATCTATTATGAAAAGTGAGGTATTGAAGTCTCCAATTATTGCTTTTTAAAAAACATTTGTTTATTTATTTGTCTCCGCTGAGTGTAAGTCATGGCACCTGGGATCTTTGATCTTTAATTGAGGCACATGGGATCTAGTTCCCTGACCAAGAATTGAACTCAGGGCCCTGCATGGGAGGCACGGAGTCTTATCCACTGGACCACCAGGGGAGTCCCTTGAATTAATGTTGAATTGTTTATTTCTCCCTTCACTTCTGTTAGTTTTACTTCATGTACTTTTTTGCACTGTTATTAACTATATATGGACTTCCCAGGTAGCTCAAATGGTAAAGAATCTGCCTGCAGGGCTGGAGACCCGGCTTTGATCCTTGGGCTGGGAAGATCCCCCAGAGAAGAGAATGGACTCCACTATTCTTGCCTGAAGAATTCCATGGACAGAGGAGCCTTGGGGGCTATAGTCCATGGGTCACAAAGTCAGACACAACTGAGAGATTAACACACACAAAACTGTACATGTGTTTATCATTTTATAATGATTTATAGTCCTTCTAGATTTCTTGTTGCTGCAATTTGCAAATATATATATTCCCATCATTTTACTTTCAATACATTTGCATCTTTGAACATAAAGAGTTCCTCTTAAATGTAGCATATGTCAGTTCAGTTCAGTAGCTCTGTCGTGTCTGACTGTTTGGGACCCCATGTACTGCAGCACGCCAGGCCTCTCTGTCCATCACCAACTCTCAGGAGTTTGCTAAAATTTATGTCCACTGAGTTGGTGATGACATTCAACCATCTCATACTCTGTCATCCACTTCTCCTCCCGCCTTCAATCTTTCTCAGCATCAGGGTCATTTCAAATGAATCAGTTCTTCATATCAGGTGGCCAAAGTACTGGAGTTTCAGCTTCAAGATCAGTCTTTCCAATGCATATTCAGGACTGATTTCCTTTAGGATGGACTGGTTGGATCTTCTTGCTGTCCAAGGGACCCTAAAGAGTCTTCTCCAACACCACAGTTTAAAAGCATCAATTCTTTGGCACTCAGCTTTCTTTCTAGTCCAACTCTCACATCCATACGTAACTACTGGAAAAACCATAGCTTTGACTAGACGGACCTTCGTTGGCAAAGCAATGTCTCTGCTTTTTAATCAGCTGTCTAGGTTGGTCATAACTTTTCTTCCAAGGTGTAAGCGTTTTTTAATTTCATGGCTGCAATTGCCATCTGCAATGATTTTGGAGCCCAAAAAATAAATAAATAAATAAAGTCTGTCACTGTTTCCACTGTTTCATCTATTTGCCAAGAAATGATGGGACCAGATGACATGATCTTAGTTTTATGAATGTTGAGTTTTAAGCCAACTATCTCAATCTCCTCTTTCACTTCCATCAAGAAGCTCTTTAGTTCTTCTTCGGTTTCTGCCATTAGGGTGTTGTCGTCTGCATATCTGATGTATTTCTCCTGGCAATTTTGATGCCAGTTTGTGCCTCATCCAGTGCAGCATTTCTCATGATGTACTCTGCATATAAGTTAAATAAGAAGGGTGACAATACACAGTCTTGATGTACTCCTTTCCCGATTTAGAACCAGTCTGTTTTTCCATGTCCAGTTTTAACTGTTGCGTCCTGACCTACATACAGATTTCTCAAGAGGCAGGTCAGGTGGTCTGGTAGTCCCATCTCTTTCAGAATGTGCCACAGATTGTTGTGATCCACACTGTCAAAGGCTTTGGCATAGTCAATAAAGAAGTATATGTTTTTCTGGAACTCTCTTACTTTTTCAATGATCCAACAGATGTTGGCAATTTGATCTCTGGTTCCTCTGCCTTTTCTAAACCCATCTTGAACATCTGGAAGTTCATGCTTCACATACTGTTGAAGCCTGACTTGGAGAATTTTGAGCATTACTTTTCTAGCGTGTGAGATGAGTGCAATGTGTGGTAGTCTGAACATTCTTTGGTATTGCCTTCCTTTGGGATTGGAATGAAAACTGACCTTTTCCAGTCCTGTGGCCACTGCTGAGTTTTCCAAATTTGCTGGCATACTGAATGCAGCATTTTCACATCATCATCCTTTAGGATTTGAAATAGTTCAACGGGAATTTCATCACCTCCACTAGCTTTGTTCATAATGATGCTTCCTAAGGCCCCCTTGACTTCGCATTCCAGGATATCTGGCTGTAGATGAGTGATCACAGCATTGTGGTTATCTGGGTAATGAAAATCTTTTTTGTATAGTTCTTCTGTGTATTCTTGCCACCTCTTCTTAATATCTTCTGCTTCTCTTAGGTCCATAACATTTCTGTCCTTTAATGTGCCCATCTTTGCATGAAAAGTTCCCTTGGTATCTCTAATTTTTTTTTTTTTTTCTAATTTTCTTGAAGAGATTTCTAGTCTTTCCCAATCTATTGTTTTCCTATATTTCTTTGCATTGATCACTGGGGAAGACTTCCTTATTTCTCCTTGCTAGTCCTTGGAACTCTGCATTCAAATGGATATATCTTTCCTTTTCTCCTTTGCCTTTTGCTTCTCTTGTTTTCACCACAATTTGTAAGGCCTCCTCGGACAACCATTTTGCCTTTTGCATTTCTTTTTCTTGGGGATGGTCTTGACCACTGCCTCCTGTGCAATGTCACGAACCTGCGTCTATAGTTCTTCAGGCACTCTGTCTATAAGATCTAATTCCTTGAATCTATTAGCCACTTCCACTGTATAGTTATAAGGGATTTGATTTAGGTCATACCTGAATGGTCCAGTGGTTTTCCCTACTTTCTTCAATTTAAGTCTGAATTTGGCATTAAGAATTTCATGATCTGAGCAATTGTCAGCTCCCGGTTTTCTTTTTGCTAACTGTATAGACCTTCTCCATCTTTGGCTGCAAATAATAATATCAATCTGATTTTGGTATTGACAATCTGGTAATGTCCATGTGTAGAGTCTTCTCTTGTATTGTTGGAAGAGGGTGTTCTCTATGACCAGTGTGTTCTCTTGGCAAAACTTTATTAGCCTTTGCCCTGCTTCATTCTGTACTCCAAGGCCAAATTTGCCTCCTACTCCAGGTATTTCTTGACTTCTTACTTTTGCATTCCAGTCCCCTATAAAAAAAGGGACATCTTTTTTTGGGTGTTAGTTCTAAAAGGTCTTGTAGGTCTTCATAGAACCATTCAACTTCAGCTTCTTCAGCATTACTGGTTAGGGCACAGACTTGGATTACCATAATATTGAATGGTTTGCCTTGGAAACAAACAGAGATCATTCTGTCGTTTTTGAGATTGCATCCAAGAACTGCATTTTGGACTCTTGTTGACTATAATGGCTACTCCATTTCTCCTAAGGGATTCTTGCCCACAGTAGTAGATATAATGTTCATCTGAGTTAATTTCACCCATTGCAGTCCATTTCAGTTCATTGATTCCTAAAATGTTGATGTTCACTCTTGCCATAGCCTGCTTGACCACTTCCAATTTACCTTGATTCATGGACCTAACTTTCCAAGTCCTTATGCAATATTACTCTTTACAGCATCAGGCTTTACTTCAGTCATCAGTCACATCCACAACTGAGTGTTGCTTTTGCTTTGGCTCCATCTCTTTATTCTTTCTGGAGTTAGTTCTCCACTGGTCTCAGTGGAGATCATTGCAGCATAGGTAGTTCGGTTTATTTTTTTAGTCCAGTCTGTGGATCTCTGCCTTTTGATTGTATCATTTAGTCCATTCACATTCAGTATTACCATTGATGTATTTGGGTTTTGTTTTGCATATTACTTTTGGTTTTTCATGTCTGGTGCTTTTTGTTCCTCTTTCTCCTTCACTGCTCTCTTTTTCATTATGTGGACATTTTTTTAATATACCTCTTGTTATCTTCATTCATTCAAAGAATAAATAATGTTGAATGCCTACTAATTGTCATAGAAAAATGCATACTCCTTGCATTCAAGTAGTTAAGCAATTAATTAAGCCATTACAACACAATGAAATTACATGCTGATTAGAGATATGTTCAGGATGTCCTGTCAGTGCAGGGAATTCCAATAATTGACTTTGGATTCACCTATAACCAACTAAGCGTGTGTGAGCACACACACACACACATGCTGCACCATCACCTCAGACTGTATCTGGAATTTATTTCTGGCTTCACTACCACCACTACCATCACCATCTTTGCAGCAATATCATGACAATTAAAAAAGACATTTTTTGAACATTTACATTGTATTCTAGAAAAATTAAATCATATTAATCTTCAAAATATTTCACCTCTCATCTTAATTTCTGATTAGTGATCTTGATTCAATTCCTATATTTTATATGCTATCTGACAGAAGAGCTATAATGTCTTATTAAAAGTCAACTTCCTTTGCACAGTATAGCAAAAAGTAAGATAGCGAAGTAGAGTTTGACCTTGACTGTGTGTCTTTCTCAAAAGTTGTTTGGATATTGTCTTGTATATAAAAGACAATTGGTGAAGTTTTTATAAAAAAGAATGGTATGATAAAATTTTATTTTATGAATAAAGCTGTGTTAAACTGCATAGAGAATGGACCAGAATAGGGAAGGATTTATGTTAGACTAATTTGAAATCTGTTTACTAGTCCTAGAGAAATATGGTGAAATTTCAGTCTAAAGTTCAGATCAATGGGATTTAAAAAAAAAAGTACAGATGAACTTCTTTAGAAAACAGAAGTAGAGTTATGGGTGTAGGAAAGAAATTTATGGTTACTAGGGAATGGCGAGGGATAAATTGGGAGATTGAGATTGAGATATACAAATTACTATATGTAATATGCACAGCCAAATAAGAAGCTGTTGTATAGAACAGGGAACTCTACCTAATACTCTGTAATGGCCTACATGGTAAAAGAATACAAAAAAAATGAGTGGATATATGTATATGTATAACCAATTCACTTTACTGTATACCTGAAACTAACAAAACATTGTAAATCAACCATGCTTCAATAAAAATTTTAAAAATAAAGCTCAAATCAAGAGGGCTCAGATTAAAGTAGAGCTACCTTTATTTGTTATATTGTGAGGATGACTGTAAAAAATCTAGAGTGAAACTCTAAGCGAACTGTGACTCCATTTACTGGGATGAATAATAAGAATTCCATAGCCTCCAGAATGAAAACCACAATCACTGAAAGCTAACCAAAATGAGCACATGGATTACAGCCTTGTGTAAATCAATGAAGCTATGAGCTATGCCATGTAGGGCCTCCCAGTACAGATGGGTCATGGTGGGGAGTTCTGACAAAATGTGGTCCCCTGGAGAATGGAATGGCAAAATATTTCAGTAATTTTGCCTTAAGAACGCCATAAACAGTATGAAATGGCAAAAGAATTGACACTAGAAGATGAGTCCCCCAGATCAATAGGTGTCCAGTATGCTACTGGGGAAGAGCAGAGAAATAGCTTCAGAAAGAATGAAGAATCTAGGCCAAAGCAGGAAAAACACTCAGCTGTGGCTGTGTCTGGTAGTGAAAGTCAGATGCTATAAGAAACAATATTGCATAGAAACTTGGAATGCTAGGTTCATGAATCAAGGTAAATTATATCAGGAGATGGCAAGTAAACATCAACATTTTAGAAATCAGTGAACTAAAATGGACAGGAATGGGCAAACTTAATTCAGATAACGATTATATCTACTACTGTGGGCAAGAATCCCTTAGAAGAAATGGAGTAGTCCTCATAGTCAACAAAAGAGTCCAAAATGCAGTACTTGGGTTCAATCTCAAAAATGAAAGAATGATCTTGGTGCATTCCCAAGGCAAAACATTGGACATCACAGTAATTCAAGCCTATGCCCCAACCACTAATACTGAAGAAGCTGAAGTTGAATAGATCTATTAAGAATAAAAAGAACGCATAGAACTAATACCAAAAAAAAAAAAAAAAAAAAAAAAGTTCTTTTCATCATAAGGGACTGGAATGCCAAAGTAGCAATCAAGACATACCAGGAGTAAAAGGCAACTTATGCCTTGGAGTACAAAAGGAAGCAGGGCAAAGGCTAACAGGGTTTTGCCAAGAGAATGCACTGGTCGTAGCAAACACACTCTTCCAAAAACCCAAGAGACAACACTACACACAGACATCACCAGATGGTCAACACCAAAATCAGATTGATTATATTCTTTGCAGCCAAAGATGGAGAAGCTGTACACAGTCAGCAAAAAAATAAGACCTGGAGCTGACTGTGGCTCAGATAATGAGCTCCTTATTGAAAAATTCAGTCTTAACTTAAAGAAAGTAGGGAAAACCACTAGGTCATTCAGGTATGACTTAAATTAAATGTCATATGATTGTACAGTGGAAGTGACAAACAGATTCAAGGGATTAGATTTAGTAGACAGAGTGTCTGAAGAACTATGCACAGAGGTTCATAATATTGTACACAAAGCAGTGACAAAAACTATCCCCAAATAAAGAAATGAAAGAAGGTAAAGTGGTTGTCAGAAGAGGCTGTACAAATAGCTGAAAAAGGGAGCTGGAAGGCAAAGGACAAAGAGAGAGATATACCCAACTGAATACAGAGTTCCAGAAAATAGAAAGGACAGATAAGAAAGCCTTCTTAAGTGAACAAATCAAAGAAAGAGAGGAAGGAAATAGAATGGAAAAAACTAGAAGTCTCTTCAAGAAAACTGGAGATACCAAAGGAATATTACATGCAAAGATGGGCAAAATAAAGGATAGAAACAGCATGGACCTAACAGAAGCAGAAGAGATTAAGGAGAGGTGGCAAGAATGCACAGAAAAACTACACACAAAAAAAGGTCTTAATGACCCATATAACCACGATGGTGTGGTCGCACACCTAGAGCAAGACATTCTGGACTGTGAAGTCAAGTGGACTTTAGGAAGCATGGCTATGAACAAAGCTACTGGAGGTGATATAATTCCAACTGAGCTATTTTAAATCCTAAAAGATGATGCTGTGAAAGTGCTGCACTCAATATGCCACTAATTTGGAAAACTCAGCTGTGGCCACAGGACTGGAAACGTCAATTTTCATTCCAGTCCAAAGAAAGGCACAGTCAAAGACTGCTGAAACTACTGCAATACAACTGTGCTTGTTTCACAGGCTACCACTGTTATACTAAAAATGCTTGAAGCTAGGATTCAGCAGTACATGAACCATGAACTTCCAGAAGTAAAAGCCGGATTTAGAAAAGCAGAGGAACCAGAGATCAAATTGCCAGGATTCATCGGATCATGGAGAAATCAAGGGAGTTACAGAAAAAATAATATCTACTTTTGCTTGATTGACTATGCCAAAGTTTTTGACAGTGTGTATCAAAACAAACAAAACACTATGAACAAAGCTAGTGGATGTGATGGAATTCCAGCTGAGCTATTTCAAATCCTGAAAGATGATGTTGTGAAAGTGTTGCACTCAATATGCCAGCAAATTTGGAGAACTCATTAGTGGCCACAAGACTGGAAAAGGTCAGTTTTCATTACAATCCCTAAGAAAAGCAATCCCAAAGAATGCTCAAACTGCCGCACAATTGTACTCATCTCACATGCTAGTAAAGTAATGCTCAAAATTCTCCAAGCCAGGCTTCAGCAATACGTGAACCATGAACTTCCAGATGTTCAAGCTGGTTTTAAAAAAGGCAGAGGAACCAGAGATCAAATTGCCAACATCAACTAGATCAACACAAAAGCAAGAAAGTTCCAGAAAAACATCTATTTCTGCTTTATTGACTATACCAAAGCCTTTGACTGTGTGGATCATAATAAACTGTGGAAAATTCTGAAAGAGATGGGAATACCAGACCACCTGACCTGCCTCTTGAGAAACCTATATGCAGGTCAGGAAGCAACAGTTAGAACTGGACATGGAACAACAGACTGGTTCCAAATAGGGAAAGGCATACGTCAAGGCTGTATATTGTCACCCTGCTTATTTAACTTATGTGCTGAGTACATCATGAGACACACTGGGCTGGAAGAAGCACAAGCTGGAATCAAGATTGCCAGGAGAAATATCAATAACCTCAGATATGCAAATGACACCACTGAGAAAGTCATTTCCTAGGCAGGTTGATAAGAAGTCTAGGGGTCCCCAAGGAGAGAGGGGTCTGGATTTCTCAAGGAGGAAGAAAGGACAAACTTTTTTGTCCCTCTATATTCCTTAGGATTATATAACAATAATGTATCCTGCTTGAGAACAGTCTCTGGAAAAAACCTTCTGGCTAATCCTGTTATCTTAAGGTGTAAATTATGGTAGTAGGTTCAGTGACGTCTTTACAACCTCCAGACACTCTTTTGATTCGCTGTAATAACTAATTAGAGAGTATATAACTCCATGACTAACACTAGCAAGGGGACACTCTTTCTGTCCCCTTCTGATGCCTATGTCAGAAGCTTTCTTTATTTCCTTTATACTTCAACAAAACTTTATTACACAAAAGCTCTGAGCAATCAAGCCTCGTCTCTGGCCCTGGATTGAATTCTTCTCCTCCGAAGGCCAAGAATCCCAGCGTATTGCATGTTCAACAACAACGCTTCATCTTGGGGACTCGTCCAGGATTCTTCAGGACAAGGTAAGGATGATTGGAGCTCTAGTTCTTTATTCTCCTAGCGAACACGTTTTCTGCTGTACTTTATTAACTCTATGATATGCTTGTGTGAATCAGTGACATGCCCTGTGCAAAGCAAGTGAGGAGCCCTGCTCTGCGGTTCCATGTGACCTCATACAGCTTATGGCAGAAATCTGTCATGGGTTTATACCAACCTGCCAATGCCAAGAGGCACCCAATGTCTCTTTCGGGGACCAACCAGAAATGGGCAAAGCATGATAACTGAACTCTCCTTCCTCAATCAAACTGTTCAGTCTCTTTGACCATTTCATAACTCCTTGGAAATTAGAAGTACTAACTTAATCTGTTGGATCATAGACTTTCAAAGGACTTGTGATCTATGCTGTTACTACGTACTATGACTTAGGTCCCAAACCTGGATTGGTAGTCAGGAAGCGCCTAGCCCCCTTAGGCATGGAAAGTTTGGAAGCTAGATGGAGCTCTAGCTCCAAGAGCATCTCTGAGGTTAAAGGTTACTCAGATTGGAACTACAATGGATTTTTTTTCCTATGGTAATGCTGGCTCTTAGTGGAACAGAGGAGACTCTTATACTGGTGTGGTGACACTTGGAAGGAGCATCTCAGTTTTATGTTCGTATCGGTCTTATTGTGGTCAGTAATATACTCAGTGTCATGCACAAGCACTCAAGTGACGAATGTTTCCCCCAGTGGTTTAGCCTGGGAGGCATTCCAGAAGGTTACTCTGATTGCACCCCGGGTGGCATCAGAGGCAAGCAAGGTTTTAATGGTGAGGAGCTGGATGTCAGTCAGGGATGCCATCAGGTCTACCCCTGGTGCATCTCCACCCTGTCTCAGTGGTAGAACTGGGAAGGAAGAGTATGTCACCTGCATCAGTAAGGGACAGACTGAGTCCCACCAGGAAAGAAGGGCTTTGGTGTAAAGTCTGTCTACACTCCCATCTAGAGCAGGGGGTGATGCCTCCAGTAAAAAGAGGGCACTGGTCACTTTTTTTCTCTCTTAAAGATGGGAGCTAACAATTCCAGCCTCACTCCTTTGAACTGTATCTTGAAAAACTGGAATGGATTTGATCCCCAGGGCTTAAAGAAGACACACCTGGTCTTCATATGTTATACTGCATGGCCACGGTATCCATTGGAGGATGGCGAATGGTGGCTGGTTGGAGGGTCTCTTAAGTATAATACTGTTTTACAATTAGACTGGTTCTGTAGAAAACAAGGAAAATGGGTAGAAGTAGCATATTTGTTGCCCTTTTTCTCTCTGTGAAATATGCCAGACTTCAGTCCTAAGGGTATAGATTTGGGTGTGACACCTTCAACTCCCTCCTGTCCTCCTACTTTGCTAGATGAGATGGAGGACAGGAGACAAAGAGATAAAGAAAAGCAGATTTCTCCAATCTCTCCCTGGGATCATATGCACAGAGTAGCCAGAGAGACTGAGGAACAGCCACACAAGCTGTTGCCTCTTCATGAAACACCCACTGGGAGAAATAATCAGTCTATGAGAGTTAAGAAGCCTTTTTCTCATCAAGAAATATAAAAAAGTCAAGGAGGATCTAGTAGACTATTTAGAGGACCCAGAAAACTATATTAGGTATTTTAAAGTTGTTACTCTGCTTTGTGACCTTTCTTGTAAGTATGTGATGTATATCTTGGGACAAATGCTGACTCCCGACTCAAAGACTCGAGTTTTGGGAAAAGCAGTTGCTTATGGAGATGAATGGTTTGGTAATGAATCAGTAGGGAAGAGGGAGGACGAGATAACCACCCTCCCCACTGGGAATCAGGCGGTCCCAACTACAGAACCAGACTGCGACTACAACACAGCTAAAGGAAGACGGGATCAGAGTCATTTTCTCAGATGTATTCTTGAAGGACTCAGGCAGGCATGTGCTAAGCCTTTAAACTATGGCAAATTGGCAGACAAATAACAGGAGGAGAAGGAAGCTCCTGGTAAATTTCTAAATAGACTGAGAGAAGCCCTTCGCAGATTCACTGAAATTGATCCTGAAAGTGAAGAGGGAAAAGTGATCTTAAAGGATAGATTTCTCACTCAGTCAGCTCCAGATATCTGCCATAAGCTATTAAAACGGGAGTATAGACCAAATCAGTCTTTAGATACTCTGTTACAACTGGCTCAGACAGTTTATTATGGTAGGGAATATGAGGAAACGAAAGAAAGGCAGAAAAGGATAAAGGAACAGGCAGAAGCCTTCACAATGGCTATGAAAACCATTCTTAAACAGCCTGAGAAAAATGCCCAGAAGGATCCAGGTGAAAAGGGATGGGTTTGCTATTACTGTGGAAAGGAGGGGCACCTCAAGCAGGATTGCCCTCAGGCATCTAAGCCACCCCTGGCTCCATGTCCGGTCTGCAAAGGACCACACTGGAAGAGAGACTGCCCCCAGAGGTGTATGTTTCAGGGGTCAGACTCTCAAGACAATCAGGATTGAAGGTGCCTGGGGGTCCCCACACAACCTCCTATCCTAATTACACCTGAGGAATCCCGGGTATTAATAACTGTGGGAGGCCAATCCATCGATTTCCTTTTAGACACTGGGACAACTTACTCTGTGCTTACCGAAGCCCCTGGCCTACTTTCTTCCTGATCCGCTTGCATAATGGGACTGTCTGGACGAGCCAAAACGTATTACTTCAGTGTTTCTGTAAGTTGTGACTTGCTCTGTGCTATTTTCACACAAGTTTATGATTGTGCCAGAGTCTCCCTCACCCCTTTTGGGGAGGGATATACTGAGCAAGGTCCATGCCTCTGTTTTCATGAATATGGAGCCTTCCCTTTCTCTCCCTTTAATTGAACAAAATGTAAATCCTAGAGTATGGGCTGATGGAAAAATCTGTGGGTCGAGCACAAAATGCTATTCCTGTAGTTGTCAAGCTCAAAGACCCACACTTATTTCCACATAAGAAGCAGTATCCACTGAAACCTGAGGTTAAGGAAGGGTTAAAAGCCATCATTGAGAATTTAAAGAAGCAGGGACTATTAACTCCCTGTAACAGTCCATGCAATGCTCCTATTTTGGGTATAAAGAAATCAAATGGTAAATGGAGACTAGTTCAAGATTTACAAATAATAAATCAAGCTTTAGTTCCTGCACACCCCGTGGTGCCTAATCCTTATACTCTATTGTCTGAAATTCCTGAATGAGCCAAATATTTCTCAGTAATTGATTTGAAAGATGCCTTCTATTCAGTGCCTTTGGCGGAGGAAAGTCAATTTCTATTTGCCTTTGAAGACCCTATGCAGCCAGCTTCTCAGTTAACCTGGACGGTTTTGCCCCAGGGATTTCGTGACAGTCCTCACTTATTTGGACAAAGTTTGTCATGAGATCTACAAAATTTTAATAGCTCCGAAGCAGTGGTGTTACAAGATGTAGATGATATTGTGCTCTGTGCTGAGACAGAGGAAGCTTGTTCATGAGCCTCAGAAGACTTCTTAAGCTTTCTGGCAGGCTGTGGTTACAAGGCATCAAGAGAAAAGGCTCAGCTTTGTCAATAATCTGTTAGATATCTGGGCCTAATCATATCAGAAGGGACTAGGGCCATAGGCCCTGAGAGAATTAAACCTATACTAAATCATCCCCTACCTATGACTTTAAGATAACTGAGAGGATTTTTGGGAATTACAGGCTACTGTTGCACTTGGATTCCGGGTTATGGGGAACTTGCCCGGCCTTTATATAAACTTATAGCTGAAACTCAGCAGGCCCAAGCTGACAAACTGGTTTGGTCTCCAGATACTCAAAATGCTTTTAAGGTTCTTCAGACTGCTCTCCTGGAAGCTCCTGCTCTGAGCTTGCCCATAGGGTCAGAATTTAATTTGTCACCAAAAGAAAAGGTGTGGCCTTGGGAGTTTTGACACAACCCTGAGGGCCTCACCAGCAATCTATTGCTTATCTAAGCAGAGAATTAGATGTAATTTCATGTGGGTGGCCCCACTGCCTAAGAGTAATTGGGGCAGCGGCTTTATTAGCACCTGAAGTTTTAAAAATAATTAATGGATGAAACCTTACTGTACTGACTTCTCATGTGAGTGGAATCTTAAATTCTAAGGTTAATATTTGGATGACAGACGTTAGGCTTCTTAAATATCAGTCATTGTTGTTAGAAGGACCAGTAACTAAGCTTAAAGCTTGTGGAAATTTAAATCCTGCCACTTTCCTTCCTGAGAAGGACAATGAGACACCTGATCATGATTGTTCCCAATTCCTAACTTTAAACTATGTAGCTCAGGAAGATCTAATGGATACCCCATTAGACATTTCTAACGTGGAAATATTTACAGATGGCAGTTCTTTTGTTCGGGATGGAAAGCATAAAGCAGGTTATGTCGTGGTGACTGATGAACAGGTTTTAGAAGCAAAGTCTCTCCCCCAGGGAACCAGTGCTCAGTTAGCGGAGCTTGTGGCTCTGACCCGAGCTCTAGAGTTAAGCAAAGGGCAGCAGGTAAATATCTACACTGATTCTAAGTATGCTTATTTGACTTTACATGCTCATGCTGCAATATGGAAAAAAAGACAGTTTAAAACAGCAACAGGAGAACCTTTTAAACATTTCAGAGATACTTTTAACTGCTATCTATTGTCCTAAAGAAGTAGCTGTTATGCATTGCAAAGGACACAACAGGGATGGGAGTAAAATAGCTGAAGGTAATCAACTGGCTGACTGTCAAGCCAGAAAAGTGGCACTTTACAAAACCCCTTCACTGCAGATGCTTTTGATCTAGGCAGGTCGTGTGGAACAGGAAAAACCACAATATACTGAGGAAGAATTAGAAAGATATGAGAAAAGAGGAGCAAAGATTACTGATAAAGGATGATTACAGTCTGAGGATGGATGATTAATAATTCCTGAAAGTGCTCAATGGAAAATTCTTAAGGGTTTACACCAGAGTTTTCATTTGGGTGCAGAGAGTACTTGCCAGATGGCTTCTCGTTTGTTTGAAGGTAAAAATGTAATGAAAACTTTAAAGAACATTGTCAAAAGCTGTGAGGTTTGTCAGAAAAATAACCCAAAGACTGAAAAGCTAGCAAAATCTGGATTACAACGAAGTGGAAAGTATCCTGGAGAGGAATGGGAAATTGATTTTACTCATATGCCAAAAGCTAATGGATATTCTTGCTTACAGGTTTGGGTGGATACTTTTACTGGATGGCTTGAGGCTTTTCCATGTCGTAGTGAACAAACTAAAAAGGTTATAAAGATTTTAATCCATTAAATTATCCCCAGGTTTGGGCTGTCACGGAGCCTTCAGAGTGACAATGTCTCCGCCTTTAAAGCTGCTGTAACTCAGGGGGTGTCTAAAGCTCTAAGAATAGAATATCACTTACACTGTTCCTGGAGACCCCAATCCTCAGGAAAGGTTGAAAAAGCTAATGACATTATCAAAAGACATCTGCGCAAATTAACTCAAGAGACGCAGGACAATTGGATTAAAGTCTTATCCATAGCTTTAATGAGGGTTCAAACTGCCCCCAAAAAGGAGGGACTGTCCCCCTTTGAATGCATTTATGGAAGGCCTTTCTTACGCACAGACATTGTTATAGACCCTGAAGCCTTAGAATTAACTAGTTATGTAAATGAGCTCTCAGCTTTTCAACAGACATTAACAGAACTCTGGGAGATGACCTCTGACCCAGCCTCTAAGTCAAGCAAGCCTCTGTTTGAGCCAGGAACTGAGGTCATCATAAAAACATTGGGGTCCAGGGGCCCATCCCTTGAGCCCCTCTGGGAAGGCCCTTACCTGTTATTCTTTCTTCTCCCACAGGTATCAAAGTGCCAGGAATTGATTCGTGGGTACATCACACTTGAGTTAAGAGGTGGCACTCTGACCAGAACTAAGTGACTTCATTTTATGTCTTTACTTTCTATGCTCTGACTTTGTACTTTTCAGATGGACCTGATAATCTATGTAAGCCTACTTATGCTGATTCCAAAAATCCTGAGTATGCCGTTTGATCCTTAAGGCAATGCCTTCCTGTCCTGGGCTCACTCCTATGCAGCATTTCACAATCAGTCTAACTGCTGGGTCTGTGACGCGCTCCCCTCTTCATCAGTGGAAGGCTTCCTGTGTGGACATCTCCACTTCAAGGAAAAGACTTCCTCCAAGTCTACACACACCTTCAACAACAATTGCATGTGATGCCTCTTCTTAAACTGATGACATCTAACAACCTTAAGATGGATTGATATAACTATGGACATAATGTGACTTTTCATTTTTATTTTAACTTGTTTTAATGACTATTTTGCCTTATGCCTGTAACTGTATAATGCGGTTTTCTAACCGTCTAAGAGCTTTTGTGTTACAAATGGTTGTCCTAGCTCCTATGAGTGCCACAGCCTCCTCCAAATATTACTTGGGGCCCATGGATCAGAGACCCTCAATATGAGAGTTAGGAGAATATGTTGCCTTAACAATTTAGGGACCACGCCCCTAAAAAGAAGGAAATAGCTATGGAATGAAAATGATGCCCCTTTCCCTTGGCAATATAATTCTCCTAAAAGAAAAGGGGGGAATGAGAGAGTCATTTCCTAGGCAGGTTCACAAGAAGTCTAGGAGTCCCCAAGGAGAGAGGTGTTTGGATTTCTCAAGGAGGAAAAAAGACAAATTTTTTGTTCCTCTACATTCCTTAGGATTATATAACAATAATGTATCCTGCTTGAGGACAGTCTCTGGAAAAAACCTTCTGGCTAATCCTGTTATCTTAAGGTGTAAATTATGGGAGTAGGTCCAGTGACGTCTTTTGATTCACTGTAATAACTATTTAGAGAGTATATAACTCCATGGCTAACACTAGCAAGGGGACACTCTTTCTGCCCCCTTTTGATGCCTATGTCAGAAGCTTTCTCTATCTCCTTTATACTTTAATAAAACTTTATTACACAAAAGCTCTGAGCAATCAAGCCTCGTCTCTGGCCCCAGATTGAATTGTTCTCCTCCAAAGGCCAAGAATCCCAGCATCTTTGCATGTTTGACAACAACCTTTCACCACCCTTATGGCAGAAAGTGAAGAGGAACTAAAAAGCCTCTCGATGAAAGTGAAAGAGGAGAGTGAAAAAGTTGGCTTAAAGCTCAACATTCAGAAAACTAAGATCATGGCATCTGGTCCCATCACTTCATGGCAAATAGATGGGGAAACAGTGGAAACTGTCAGACTTTATTTTCGGGGGGCTCTAAAATCACTGCAGATGGTGATTGCAGCCATGAAATTAAAAGACACTTACTCCTTAGAAGGAAAGTTATGACCAACTTAGCATATTAAAAAGCAGAGACATTACTTTGTCAACAAAGGTCCGTCTAGTCAAGGCTATGGTTTTTCCAGTGGTCATGTATGGACGTGAGAGTTGGACTGTGAAAAAAGCTGAGTGCTGCAAAATTGATGCTTTTGAACTATGGTGTTTGAGTCGACTCTTGAGAATCCCTTGCACTGCAAGGAGATCCAGCCAGTCCATTGTAATGGAAATCAGTCCTGGGTGTTCATTGGAAGGACTGATGCTGAAGCTGAAACTCCAATACTTTGGCCACCTCACGCGAAGAGTTGACTCATTGGAAAAGACCCTTATGCTGGGAGGGATCACGGGCAGGAGGAGAAGGGGATGACAGAGGATGAGATGGCTGGATGGCATCACTGACTCGATGGACATGAGTTTGTGTAAACTCTGGGAGTTTGTGATGGACACTCTGGGAGTTTGTGATGGACAGGGAGGCCTGGCGTGCTGCGATTCAGGGGGTCACAAAGAGTTGGACACAATTGAGTGACTGAACTGAACTGAATGAAAACTGTTTGCAGGTCACGAAGCAACAGTTAGAACCAGAGATGGAACAATGGACTGCTTCCAAACTGGGAAAGGAGTACGTCAAGACTGTATATTCAGATAGCTAGTTCACCAGCCCAGGTGGGATGCATGAGACAAGTGCTCGGGCCTGGTGCACTGGGAAGACCCAGAGGAATCGGGTGGAGAGAGAGGTGGGAGGGGGGATCGGGATGGGGAATACGTGTAACTCTATGGCTGATTCATGTCAATGTATGACAAAACCCACTGAAATGTTGTGAAGTAACTAGCCTCCAACTAATAAAAAAAATTTTTTTAAAATAAATAAAATAAATAAATTAATTTTAAAAAAAAAGACTGTATATTGTCACCCTACTTATTTAACTCATGTGCTTTATACATCATATAAAATGCCAGGTTGGATGAATCACAAGCTGAAATCAAGATTGGTGTGAGAAATAACAACCTCAGATATACAGATGATACCACTCTAATGACAGAAAGCGAAGAGGAACTAAAGAGTTTCTTGATTAGGGTGAAAAGGAGAGTGAGAAGCTAGCTTAAAACTCAACATTCAAAACCCTAACATCATGGCATCTGGTCTGACCACTTCATAGCAGATAGAAGGGGGAAAGCGGAAAGAGTGGCCAATTTTATTTTCTTGGGCTCCATAATCACTGGGGAAGGTGACTGCTCCCAGGAAATTAAAAGATGCTTGCTCCTTGGAAGAAAAGCTATGCCAAATCTAGACAGCATATTAAAAAGCAGAGACATCACTTTACCAACAAAGGTGTGTATGGTCAATGCTATGGCTTTTCCAGTAGTCATGCATGGTTGCTGAGAATTGGACCTTAAAGAAGACTGAGCCCCAAAGAATTGATGCTCTCAAGTTGTTTTGCTGGACATGAGTCCTAAGAGACCCTTGGACAGCAAGGAGATCAAATCAGTCAATCCTAAAGGAAATCAATTCTGAATATTCAGTTGAAGGACTAATGCTGAAATGCCAGTACTTTGGCCACCTGATGTGAAGAGTTGATTCATTGGAAAAGACTGATGCTGGGAAAGATTGAGGACAAGAGAACAGGGGGGTGACAGATGATAAGATGGTTGGATGGCATCACCAATGGACATGAATTTGAGCAAACTCCAGGAGATAGTGAAGGACAGGGAAGTTTGGAATGCTGCAATTCATGGTGTCACAAAGAGTTGGACACAACTCAGCAACTGAACAACAAGCAGAAAGAAGGAGCATATTGAGGGAAATTATTAGTCTGATTTCAAACATTTAAGGTTTTACTTCATTGTTTTGATCCCAGTTTCCCCATCAGAGAAATGTAAAGGCTGGACTATATACCTATTATGATCTGTAACACTATTTTTTATTCTGCCAAGGAAAACTACAAAAATTTAGGCAATATGTTTCATCATATAATAATCTCATCCCTTTGGAATTCATGCATGTACCTTTATTACTACCCCATGCTTCACATTTGACTATTATTATCTATTGAAGTTAGTCTACTGGTTCAAATGTTAATATACCAAAACACCCTGAAACACTCAGAATAATGTTTGACCAAATATCTGGGCACTCCATGCCACAGTCAAGTTGACGTGTAAATTCACAATCATAATGAGTCTAGAGCATCTAATAGTGCCAGAAAGTAAAGAAGTGCTCAAGAAACAAAAATGATAAGGAATGACAAAGTGATATAGTCAGCCTGAAAAATCTCCAAATGGTCAAAAATGAAACAATTTGAACAACAAAATAAATATTATAGCTTTAGATTAGATGAGAGCATGGCAACCCACTCTGGTATTCTTGCCTGGAGAATCCCCATGGACAGAGGAGCCTGGCGGGCTATAGTCCATGGGGTCACAAAGAGTTGGACATGACTGAGCGAATAAGCACAGTACATATTAAATCCAAAGTATAAGATAAATATCCATTTAGTTAATACTGATATAAATAAATGGTTGAGTAAATAAATAAATAGGAAATCAGAGATACTTTGTCCCTACATAAGAATTCCAAATTATGTATGTAGATAATTCCCTCCTTAAGGAGGTAGAAATTACCTTATCCCCTTGGATATGGGTTTCCAAAAATGGAGTAAACAAAGGGAAATATAGTAACTCTTGTGGGTTGTGGGGTGAATGTTTGTGTCTCCCTTCCAAATTCATATACTGAAACGTTACCCACCAATGTGATGATTTTTGAAAGTGGGGCTTTCAGGAAGTAATACTTAGATTATGACATGAAGGTTGAAACCTCATGATAAGATTCGTGCCCATATGAGAAGAGGAAAACAGAGATCTCAGTCTCAGTGTACACACAAGGATGTTATATGAGCATACAACAAGAAGGTTGTCATCAAAGGCCAAGAAGACTTCCCTCATTGTGAACAGAATCTCTCAGCACCTTTACCTTAGAATTCCAAATCTCCAGAACTCTGAGAAATCAATGTCTGCTCTTTAAGCCACCCAGTCTATACTATTTTGTTGTCATAGCCTGAGCTGACAGTAACTTTTTAATTGGAGGAATCTGTCAGACACCATCTTAAGCTAGTGATCAAAATCAATATCACCAATGATTCCACATTGATATCATATACACCCTTATATGATATGGTGACATATAATATGGACAGGCACTTCCCCTATGTGGTATTCTTTTCCAAAACCCATATCTCCTATCTAAGCTTGAGGAAAACATCAGACAAATCCAAACTGAGCTACATTTTACAAAACATCTGGCCAGTATTCCTCAAAACTCTCAAGATCAAAAAAAAAAAAAAAGGAAAGATTAAGAAACAGTCACAGACTAAAGGAGACCAAGAATGCATAATTATTAAATGCAATGTGATATCCTGGACTGAAACCTAGAATAGGAAAAAAGACATTAGTGGAAAAACCAAGGAAGTCTAAATGAAGTCTGGAGTCCAATTAATAGTAATGTACCAATATTGGCTTCTTACTTTTGACAAATACTCCATTTTATATTAATGCTAAATGTTTAAAAAAGGAAAACTGAATGAGGGGCCTCTGTACCACCTTTGCAATTTGTCTTTAAATTTAAAATTATTTCAAAATAAAAGATATTTTAAAACATATGAAATCTTGGCATTGTTATACACAATCATTATTTTTAAAAAAAAATTATACAAACTTGTTATTAAATAAATCACATTAAAAGCAAAGGAAATTAATATTCAAAATTCATAAGTTCCTTATTATTTTACTACATTTTACTATCTATGCTCTTTATTTATATCTATCTATCTGTATGTTGAAAATAACAAGCAATTATGTGCTTCTGTGTTCAGTGACTGCTCATTGGTAGCTTAAACTCGGCTTTGGTTTCATTATTTATACAATGAAAACCAATAAATACTATGAATTGGAGCATCCTTCTCACTCTGCAATCCCTATCTCACTGAGAGTTAGTGGTTAAACATTTAACAACATATTATTGCTGGTAATACTACACAATATTCTTTTAATGAGCAAAACCTTAATTCAATAGATGTCCTTACTGGTGATCATCAGGTTTATCTTTAGAGTTCCTTTGCCACTGGGAATTTTAGACCCTGGGGAATAATTTTAGGAAGTCCATTATGTATAATGGGATTTCTGGTGTTTGGGTTGTGAAATTTTGAGTTTTACTACTATTTTTTTTCCTTCATCCACTTCCCCAAATAGCTCCTTTACCTTGTTATCCATGTGGAATGGGAATCATAACCCTTATAAGGTTACAAATTCTTAACCTAAGATCTACAGATAGGATTCAGGGAATCTGGGAAGTCTTCGAAAATTGTATGCAAAATTTGAAATATATGTATATTTGAAAAGAGGGTCTTCAGCTTTCTTCAGACTTTCAAAGTGATTTAATGTCCTAAGTAATATTAAGAAACATTTATATTGAGTTGAGTACTCTTTCAGAGACAACTGTATGTACACTGTATAAGATGATACAGTAAAAAAAAAGAAATGACATATCCCACTTACTCTTGTATGACAAATGAGAAACTAACATCTGGTGGTTGCTTAGCTGACTTGCCAGTCACTGTCCTTTCACCATTCTCTTATTAATACCCTCCTACCTACCTAATCCCCCTTGTTAGTTCAGAAAACTTTTCCACACCATTTCTCACCTCTTCATTTAATGTCATCTTTTATTCCTCCATTTTTTTTTTCCTTTCAGTGTCTACAGCACATCCCAAATGTCTGGTCAATTTGATTTTGCTTTGAATAACTGATTTTAAAGAACTTAAATCAAAATCAATGAACAAAGAATGCTATATTATGAAAATCTAAATGTCAATATATTTGACAGGATTACTAGTATTATGAGGCAAAGAAACTTTTGTGGAAATATTTGTGTCTATTTTTTGGTCTAAAGTCTAATAAGAATATTCAAGGAAGGAATTTAACAAGTAAACGTAAAAAAGAAAGGCTATGAATTCAGATCAATATGAGTTGGTTATTCTATCACTTATTTAGTTGTGTAACCTTGGGCAAGTCACTTAACTTACCTAAACTGGAAATAATAATATTCCTTAACTCACAGAAATGTAGAAATTAAATTAGGTGATAAATGAAGTGTCTACCCCATGCCTAGTACCTAATAATCATTCAATAAATGTTAATAATGATTAACATTTATTAATAATGATGAATATATGATAAACTAAAATGTAATTATGCTAAATCTCCTTCTACTGGGTGTTTATTTAACAGGGAGAAGTGTGAAAGCAAAAGTATTATTTTGTTTGTTTATTTGCCAAATATTCACTGAGCATTTTTTTTTTCTTTTCTTTTCTTCTTTTTTTTTTTTTTTTTTGTAGTGGTTTTTGTCATACATTGACATGAATCAGCCATGGATTTACATGTACTCCCCATCCCGATCCCCCCTCCCACCTCCCTCTCCACCCGATTCCTCTGGGTCTTCCCAGTGCACCAGGCCCGAGCACTTGTCTCATGCATCCAGCCTGGGCTGGTGATCTGTTTCACCCTAGATAATATACATGTTTCAATGCTGTTCTCTCGAAACATCCCACCCTCGCCTTCTCCCACAGAGTCCAAAAGTCTATTCTGTACATCTGTGTCTCATTTTCTGTTTTGCATATAGGGTTATCATTACCATCTTTCTAAATTCCATATATATGCGTTAGTATGCTGTAATGTTCTTTATCTTTCTGGCTTACTTCACTCTGTATAATAGGCTCCAGTTTCATCCACCTCATTAGAACTGATTCAAATGAATTCTTTTTAATGGCTGAGTAATATTCCATGGTGTATATGTACCACAGGTTCCTTATCCATTCGTCTGCTGATGGGCATCTAGGTTGCTTCCATGTCCTGGCTATTATAAACAGTGCTGCGATGAACATTGGGGTGCACGTGTCTCTTTCAGATCTGGTTTCCTCAGTGTGTATGCCCAGAAGTGGGATTGCTGGGTCATATGGCAGTTCTATTTCCAGTTTTTTAAGAAATCTCCACACTGTTCTCCATAGTGGCTGTACTAGTTTGCATTCCCACCAACAGTGTAAGAGGGTTCCCTTTTCTCCACACCCTCTCCAGCACTTATTGCTTGTAGATTTTGGATAGCAGCCATCCTGACTGGCATTTAATGGTACCTCATTGTGGTTTTGATTTGCATTTCTCTGATAATGAGTGATGTTGAGCATCTTTTCATGTGTTTCTTAGCCATCTGTATGTCTTCTTTGGAGAAACGTCTGTTTAGTTCTTTGGCCCATTTTTTGATTGGGTCATTAATTTCTCTGGAATTGAGCTGGAGGAGTTGCTTGTATATTTTTGAGATTAATCCTTTGTTTTGTTGCTTCATTTGTTATTATTTTCTCCCAATCTGAGGGCTGTCTTTTCACCTTGCTTATAGTTTCCTTTGTTGTGCAAAAGCTTTTAAGTTTCATTAGGTCCCATTTGTTTATTTTTGCTTTTATTTCCAGTATTCTGGGAGGTGGGTCATAGAGGATCCTGCTGTGATTTATGTCAGAGAGTGTTTTGCCTATGTTCTCCTCTAGGAGTTTTATAGTTTCTGGTCTCACATTTAGATCTTTAATCCATTTTGAGTTTATTTTTGTGTATGGTGTTAGAAAGTGTTCTAGTTTCATTCTTTTACAAGTGGTTGACCAGTTTTCCCAGCACCACTTGTTAAAGAGGTTGTCTTTTTCCTATTGTATATTCTTGCATCCTTTGTCGAAGATAAGGTGTCCATAAGTTCGTGGATTTATCTCTGGGCTTTCTATTCTGTTCCATTGATGTATATATCTGTCTTTGTGCCAGTACCATACAAAGTACCATTACAAAGTGCTAATTACATTTCTATATTTCTGTCTTTGTGCCAGTACCATACAAAGTACCATTACAAAGTGCTAATAACTCCAAAAGACACAAAGATGACCCAGACAGAGTCTTCCCTCTTGGGGAGCATTTAATTTAACGTTTTTACAAATTGTATTGCAAGGTAAGTAATAGAGGAAGAAATTGCTATTGCTCTCTTGTCAGTGATAATACCTCTCTCCCTTTTACTCTATTCGTTGCTCACAAGTCTCAATCTCTCTGTGCCTCTGTCTTCAATATCCTTTCTTCCTAAACATAGCCTCCATACTCTCCTATTTTCTCCCTCCTTCCTTGCCTCTTATATTAGCTCTCTTTCCAAAGTCATATGTTCTCAGTTATTCTTGTATAACTTATTCTACCTAAGTTTAATAAAAAATTGTATTCAGTAAGTTACAGGTTCAAGTTGATATGTGTGCAGTGGTCAAGGGACTAGGTGCATAAACTGAGCCAATGAAGGAAAGAACATTAAGAGACAGAAATCAAGAGAACTGATCCACAGAGTGATGGGCAAGAAGAAAACGTCAGAGATATGCCTCTGAGTAGACAGAAGGAGGATCTTATGGGGAAAAGATCCAAGGGCAAAAAGAATATCTAGATCAACAAGAAGACTCAGTAAAGTTGTGGGTGGTGAAGGCCTATTAAATATTGAAAATACATAGAAACTTCCAGTTGGTAGTATAACATCTATTATATCAGCAATGAAATTCAACAGTTTTATCATGCATTTTAAGTTTAGTATTCTAAATAAAACAATCTTGATTCATTAGAAAGAGCCTGAAATTTAACAGCCACAAACAGAACTTCACTTATAATAAGAACATGGTAACCAGACCTAATCCTGGTGATGTTTTTATTTTATTTTATTTTTTATTTTATTTTTGTCTTGCATTCAAAAGTGGCCTTCTTAAGAAGACAGATTAATAATTAATGTCAGAAAAATTTTTATTAGAAAAAGATGTGTCAGACACAAAGACTATAACTCCAAGTCAACTTAATTCTATCAAATAACAAGAAAGGCATCAGCTATGAAAAGTGAAACTGCTTAGAATTTTTTTGGATTTATTCATTTTAAATTGAAAGATAATTGTTTGGCAATATTGGTTTGATTTCTGCCATACATTACCATGAATCAGCCATAGGTGTACAAATGTCTTCTCCCTCCTGAACCTCTCTTGCACCCTTTCCCACCCCTCTAGGTTGTTACAGAGCCTCAATTGGAGTTCCCTGAGTCATAAACAAATTTCCATTGACTATCTATTTTACATAGGGTATTGTGTATGCTTTTATGCTACTCTTTCCATTCATCTCACCCTCTCTTTCCTCCCCCTGACCTTGTCCATAAGTCATAAATTGCTTCAAATTTTTAAGCTAAATGCAAGTTATTGTAGCATCCTTACAGTCAATCTATCATCAAATCTTAACAATTCCCTTTTCATAATATCTCTCAGAGCTAGCATTTTCCTTCCATTTTTATAACCACCCATTTATATATATTTCACTAGTAAGCTTCCTAGCTCATATCCCTAACTTTAATTCATCTTATATTCAATTGGCAAAATAGTTTATCACAAATGCTATCTTCATGCTAGTAATAGCTATATCTACTAAGAACTTACTATGAGCCAGGCACTGCTTTAAGTAATTTATTTCAGCATTTCAGTTAATCCTTACAACACTATGATGTAATTACTGATATTATTCCTAGTTTGCAGAATATGAAACTGAAGTGCAGAGATTATGTAATTTGCTCAAGGTCACATAGTCCTTTGGCAAAACAAGGTTATTTTTGTCCAACTTCCAAACTTTTAGACATTCTACTATATGGCAGAGTCCAAGAAATTATGGTTTCTCCCTCCATTTTACTGAGTCTAACTTTTAATGTCATAAGCCATAAACAAAAGCTGCTGGAAGGAATCTTGGATTCCATCGAGTCCAGAGATTGCAAACATATATCCCACAGGCAGAATATCTCCAATATAAATATTTAAAAAATTCAGTCTTCATATTGTTTTAGTGCAAATTCTTTATCAACAATTAAAAATCAAAAGATTTTACATAAGAATCAGACTTACTGGTTTCTCTAGAAAAATTAGAATATTGAATCTGCATTGCCACTTAGTCACAAACTGGTGAAGTTTAGTTATTTCTTTCTGTTAAAAAAGGCATACATGTTTTAGTTAGCAAAGTCTCCACCTGTCTTTCACTCATATAGCTACTTGGTCCTTGTAGGAACCTGCACTTATGATCCATGGTTTGGCCGAAATCCAGATGGGGAATAGAGACTTAGAAAAGGACACTGACTTACCTTAGACCACACAAAGTGCAGGTAGCAAAACAAGAGCTAGACCTCAAGTCTTTTTGACTCCAAATTCAAGTCTCTTTCCACTATATGTGTTTCTATTTCTGTGCCTTTGAATATATTATTTTCTTATTACCAATGGTTTCTCAAAAATTTTTCAGTCTTATTGTTCTTTTCAAAACTGGACTCAAATTTTACCCCTTAAAATATAGTTTTCCAGAATAATCTTAGACTCTGATCACAAATAAACTAAGCATTCCCTTAACACTAATTAATTTGCACTGCCTGACATACTGCTTTTTAAACCATTCAATCATTTCCCCTGTGTATATTTCTTATCCTTACCTAGATAAGCTCCTTAAGACGAAGGTTGGCCAGAGGTAAAATTTTGTGAAATTGATGAAACTTGTTTTAGGTGGATTCAGCTTCTTTTTCTGCCCTTTTGATGATTTAGTTTTCATATCTATGTTCTCATCTAATTCCTGTCAAAGTCTTCCTTAAGGAAAACCACTGATATCAATAATTTACCAAAGATTCATGAACTGGTGGCCCGAAGCTGAATTTGGCCAACAGACATATCTTTGGGGTTTGGTAAACATTGTTTTAATTTTTTTTTAATTTAAATATCTTAACTGAGACATTCAATTTCTAGTTCTTTACAGGTCTCTTTGATCTAGCATCACACACTTGGCCAGATTTACATGTTTGTGTTATGTGCCTCTCCTTCATGGATCACGGCCTTGTCAGAAGGAAGGGCGTGCAACACTCAATGAAGCTATGGTCATGTCATGCAGGGCCACCCAAGACGGACAGTTCATAGTGAAGAGTTCAGACAAAACATGGTCCAATGTAAAAGGAAATGGCAACCCACACCAGCATTCTTCCCTGGAGAATCCCATGAGTAGTATGAAAAAGCAAAAAAGATATGACACCAGAAGATGAGCACTCAGGGTCAGAAAGTGTCCAAAATGCTACTGGGGAGAGCAGAGGGCAATTACTAATAGTTCTAGAAAGAGTAAAGTGACTGGGCCAAAGAGGGAAAGACACTCATCTCTGGATATGTCTGATGGTGAAAGTAAAGTCCGATGCTGTAAAGAATAATACCGCATAGGAACCTGGAATGCTAGATAACCTGAATCAAGGTAAATTGTACATAGTCAAGAAGGAGATGGCAAGGTTGCACATCGACATCTTAGGAATCAGTGGACAGGAATGGGAGAATATAATTCAGATGATGGTCATATCTATTCTTATGGGCAATAATCTTTTAGAAGAAATGGAGTAGTCAAAAAAGTAAAAAAAAAAAAAAAAAAAACAAAACAGCCTGAGACTCAGTACTTGGGAGAAACCTCAAAAATGACAGAATGATCTCTGTTTGTTTCCAAGGCAAACCATTCAACATCACAATAATCCAAGTATATGCCCCAACCACTGATGCTGAAGAAGCTGAAGCTGACTGGTTCTGTGAAGACCTATAAGAATTTCTAGAACTAACACACACACACACACACACACACACACACACTGGTTCATTTTTCTTTTCATCATAGAGGATTGGAATGCAAAGTAGGAAGTCAAGAGATACCCAAAATAACAGGCAAGTTGGGCCTTGGAGTACAAAAGGAAGCAGGGAAAAAATTAGCAGAGTTTTGTCAAGAGAACACTTTGATCATACCAAACACTTTTTCTGACAACTCAAGAGATAGCTCTACACATGGACATCACCAGATGGTCAATACCAAAATCAGATTTAATATGATCTTTGCAGGGGGGAGGTCCCAAGATGGCAGAGGAATAGAACAGGGAGGCCACTTTCTCCCCACAAATTCATCAAAAGATCATTTGAATGTTGAGCAACTTCCACAAAACAACTTCTAAATGCTGATAGAGTACACCATAAAGGCAGTGCAATCTCTTTGAAAGGAGGTAGGACAAAATATAAAAGACAAAAACAGAGGCAAAAGATTTAGGGATGGAGAACTGTCCTGGAGAGGGAGTCATGAAGGAGGAGAAATTTTCACACAGTAGGAAACCCTCTCACAGGCATGTCTGTGGGGAGCTTTGGAATCTGAAAGGGCAACATAACTTGGAGGGAAAAAAAAAAAAAAAAAGAATATATGCCTAACCACAACTACAAGTGGAGATGGGGAAGTGGCCCAGAGGCTCACGTCTGCCACCAGAAAGTGGGGGCTGGGCAGGCAGGTGCAGGTTGCATCATCAGTCCTTAGGGTGAGGACTGGGCCTGAATGCCCTGAGAACAATCTGAGGGAGCTGTGAGATAGCAACCCTAACAGTAGGATCCCCAGAGAGACAAAAATAAAAGAGGGAGACCTTTCTCGTCAAAGGCTCTAATGCCTCGTGGTGACCCCTGGTGTGCTCACAGAACAAAGGATTGAGTGAATACCAAAGGAGAGCAACCCTGCTGCCCTCTAAGGCCCTCCCTTGCCAGAGGCGGAGAGGCAGGCATGAAACAGCCAGAGCCTGAAGGCGAGGGGCGGCTGCAATCTCAGCCCGAGATAGCATCTTACACCAAACTGTGAGTAGGCTGTCAGTTGATAACCACGTCTTCCTGGGATCCTGGATGGTTGATATCTACCAAGAGGGTCACAGCCTGAGATCAGCTCCCCAGAGGAGACACACGGCTCGCCTGGGACTGTGCTTTAGCAGCACATCTGGGAAACTGAGAAGCCGGGGCACGGGGCCCAGGAGGTGAATAAGATGCATGGCCCATCTGGGACAGTGCACTTGCCAAGCACCTGGTCGCCTGAGCTACTCGAACTGGGAATGGCACAAAATGCACAGCCCATCTTGGTCTGTGCCCTTGCAGAGCACCCAAGAACCTAAGCATCTTAGACCTGGGAAGGGCATGAAATGTAGGAATGATGTGGGACAGTGCCCTTGCAGAGCACCCTGGAGCCTGAGCAGGAAGCACACACTGCCTTGGGCTGTGGCAAACCCAGATTAGTCCATACATGGAGAGCACTCCCCACATGTGCCAGTGGCATTTCTTTGCAGTGTCCCTCCCTTCTCACAACACAACTGAACAAGTGAGCCTAAATAAATGGACACCTTCATCCCCTTGTATCAGGGTGGAAATTAGACACTGAAAAGACTTGCAAACAGAGGAAGTCAGAACAAAGAAGAGGGAACCATTCAAGAAGGGACAAGTGCAACAGATTAAAGCCCTGCAGTTAATACTTACTGAGCATTTGAGGAGCACCTATAGACCTTGAGAACAAATATGAACCAGAACAAGGGACTAAGCTGAACATGTGAACATGTGACATTGAACTGACCCCACACTGCCCACAAAAGTCCCAGAATAATTCCAAAATATATCTTAACTATTACCACTTTTAATTTAAAAAAAATTAGACCTTTATTACTCCTATTACTTATATTTGTATAGTTTACTATTCAGTTCATAGGCATATCTTATCAGGAAATGTCCAAAACCTGTAGGAAGAAACTGTAAAATATTCCTAAAATACAAAAAAATAAGCTTGAATAAATAGAAAGACATGTTCTTGGCCAGGAAAAATAGAAATAATAATTTCGATTACATTTAAATCAGTAGCTTAATGCAATCTCAATAAAAATGTCATAGCTTTTTTTCCTTACCTGAGGGTAACCAAGGTTTTACTAAGTTCATATAGAAGACTAAGCAATCAAGCAAAACTATTGAAATCCTCAGATAAAAGAGCAGGAGGAGCTGTCCATACCAGATTTTAATACTAACTGTAAAGCCCCTATAATTGAAACCATACAATTTGAGTATGAATAAACATTAATGAAAGAGAGTAGAAAATTCAATAAAACAGGCACATTTAGTATTTGATAAAGGAAATGCCTTAGCTTGGATTCCTGCAGAAGGAGATCCTGAGACAAAGATTCAAGTGCAAATGTTTATTTGTGAAGTGTTCCTAAGAAAGACCGTAGGGGTGAGATAATAAATCAGGAAAGGGAAGGCAGCCAATAAAGGGTTGGTTATCAAGCAATTACCTCTGTGGCTATTTAAAACTCCCTTGGACTAATTAGTTCTGGGGAAACCACATACTTCAGGGTTATCCCTCCTGATGATTATTTTCCTGCAAATTTTGTTAGTCATTGATTGTAGGCTGCTTCTGAGGGATGTTAGTTCCCAGGTATTTCCAGCCTCAATGAGCAAAAAGGTACTGGTGGCCGGTACCTTTCTTTTCCCAAGGTAAAAAAGGGCAGTTTATGGTAACAGGAAATCCTGTTTGCCATGCATTAACATGATAAGAGTAAGGCAATATAGACAGGGCACCGATAGCTTCTGCCTTAGCCAGAGCTTAAGTCAGTAGGAAAAAGATGGACTTTTGGTGTAAGGGTAACTGGAAAGCTATATCAGGATTAGGAAAAAAGTGCATACATACCTCAAACTATATAAAAGAACAAATTATATAAAGATCAGATATTCAAGTATTAAAAAAGGCCTACTTTTTGGAGAGTATTTATAATAAATAAATAAAGTTTTTATAATAAATGAGCTTTGAATTTTGTCAAAGAATTTCTCTGCCTCTGTTGAAATAACCATATGATTTTTATCTTTCAATTTGTTACTATGGTGTATCACATTGATTGATTTGCCTATATTATATGACAAACCCACAGCAAACATTATCCTCAATTGTGAAAAACTGAAAGCATTCCCTCTAAAATCAAGAACAACCCAAGTGTGCCCATTCTCACCACTACTATTCAACATAGTTGTGGAAGTCCTAACCACAGCAATCAGAGAAGGAAAATAAATAAAATGAATTCATATCAGAAAAGAAGTAAAACTCTCACTGTTTGCAGATGAAATGATTCTCTACATTGAAAACCCTAAAGATGCCATGAGAAAATAACTAGAGTTAATCAATGAATATAGTAAAGTTGCAGGATATAAAATTAATACAAAGAAATCCTTTGCAGTCCTATACACTAACAATGAAAAATAAGAAAGAGAAATTAAAGAAATAATACCATTCACCATTGCAACAAAGCCATAGCTTTGACTTTTCCAGTAGTCATGTATGGATATGAGAGTTGGACCATAAAGAAAGCTGAGCCCCGAAGAATTGATACTTTTGAACTGTGGTGTTGGAGAAAGACTCTTGAGAGTCCCTTGGAGTGCAAGGAGATCAAACCAGTCCATCCTAAAGGAAATCAGTCTTGAATATTTATTGGAAGGACTGATGCTAAAGCTCCAAGGCTTTGGCCATCTGATGTAAAGAGCTGACTCATTGGAAAAGACCCTGATGCTGGGAAAGATTGAAGGCAGGAGGAGAAGGGGATGACAGAGGATGAGATGGTTGGATGGCATCATCGACTCGATGGACATGAATTTGAGCAAGCTCCGGGAGTTGATGATGGACAGGGAAGCCTGGTGTGCTGCCGTCCATGGTGCCTCAAAGAGTCAGACATGACTGAGCAACTGAACTGAATTGATTGCAACAAAAAGAATAGAATACCTAGGAATAAATCTACCTAAAGAGACAAAAGACCTGTATACAAAAAACTATAAAACATTGATGAAAGAAATCAAAACTGACACAAATAGATGGAGAGATATACCATGCTCTTGGATTGGAAGAATCACTATAGTGAAAATGATTATACTAATCTCAAAATATACCAAATCTCAAAAATATACCAAATCTCAAAAGTTCCCAATACAAGGGAAAATCTGTAAATATGGTGATGGATGGAAATTAAACTTATTGTGGTGATCACTTCACAACACATACAAATAGCAAATCTTGGTGCTGCATGCCTGAAACTAATATAATGTTATATGTTAATTATAGTTCAATAAAAAAGAAAAATATGAAAGGCTCTATTTTAAACTTACTCCATCAGTCAAAAGAGAGATAGGAGAGAGACTGTAATGGATTAGTTAAAACTCCTCTTGACTGCTCAAGACTTTCAAATGAAAACTAACACATATTACTATTAAAGGCATCACCAGTTTCAGAAAATTATAACTGAACATGAGCTATTTTAGTAGCATAAACTAGGAGGTTCAGAGGACTCAAGAATAAATAACAAGTAAGAATGATTACAGTAGCATCTGTTTCACAATACATGGTTGAAAAATAATAAAACAAAGTCCCTTCTATTAGGAAGTTCATAATTAGCTTGAAATACAAAAAAATATAAGATGTTAAGTGCTACAATATATATAAACACAATGAATAATAAGAGCACTGAAGACTGAGTTTATATCTGAATGACATGTGGTAACTGTTAGGAGGAATTAACATTTTGGAGGGCCTATGATTTTTCAAAGCACTGTGCTCAGTAGTTATTTCTTTCAGTCTCCACAACAATCATAAAAATTACATTCACAAAATACATTTAATCTAATATTTCTAACACTTAGTTCAAAGGAACAACTACATATAGAAGTATATTGTAAACTGTATGATGTTTTATTCAAACTGAAATGTCAACTTTTTGGGTGCTTCTTCCTAAAAAACTGTCATGTTGACATGACCTACATGTCAACATATACGCTCATATATGTCTACCTACAAGCTCATATACATGTCTACATATAAGTCTACATATACACTCATATACATGTCTACACATAAGCTACATATAAGCTCATATAACATATAAAGCTCATAAAAATTATGGGTATATAAAATTTTCATTTTTAAAATTTGCTAGTGGAAAAATAAGTTTTCTGCTTCAAAACCTCACTGTTCAACAATCATGTTCCTATTTTCCTCTCACTTCTCACACAAAACTGTAGATAGAAGAAGTGTTAAATTACTTTTGATTATCTCCTTTTTACAGATCAAAGGAACTAAAACCTAAAGAAGTTAAGTAACTTGTTCAAGATCACACAAATGACAAGTGCACGAGAATTCTAGATTTAGAGAAGTCTTTCTGACAGAGGAGAACTTTGAGCTGCACCTTGAAGGATGTGTCGCTCAGGCCATGAAAGGGAATGGTATGAGCAAAGATAGAGCTAAAACTGTTTCTGTTAATGTTCAGGAAATGGCAACTAGTCAGATACTGATGTAAGAGAAAGAGAGAAAATATGGAGGGAAAAACTGGAGGGTAATGAAGCTGGAATGGTGAGTTGGAGCCATAACATTAAGATCTTTGTAAGCTATATGGCTATATTGTTGTTGTTATTCAGTCACTAAGTCGTGTCTGATTCTTTGTGACCCCGTGGATGGTAGCCCACCAGAGTCCTCTGTCCATGGGATTTTCCAGACAAGAATACTGGAATGGGTAGCCATTTCCTTCTCTAGGGAATCTGGAGTCCATGGGGTCGCAGAGTCGGACATGACTGTGCGACTGAATTGAACTGAATACACTGGAAGGGCTTCCCGGGTAGCTCAGCTGATAAAGAATCTCCCTACAAGAGGGAGACCAGGGTTCAGTCCTTGGAGGAGGGAGGTAGAAGATTCCCTGGAGGAGGACATGGTAACCCACTCCAGTATTCTTGCCTGGAGAATCCCCATGGACAGAAGAGCTTAGCAGGCTACAGTCCATGAGGTCACAAAGAGTCAGACACAACTGAGCGACTAAGTACAGTACAGCAAAATACATGCTGAAGCTGAAGATCCAATACTTTGGCCACCTGATGTGAAGAGCTGACTCATTGGAAAAGACTGTGATGCTGGGAAAGACTGAGGTCAGGAGGAGAAGGGGACAATGGAGGATGAGATGGTTGGATGGCGTCACCAACTCAATGGACATGACTTTGAGTAAACTCTGGGAGTTGGTGATGGACAAGGAGGCCTGGCATGCTGCAATCCATGGGGGCGCAAAGAGTCGGACACGACTGTGACTGAACCGAACTGATAATGAAGTATAACATTTAAATATTGTGAATCACTATATTGTGTACCTGTAACTTATATAATATTGTACATCAATTATACTTCAAAAAATTTTAATTAAAAATAAATAAATAATAAAACAGAACTATCATATAACCCAGCAATTCCACTCCTAGTTATATATCCAAACAAATAAAAAAAAAAAAAAACCCAAGTATTTCAGAACGATACATGGACCTCAATGTTCACAGCAGCATTACCTACAACAGCCAAGATATGGAAGCAACCTAAGTGTTTGTCATCAGATAACTGGATAAAGAAGTTGTTGTACAAAAATGCAATGGAATACTGTTTAGTCATAGAAAAGAATAAATGAGATAGATTTAATTGATATCTGTAGGACACTCCAAAAATACAATACCCTTTTTTTTTCAAGTGCATGTGGAATATTCTCAAGGATAGGTCACATCTTGGGTCATAAATCAAGTTTTGGTAATTATAAGAAAATTGAAATTGCATCAAGCATTTTTTTTCCTGACCACAATGCTATAAGATTAGATATCAATTATAGGAAAAAAAAACTATAAAAATGACAAACACATTGGGGGCTAAACAATATGATTTTAAGTAGCGAAGAAGTCAATGAAGAAATGAAAGAGGAAATCAAAAAATACTTAGATACAAATGACAACAAAATCAGAATGACTCAAAACCTATGGGATGTAGTAAAAGAATTGCTAAGAAGGAAGTTTATAACAATATAGGCCTACCTCTAAAAAAAAGAAAAACAACAAATAAACAACTTAACTCAACACATAAAGCAAATAGAAAAAGAACAACAACAAAAAAAAACCCAAAGTTAGTAGAAGAAAAAGAAAATCATAAAGATTAGAGCAGAGATAAATGAAAGAGAAATGAAGGAAACAATAGCAAAGATAAACAGAAATGACAAGCCATTAGCCAGACCCGTCAAGAAAAGAAAAGGAGAAGGCTCAAATCAATAAAATTTGAAATGAAAAGAAGTTACAACCAGCACCACAGAAATACAAAGATTATAAGAGACTACTATGAGCAATGATACACCAATAAAATGGACAACTTGAAAGAAATGGACAAATTCTTAGAGAAGTACAACCTTCAAAGACTGAACCAAAACAAACTTAAAATATGATAACAAGCACTGAAATTGAAACTGTGATCAAAAATTTTCCAACAAAGAAAATCCCAGGGCCAGATGGATTCACAGGCAAATTCTATCTAATGTTTAGAGAAGAGTTAACACCTATCCTGATAGAAATGCTCCAAAAAATTGCAAAGTGAGGAAAACTCCCAAACTCATTCTAAGAAGCCACCATCACACTGATACTGAAACCAGACAAAGATACTACAAAAAGAGAAACTTACAGAACATTATTACTGATGCATAAATGCAAAAATTGTCAAAAAGTTTTAGCAAACTAAATCTAATAACATGACATAACTAAATTTAATAACATAAAAGAATCATATACCATGATCAAGTGGAATTTATCCCAGGGATGTAAGAATTATTCAATTATGTAAATCATCAATGTGATACACCATGTTAACAAATTGAAAGATGAAAAGCATATGATCATATCAATAGATGCAAAGACATTTTTCTAAAAACTTCAACACACATTTGTGACAAAAATACCAGAAAATTGGCATAGAAGGAACTTACCTAAACGTAATAAAGGCCATATACAACAAACTCACAGCAAACATTACTCTCAACAATGAAAAACTGAAACCATTTCCTCTAAGATCAGGAATGAGACAAGGTTGCCCATTCTCACCACTATTAATCAAAATAGTTTTGGAAGTACTAGCCATGGCAACTAGAGAAGAAAAAGAAATAGAAAGAAACCAAATTGGAAAAGAAAAAGGAAAACTCTGTCTGCAGATAACATGGCAAATTATATATATAATATAATATATATTATATATATAAATTATATGTAAATTATATATAAATTATATATATATATAACCCTAAAAATGCCACCAAAAGCTTACTAGAATTAATCAATGAATTTAGCAAATTCACATCAGTTTACATTTTGAGAAAAGCTAGATGTGAGATGTGAAGTCAGATGGTGCTAAGTCGCTTCAGGTATGTCTGACTCTTTGGACAGCAGCACTCCAGGACAGCACCCCGTGGACAAGAAGCAACCTGTGGACAGCACCCTGTGGACAGCAGCACTCCAGGCTCCTCTGTCCATGGGTTTCTCCAGGCAAGATTACTAGACTGGTTTGCCATTTAGTTCTCCAGGGGATCTTCCTGACCCGTGATTGAACCTGCAACTCTTCTGTCTTTTGCATTGGCAGGGGAGATTTTTACCACTAGTGCTACATGAGAAAGGCAAAATGGTTGTCCAAGGAGGCCTTACAAATAGCTAAGAAGAGAAGAGAAAGGTAAAGGATAAAAGGAAAGATATACCCATCTGAATGCAGAGTGCCAAAGAATAGCAAGGAGAGATGAGAAAGCCCTCTTACATAAACAATGCAAAGAAACAGAGGAAAACCATAGAATGGGAAAGACTAGAGATTGATTCAAGAAAATTAGAGATACCGAGGGAACATATCATGCAAAGATGGGCACAATAAAGGACACAAACGGTATTGGCCTAACAAACAGAAGATATTAAGAAGAGGTGGCAAGAAGATACAGAAGAGCTATACAAAAACGATCTTCATGAACCAGATAACCATGATATGTGATCACTCAACTCCAGACATATTGGAATATGAAGTCAAGCGGACCTTAAGAAACATCACTACAAACAAAACTAATGGAAGGGATGGAATTCCAGAGGAGCTATTTCAAGTTCTTAAAGATGATGCTGTTAAAATGCTGCACTCAATATGCCACTAATTTGGAAAACTCAGCAATGGCCACAGGATGGGAAAAGGTTAATTTTCATTCCAATCCCGAAGAAGGGTAACACCAAAGAATATTCAAACTACCACACAACAGCACTCATTTCACATGCTAGCAAGCTTATGTTCAAAATATTCCAAGCTAGGCTTCAACAGTATGTAAACGAAGAACTTTTAGATATTCAAGCTGGATTTAGAAAAGGCAGAGGAACCAGAGATCAAATTGCCAACATCCGCTGGATCATAGAGAAGCAAGGGCATTCCAGAAAAACATCTAGCTTCATTGACTGTGCTAGATCCTTTGACTGTGTGAATTACAACAAACTGTGGAAAACTCTTAAAGAAATGAGAATACCAAACCACCTTACCTGCCTCCTGAGAAACCTGTACGCAGATCAAGAAGCAACAGTTAGAACCAGACATGGAACAAGGGACTGCTTCAAAATTGGCAAAGGAGTACATCAAGGCTGTATAATGTCACCCTGCTTATTTAACTTATATGAAGAGTACATCATATGAAATGCCAGGCTGGATGAAGCACAAGCTGGAATCAAGATTTCCAGGAAAAATATCAATAACCTCAGATATGCAGATGACACCACCCTTATGGCAGAAAGTGAAGAGGAACTAAAGAGCCTCTTGATGAAGGTGAAAGAGGAGAGCTGAAAAACCTGGATTAAAATTCAGCATTTAAAAAGCTAAGATTGTGGCATTGGGTCCCATCACTTCATGGCAAATAGATGGGGAAACAGTAGAAACAGTGACAGACTTTATTTTCTTGGGCTCCAAAATCACTGCAGATGGTGACTGCAGCCATGAAATTAAAAGATGCTTGCTCCTTGGAAGAAAAGCTATGACCAACCTAGACAGCATAGTAAAAAGCAGAGACAGTACTTTGCTAACAAAGGTCCATCTAGTCAAAACTATGGTTTTTCCAGTAGTCATGTATGGACGTGAGAGTTGAACCATAAAGATAGCTGAGTGCTGAAGAATTGATGCTTTTGAACTGTGGTGTTGGAGAAGACTCTTGAGAGTCCCTTGGACTGCAAGGAGATCAAACCATTCAATTCTACAGGAAATCAGTCCTGAATATTCATTGAAAGTACTGTTGCTGAAGCTGAAGCTACCAATACCTGATGTGTAGAGCTGACTCATTGATAAAGACGCTGATGCTGGGAAATATTGAAGGCATGAAGAGAAGGGGATGACAGAGGATCAGATGGTTGGATGATATCACCAACTCAATGGACATAAGTTTGAGCAAGCTCCAGAAGATGGTGAAGGAGAGGGAAGCCTAGCTTGCTGCAGCCCATGGGGTCACAAAGAGATGGACATGACTGAGTGACTGAACAACAAAAAATTCACATAATGTAAAATTCACAGAATGTAAAATTAATACAGAGGAATTCCTTGAGTTCCTGTTTACTAACAATGAAAAACCAGAAAGAGACATTAAGGAAACTGATTCACCACTACAACAAAAAGAATAAAATACCTAGGAATAAACCTACCCAAAGATACAAAAGACTTTTATTTGAAAATCTATAAGACACTGATGAAAGAAATCAAAGACAACATAAACAAATGGAGACATATACCATGTTCTTGGAGCTGAAGAATCAATATTGCCAAAATGACTATATTACACCAACAAATCTATAGATTCAATGCGATCCTTATCAAATTATGAATTACATTTTTCACAGGAAGAGAAAAAAAATTTCACAATTAGTATGGAAATATAAAACACCCTGAATAGCCAAAGTAATCTTGAAAAAGAAAATTGGAACTAGGTGAATCGAATTCCCTGATCTCAATGAAAATGAAAGTCACTCAATCATGTCGACTGTTTGTGACTCCATGGACTATAGAGTTCATGGATTTCTCCAGGCCAGAATACTGGAGTGGGTAGCCTTTCCTTCTTCAGGGAATGTTCCCAACCCAGGGATCAAACCCATGTCTCTGGCACTGCAGTTGGATTCTTTACCAGCTGAGCCACCAGGGAAGATAAGAATACTGGAGTGGGAGGTGTATCCCCTCTCCAGCAGATCTTCCTGATCCAAGAATCGAACCGGTGTCTCCTGAATTGCAGATGGATTCTTTACCAGCTGAGCTACCAGGGAAGCTCTCCCTAACCTCAACTATAATGCAAAACTATAGTCATCAAGACAGTATGGTACTGGTACAAAAACAGCAATATAGACCAATGGAACAAGATTGAAAGCTCCAGAGAAAAACCCACACACATATGGGCATCTTATCTTTGATAAAGGAGGCAAGAATATACCATGGAGAAAAGACAGTCTCTTCAATAAGTTGTGCTGGACAAACTAGACAGCTTTGTGTAAAGGTATGACTTAACCCCATATAGAAAATAAGTTCAGAATGAATTAAAGACTTAAATGTAAGGCCAGGAAATATAAAGCTCTTAGAGGAAAACATAGGTAGTACACTCTTTGACGTAAATTGCAACAAGATTCTCTCTGACCCACCTACTAGATTGTTGTTCAGTCCCAAAGTCACATCCTATTTTAATTGTTGTTCCTTGACCTGCATACAGGTTTCACAGGAGTCAGGTAAGGTGGTCTGGTATTCCCATCTCTTTCGGAATTTTCAACAGTTTGTTGTGATCCACACAGTCAAAGGCTTTAGCATACTCAATGAAGCAGAAGTAGATGTTCTGAAATTATCTTGCTTTTTCTATGATCCAAAGGATGTTGGCAATTTGATCTCTGGTTCCCCTGCCTTTTCTAAAGCCAACGTGTACATCTGGAAGTTCTCAGTTCATGAATTTTTGAAGCCTAACTTGAAGGATCTTGAGCATTACCTTGTTATCATGTGAAATGAGTGTAATTACATGGTAGCTTGAACATTCTTTGGCATTGCCTTTCTTTGGGATTAGAATGAAAACTGAATTTTCCAGTCCTGTGGCCACTGCTGAGTTTTCCAAATTTTCTGGTATATTGAGTGCAGCACATTAACAGAATCATCTTTTAGGATTTGAAATAGCTCAGGTGGGATTCCATCACCTCCACTGCTTTGTTCATAGTAATGCTTTCTAGGGCTTCCCAGGTGGAAGTAGTGGTAAAGAACCCTACTTGCCAATGCCAGAGATGCAAGAGAAATCAGGTTCCATCCCTGGGTTGGGAAGATCTCTTGGAGAAGGGAATGGCTACTCACTCCAGTATTCTTGCCTGGAGAGTCCCATGGACAGAGTAGCTTGGTGAGCTACGTCCATTGAGTCACAAAGAGTCAGACACGACTGAAGTGACTTAGCACACACAATGTTTTCTAAGCCAACTTGACTTCATGCTCCAGAATGTCTAGCTCTAGGAGAATGACCAGACCACTGTGGTTATCTGGAAAATTAAGACTTTTCCTGTATAGTTTTTCTGTGTATTCTTGACACCTCTTCTTAATCTCTTCTGCTTCTGTTAGGCCCCTGTCATTTCTTTATTGCATGCATCTTTGCATGAAATATTCCCTTGATATCTCCAATTTTCTTGAAGAGATCTCATATCTTTCCCATTCTATGTTTCTCTCTATTTCTTTGCATTGCTCACATAAGAAGGCTTCTTAACTCTCCTTGCTATTCTTTGGAACTCTACATTCATTTGGGTATATCTTTCGCTTTCTCCTTTGCCTTTCACTTCCCTTCTTTTTTCAGCTACTTGTAAGATCTCTTCAGGTAACCACTTTGCATCCTTGCATTTCTTTTTCTTAGGGATGGTTTTGGTCACCACTTTCTGTACAATGTTATGAACCTTAGTCCATAATTCTTCAGGCACTCTGTCTACTGAATCTAATCCCTTGAATTTATTTTTCATCTCCTCTATGAAATCATAGGGATTTGGTTTAGGTCCTATTTGAATGGTCTAGTAATTTTCCCTACTTTCTTCAAATTAAGCCTGAATTTTTCAGTAAGTAGAAAAGGAGTGGAGAAATAGCTCCAGAACAAGTGAAGAGGCTGGGCCAAAGTGAAAATGATGCTCAATTGTGGGCATGTCTGTTATGGAAGTAAAGTTTGATGCTATAAAGAACAATATTTCATGGCAACCTGAAATGTTAGGTCCATGAATCAAGATAAAGTGGATGTGGTCAAGCGGAAGTTGGCAAGAGTGAACATTGACATTTTAGGAATAAGTGAACTAAAATGGACAGGAATGGGTGAATTTAACTCAGAAGATCATTATATCTACTACTATGGGCAAGAATCCCTTAAGAGAAATGGAGTAGCCCCCATAGTCAACAAAACAGTCCAATATGTAGTACCTGGGTAAAATCTCAGAAACAACAGAATGATGTACTTGCATGTAACCTCAAAAATGACAGAATGATCTTGGTTCATGTCCAAGGCAAACCATTCAACATCACAGTAATCCAAGTCTATGCCCCAACAACTAATGCAAAAGAAGTGGAAGTTGAGTGGTTCTAGGAAGACCTACAAGGCCTTCTAGAACTAACACCCAAGAAATATTCCCTTTTCATCATAGGAGGTTGGAATGCAAAAGCAGGAAATCAAGAGATACATGAAGTAACAGACAAGTTTGGTCTTGGAGCACAAAATGAAGCAGGGCAAAGGCTAACAGAGTTTTACCAAGAGAATACACAGGTCATAGCAAACACCCTCTTCTAACAACACAAGAGACGACCCTAAACATGACATTACCAGATGGTCAATACCAAAATCAGATTGATTATATTCTTTAAAGCCAAAGATGGAGCTCTATACAGTCAGCAAAAACAAGACCTGGAGCTGACTGAGGCTTAGATCAGAACTCTTTATTGCAAAATTCAGGCTAAATTGATGAAAGTAAGGAAAACCACTAGACCATCTTCTAGATTAATGGAAATAAAAACACAGCAAAGGAAACTATAAACAAGATGAAAAGACTATCCTCAGATGGAAAGAAAACAACTGTAAATGAAGCAACTTACCAAGGATTTATCTCCAAAATGTATAACCAGCTCATACAGCTCAATATCAGAGAAACAAACAACCTAATCAAAAAATGGGCAGAATACCTAAATAGACACTTCTACAAAGAAAACATACAGATTCCCAGTAAACACATGGGAAAATGCTCAACATCATTCATTATTGCTGCTGCTGCTAAGTTGCTTCAGTCGTGTCCGACTCTGTTTGACACCATGGACGGAAGCCCACCAGACACCCATCCCTGGGGTTATCCAGGCAAGAATATTGGAGTGGGTTGCCATTTCCTCCTCCAATGCATGAAAGTGAGAAGTGAAAGTGAAGTAGCTCGGTCGTGTCTGACTCCTAGTGACCCCATGGACTGCAGCCTACCAGCCTCCTCCGTCCATGGGGTTTTCCAGGCAAGAGTACTGGAGTGGGTTGCCATTGTCTTCTCTGTCACTCATTATTAGAGAAATACAAATCAAAACTACAATGTGTTATCACCTCACACCAGTCAGAATGGCTATCATCAAGAAATCTACAAACAGTAAATGCTGGAGAGGATGTGCAGAAAAGGGAGAACCCTCTTGCACTGCTGGTGGGAAAGTAAACTGATAGAGCCATTATGAAAAACAGCATGGAGATTCCTTAAAATACTAGGATTAAATCCACCATATGACTCAGCAATCCCACTACTGAGCATAGACCTTGAGAAAACCACAATTCTAAAAGATACATGTGCTTCATTGTTCCTTGCAACAACAAGCACATCCATAGACAGATGAGTGGATAAAGAAGATGTCATACATATATACAATGGAATACTACTCAGCCATAAAAAGAAACAAATTTGAATCAGTTCAGGTCAGGTGGATTAACCTAGAGCCTATTACACAGAGTAAAGTGAGTCAGAAAGAGAAAAACAAATATTATATATTAACATGTATGTATGGAGACTAGAAAAGTGGTATTAATATTAATAAACCTATTTACAAGGTAGAAATGGATATGCAGCTATAGATAATGGACTTGTCGTTAGAGTGGGGAAAGGAGAGAGTGGTACGAATGGAGAAAGTATCATATATATATATATATATAATATATATATACACACACATATGTATATATACTGTTGTTGTTTAGTCACTAAGTTGTGTCCAGGTTTTTGCCATCCCATAGACTATTGCCCGCCAGGTTCCTCTATCTATGGAATTTCCCAGGCAAGAATAGTGGAGCAGGTTCCCATTTCCTCCTCCAGGGGATCTTCCTGACCCAAGGATCAAACCCATGTCTTTTACATTGCAGGCCAACTCTTTACCACTGAGCTACTCAGGAAGCCCATATATACACTACTATGTGTAAAATAGACAGCTGATGAAAAACTGCTATAAAACACAAGGAGCCCAACCTGGATGACTTCAGAGTGTAATGATTTGGGGAAGGGATATATGTATAATTATGGCTGATTTGCATTGTTGTATGGCAGAAACCAGCACAACACTATAATTTTCTTTCAATTAAAAAATAATTTTAAAAAATAATAAATAGATAAAAGCTTTAAAAAATCCCAGGAGATAAACCCATGTATCCATGGTCACCTAATCTTAGACAATTTAGAAAAGATAGTATCTTTATTAAGTCGTGCTGGGAAAACAGAGCAGCTATAAAAGAATGAAATTATAACAATCTATTAACACCATACACAAACACTCAAAATGGATTTAAAGATCTAAATGTAAGGCCTGACACTATAAAACTCTCAGAGGAAAACATAGGCAAAACACTCTATGGCATAAATTGTAGCAAGATCTTTTTTTATTTCATCCACTTTCTAGAGTAATGAAAATAAAAACAAAAATAAACAAATGAGATCTAGTTAAATTTAAAAGCTTTTCCTGAACAAAGAAAACCATTAACAAAACAAAATGACAACACTCAGAACAGTAGAAAATATTTGTAAACAAAGTGGCTGACAAATTATTAATTTCCAAACTATATAAACAGCTCGTGCAACTCAATATCAAATAAGCAAACAACTCTAAAAAACTTGACAGGAGATCTAAATAGAAATTTCTACAAAGAAGACAGACAGGTGGCTAAAAAGTATATGAAAATATGCTCAACATCACTAATTATTAGAGAAATGCAAATTGAAACTATAGTAGGTATCACCTCACACCAATCAGAAGGGCTATCATCAAAAAAATCCACAAACAATAAGTACTGGAGAGGGTGTGGAGAAAAGGGAACCTTCCTGCCCTTTTGGTGAGACTGTAAACTGTTACAACTAATATGGAGAACAGTATGGAGGTTCCTTAAAAAAATAAAAATAAAACTATGATATGATCCAGCAATCCCACTCCTGGGCATATACCTAGAGAAAACCATAATTCAAAAATACACATGCACCCCAATGTTCACTGAAGCACTATTTACAATAACCAGAACCTGGAAGCAACTTAAATGTCCATCAACAGAGGAGTGGGTAAAGAAAATGTGGTACATATGTGCAATGGAATATTACTCAGCCATTAAAAAGAACAGAATAATGCCATATGCAGAAAATGGATGGACGCAGTGATTGTCATACTGAATGAAGTAAGTCAAACACAGAAAGACAAATATCATATGATATTACTTATATGTGGAATCTGAAAAAGGGAGTACAAATGAATTCATTTAAAAAACAGAAGTAGAATCATGGATATAGAAAACAAACATGATTATCAGGAGTTTGGAGGGGGGGATAAATAGGGAGATTGGGGTTGACATATACACACTTCTCTATATAAAATAGATAACTAATAGAACCTGCTGTAAGGCACAGGGAACTCTATTCAGTACTCTGTAATGGTCTATACAGGAAAAGAATCTAAAAAAAGAAAAAAAGAATAGATATATGTATGTGTATAACTGATTCACTTTTCTGTACAATTGAAACTAATGCAACATTGTAAATCAACCTTACTCCAATAAAAATTTTTAAGAAGAAAAAACTAACTACACTATATTTAAAATTCTCCAACAATCAATAAACATAAAATTATAATGTCCAGCACTGGTTACATTTAAACATTTCCTGAATTAGTAATTTATTTAAAATGGCAGCTAAATACAAAATTGTATGTGATAAAACACACACACAAAACAGCTCAAAAAAGTTAAAAAATTTTTTTTTAATATTCCAAGACAACTCATGTTATTTTCCAATTTGGTACTCTCAGTATGTTGAGATACCAAGGAATTGACATCATTGGCTTTCAGGGTTAAAGTGAGAGGCAGAATGATGGTAAGAGATTAGAGTTAGAGAGATAATTAGTTTCTTAAAGAGACTAGAGAACTAAAGAATGACAGAATACTTAAGAATAAAGACAGTAAATGCAACTGCAATTTTTCTTAATTAAATGACATTTTTGACATTTTGTAAAATGTAAGTCAAAAAATGTCTGATCTAAGATATTTCTTGTGTATAAAGTTGTAATATTTTTGTGAAATAATGAATATTATAATGAAAATAAATAACAAAATATTTCCTTTAAAATATTCATTATGTATCTATTGGATATGTGTAAAGAAAATTTAACTCAAGGTGTCCTATGTTTTTATTTTTGTTCTTTTGTTTTTTTTTTTCCCAAGGGTAAATTGTATTTCATTTGCATACTTTTAGTGGGTACTCATGGAGAAGGCAATGGCACCCCACTCCAGTACTCTTGCCTGTAAAATCCCATGGACGGAGGAGCCTGGTAGGCTGCAGTCCATGGGGTCGTGAAGAGTCAGACATGACTGAGAGACTTCACTTTCGCTTTTCACTTTTATGCATTGGAGAAGGAAATGACAACCCACTCCAGTGTTCTTGCCTGGAGAATCCCAGGGATGAGATCGCTCAATCGGACACAATTGAAGTGACTTAGCAGTAGCAGTGGGTGCTCATAATTTTTAACTCTGTATTCCCAAAGTATAAAGTATAACAATATTTCTACATTCCTCCTGAACAAAATGAAACGCTTAGATCACCCACTCCTTAGTTTATGTTATTTTTGTCTAAATTGTAACTCCAATACATTTTTTTAAAACCTTCCCAATTTCTCTTCTTTTGAAAAACAGATCATGTTTGCTTATATTTTCCCATGTGTTTGATATTTTATTTTTCCACCATTGTTTCTTGCATCCTACTTCCTTCAGTTTCAACTTCCTTCTTATTCAAGTCCATCCTTTAGTAACCTTCTTTCACTAAGTGTCTCTGATGACAAACTGCCTCAGTGATTACATGTCTGCAATATCTTTATTTCACTTTCTCTCTTAAATCTTAGTTAAACTGGACATTGTTCCACACTGACTTCGATTTTTGTTGCTGGGAAGTCTTTTGTCAATCTAATTATAATTCCTCAGGAGGGAATATATTTTTGCCCTTTACTATATTAAAATAAGTTCCATTATGATTTATCAGATGTGGATTTTACCCTACTTAGTACTAATATGTTTTTAAAAGTTTCATTTATTTGTTTACTTAGGCCATGCTGCAGGGTTTCTGGGATCTTAGTTCCATGATCAGGGATTGAACTCATAGCCCTTATGTGGAAGAACAGAGTCCTAACCAGGGAATTCCCAAAATCTTCACTTTTTAAATGATGTACCTACTGTTTAGCAGATCAAGAGAATACTAAACATTGAACACCGATTAATGGCTGGTTTACATAATGGATATAAGAAATCAGATCATTACACAGCAAAACAGACGGTATTATTCCATACAGAGGGTGGCTTGTGCTTTATTAAATACATTTGTCAGATGTATTTATACATCTTAGAAAAATATATTTGTAGTACTGGTATCCTACAAATTGTGACACTGATAAAATATAGTAGAGAATTTGGAGCCAAAGGAGAGTTTGTTCTTGAATAAGAATATTTGTTAATAGCTTCTAGCCTAAAAGGAGTGATTTGGGGTTATGGAGCACCATCTAGAGGAAATATGTGAAAAAGGTCCTAAGGTAAGAATGGAGTTAAAATAGCAATCATATCTAAAACAACTAAAAATCCTAAGGAACAAACAACTTTAGGATTGTGAAAATATAATTTTGAATTTCTACTTCCATCAAATTCTGATTATTTTTTACTTCAACAGTGACTCTTTAAAAATGTCATATATGATATTTGTGATTTCTATTTCTTAAGAGAAATTTTCTACAACACAGATCTTTTTAGAATCCAGAGCCAAAAAAAGAGCCTAGAAATCATGTGGGCAAGTTAGGAACCTGAGGTCCAGAGTAGAGAAATAACTTATTCAGGGTATTAATTACATTAAAAATCAAGACTAAATCTCTGAAGTCTCCTGATTCCCAGAATAGCACTTTCTCATTCCACTACACTACCCATTAAACTATATCATAAGTAAACATATACTACTTTTGACAAAAAAAAAAAAAAAAAACTCTGCAATGGTACTGAAGTGTTTACCACGGAGTAATTAGATCTTTTTCCTTCCAACAACCTTGATTTCAGTTCAGTTCAGTCGCTCAGTCGTTTCTGACTCTTTGCAACCCCATAGTGCAGCATGCCAGGAATCCCTGTCTATCAACAAATCCCGAAGCTTGCTGAACTCATGTCCATTGAGTTGGTGATGCCATCCAATCATCTTATCCTCTGTCATCCCCTTCAACTCCTGCCTTCAGTCTTTCCCAGCATCAGGGTCTTTCCCAAAGAGTCAGTTCCTCACATCAGGGGGCCAAAGTGTTGGAGCTTCAGCATCAGTACTTCCAATGAATATTCAGGACTGATTTCCTTTAGAATTCAATGGTTTGATCTCCTTGCAGTCCAAGGGACTCTCAAGAATCTTCTCCAACACCACAGTTTAAAAGCATCAATTCTTCATCACTCAGCTCTCTTTATGGTCCAGTTCTCACATCCATATGTGACTACTCAAAAAACCATAGATTTGACTAGATGGAACTTTGTCGGCAAAGTAATGTCTCTGCTTTTTACTACGCTGTCCAGGTTGGCCATTGATTTTCTTCCAAGGAGCAACCATCTTACAAATTCCTGGGTTCAGTCACCATCTTCAGTGATTTTGGAGTCCAAAAAAATAAAGTCTGTCACTGTTTCCATTGTTTCCCCATCTATTTGCCATGAAGTGATGGGACAGGATGCTGATCTTCATTTTTTGAATGTTGAGTTTTAAGCCAGGTTTTTCACTCTCCTCTTTCACCTTCATCAAGAGGCACTTTAGTTCTTCTTCACTTTCTGCCATAAGGGTGGTGTCATCTGCATATCTGAGGTTATTGATATTTTCCCCAGCAATCTTGACTCCAGTTTGTGCTTCATCCAGCCTGGCATTTTGCATGATGTATTCTGCATATAAATTAAACAAGCAGGGTGACATATACAGCCTTGACATACTCCTTTCTCAGTTTGGAACCAGTCTGCTTTTCCATGTCCAGTTCTAACTGCTGCTGATTGACCTGCATACAGATTTCTCAGGAGGCAGGTTAAGGTGGTCTGGTATTCCCATCACTCGAAGAATCTTCCACAGTTTGTTGTGATCCACACAAAGGCTTTGATGTAGTCAATAAAGCAGAACCAGATGTTTTTCTGGAACTCTGCTGCTTTTTCTATGATCCAACAGATGTTGGAAATTTGATCTCAGTTTCCGCTATCTTCTCTAAATCCAACTGGAATATCTGGAAGTTCTTGATTCACCTCCTGTTGAAGCCTTGCTTGGAGAATTTTTAGCATTATTCTGCTAGCGTGTGAGATGAGAGCAATTGTGTGGTAGTTTGAACATTCTTTGGCATTGCCTTTCTTTGGGATTAGACGAAAACTGACGCTTCTCCAGTCCTGTGGCCACTGCTGAGTTTTCCAGATTTGCTGGCATAATGAGTGCAGCACTTTCACAGCATCATCTTTCAGAACTTGAAATGGCTCAGCTAGAATTCCATCACCTCCACTAGCTTTGTTTGCAGTGATGCTTCCTAAGGCCCACCTGACTTCAGATTCCAGGATGTCTGGCTCTAGGTGAGTGATCACATCATTGTGGTTATCTGGGCCATGAAGATCGTTTTTGTATAGTTCTTCCATGTATTCTTGCCACCTCTTCTTAATATCTTCTGCTTCTGTTAGGTTCATGCCATTTCTGTCTTTATTGTGCCCATCTTTGCATGGAATGTCCCCTTGGTATCTCTAATTTTCTTGAAGAGATCTCTAGTTTTTCCCATTCTATTGTTTTCCTCTATTTTTTTCCATTTATTTTTATTAGTTGAAGGCTAATTACTTTACAATATTGTAGTGGTTTTTGCCATACACTGACATGAATCAGCCATGGATTTACATGTGTTCCCAATCCCGAACCCCCCTCCCACCTCCCTCCCCATCCCATCCCTCTGGGTCTTCCCAGTGCACCAGCCCTGAGCACCCATCTCATGCATCCAACCTGGGCTGCTGATCTGTTTCACCCTTGATAGTACACTTCTTTCAATGCTATTCTCTCAGAACATGCCACCATCGCCTTCTCCCACAGAGTCCCAAAGTCTGTTCTGTACATCTGTGTCTCATTTTCTGTTTTGCATATATGGTTATCGTTACCATCTTTTTAAATTCCATATATATGCATTAGTATACTGTACTGGTGTTTATCTTTCTGGCTTACTTCACTCTGTATAATGGGCTCCAGTTTCATCCATCTCATTAGAACTGATTCAAATGAATTCTTTTTAATGGCTGAGTAATATTCCATTGTGTACATGTACCATAGCTTCCTTATCCATTCATCTGCTGATGGGCATCTAGGTTGCTTCCATGTCCTGGCTATTATAAACAGTGCTGCGATGAACATTGGGGTTCATGTGTCTCTTTCAGATCTGGTTTCCTCGGTGTGTATGCCCAGAAGGGGATTGCTGGGTCATATGGCAGTTCTACTCCAGTTTTTTAAGAAATCTCCACACTGTTCTCCATAGTGGCTGTACTAGTTTGCATTCCCACCAACAGTGTAAGAGGGTTCCCTTTTCTCCACACCCTCTCCAGCATTTATTGCTTGTAGACTTTTGGATAGCAGCCACCCTGACTGGTGTGTAATGGTACCTCATTGTGGTTTTGATTTGCATTTCTCTGATAATGTGATGTTGAGCATCTTTGCATGTGTTTGTTAGCCATCTGTATGTCTTTTTGGAGAAACGTCTGTTTAGTTCTTTGGCCCATTTTTTGATTGGGTCATTTATTTTTTGGAATTGAGCTGCAGGAATTGCTTGTATATTTTTGAGATTAATCCTTTGTCTGTTCCTTCATTTGCTATTATTTTCTCCCATTCTGAAGACTATCTTTTCATCTTGCTTATAGTTTCCTTTGTTGTGCAAAAGCTTTTAAGTTTAATTAGGTCCCATTTGTTTAGTTTTGCTTTTATTTCCAATATTCTGGGAGGTGGGTCATAGAGGATCCTGCTGTGATTTATGTCAGAGAATGTTTTGCCTATCTTCTCCTCTAAGAGTTTTATAGTTTCTGGTCTTACATTTAGATCTTTAATCTATTTTGAGTTTATTTTTGTGTACGGTGTTAGAAAGTGTTCTAGTTTCATTCTTTTACAAGTGGTTGACCAGTTTTACCAGCACCACTTGTTAAAGAGGTTGTCTTTTTTCTATTGTATATCCTTGCCTCCTTTGTCGAAGATAAGGTGTCCATAGGTATGTGGATTTATCTCTGGGCTTTCTATTTTGTTCCATTGATCTATATTTCTGTCTTTGTGCCAGTACCATACCGTCTTGATGACTCTGGTTTTGTAGTAGAGCCTGAAGTCAGGCAGGTTGATTCCTCCAGTTCCATTCTTCTTTCTCAAGGTTACTTTGGCTATTTGAGGGGTTTTTTTGTATTTCCATACAAATTTTGAAATTATTTGTTCTAGTTCTATGAAAAATACTGTTGGTAGCTTGATAAGGATTGCATTGAATCTATAGATTGCTTTGGGTAGTATAGTCATTTTCACAATATTGATTCTTCCAATCCATGAACACGGTATATTTCTCCATCTGTTTGTGTCCTCTTTGATTTCTTTCATCAATGTTTTATAGTTTTCTATGTATAGGTCTTTTGTTTCTTTAGGTAGGTATCCTCCTAAATATTTTATTCTTTTTGTTGCAATGGTGAATGTATTGTTTCCTTAATTTCTCTTTCTGTTTTATCATTGCTAGTGTATAGGTATGCAAGGGATTTCTGAGTGTTAATTTTATATACTGCAACTTTACTATATTCATTGATTAGCTCTAGTAATTTTCTGGTAGAGTCTTTAGGGTTTTCTATGTAGAGGATCATGTCGGCTGCAAACAGTGAGAGTTTTACTTCTTCTTTTCCTATCTGGATTCCTTTTATTTCTTTTTCTGCTCTGATTGCTGTGGCCAACACTTCCAAAACTATGTTGAATAAAATAACCTACAACCCAGATTACTGTACCCAGCATGAATCTCATTCAGATATGAAGGAGAATTCAAAAGCTTTACAGACAAGCAGAAGCTGAGATAATTCAGCACCATCAAACAAGCTCTTCAACAAATGCTAAAAGATCTTCTCTAGACAGGAAACACAGAAAGGTTGTACGAACGCAAACCCAAAATAACAAAGCAAATGGCAATGGGATCATTCTTATCAATAATTACCTTAAATGTAAATGGGTTGAATGCCCCAACCAAAAGACAAAGACTGGCTGAATGGATACAAAAGCAAGACCCCTATAAATGCTGTCTACAAGAGAGCCACCTGAAAACAAGGGACACATATGGACTGAAAGTGAAGGGCTGGAAAAAAATATTTCATGCAAATGGAGACCAAAAGAAAGCAGGAGTCGCAATACTCATATCAGATAAAATAGACTTTAAAATAAAGGCTGTGAAAAGAGACAAAGAGGGACACTACATAATGATCAAAGGATCAATCCAAGAAGAAGATATAACAATTATAAATATATATGCACCCAACATAGGAGCGCCACAATATGTAAGCAAATGCCAACAAGAATGAAAGGGGAAATTAACAATAACACAATAATAATGGGAGACTTTAATACCCCACTCACAACTATGGATAGATCAACTAAACATAAAATTAACAAGGAAACACAAACTTTAAATGACACAATGGACCAGCTAGACCTAATTAATATCTATAGGACATTTCACCCCAAAACAATCAATTTCACCTTTTTCTCAAGTGCACACAGAACCTTCTCCAGAATAGATCACATCCTGGGCCATAAATCTAGCCTTGGGAAATTCAAAAAAATTGAAATCATTCCAGTCATCTTTTCTGACCACAATGCAGTAAGATTAGATCTCAACTACAGGAAAAAAACTATTAAAAATTCAAACATATGGAGGCTAAGTAACACGCTTCTGAGTAACCAACAAATCATAGCAGAAATAAAAAAAAAAATCAAAATATGCATAGAAATGAATGAAAATGAAAACACAACAACCTAAAACCTATCGGACACCCTAAAAGCAGTGCTAAGGGGAAGGTTCATAGCAATACAGGCTTATCTCAACAAACAAGAAAAAAGTCAAATAAATAACCTAACTCTACACCTAAAGCAACTAGAGAAAGAAGAAATGAAGAACCCCATGGTTAGTAGAAGGAAAGAAATCTTAAAAATTAAGGCAGAAATAAATGCAAAAGAAACTAAAGAGACCATAGCAAAAATCAACAAAGCTAAAAGCTGGTTTTTTGAAAAGGTAAATAAAATTAGCAAACCGTTAGCCAGACTCATCAAGAAACAAAGGGCAAAGAACCAAATCAACAAAATTAGAAGTGAAAATGGAGAGATCACAACAGACAACACTGAAATACAAAGGATCATAAGAGACTACTACCAGCAGCTCTATGCCAATAAAATGGACAACTTGGAAGAAATGGACAAATTCTTAGAAAAGTATAACTTTCCAAAACTGAACCAGGAAGAAATAGAAGATCTTAACAGATCCATCACAAGCATGGAAAGCGAAACTGTAATAAAAAATCTTCCAGCAAACAAAAGCCCAGGACCAGATGGCTTCACAGCTGAATTCTACCAAAAATTTAAAGAGCTAACACCTATCTTACTCAAACTGTTCCAGAAAATTGCAGAAGAAGGTAATCTTCCAAACTCATTCTATGAGGCCACTATCACCCTAATTCCAAAACCAGACAAAGATGCCACAAACAAAGAAAATGACAGGCCAATATCACTGATGAACATAGATGCAAAAATCCTTAACAAAATTCTAGCAAACAGAATACAACAACATGTTAAAAAGATCATACATCATGACCAAGTGGGTTTTATCCCAGGAATGCAAGGATTCTTTAATATCCACAAATCAGTCAATGTAATAAACCACATTAACAAATTGAAAGATAAAAACCATATTATTATCTCAATATATGCAGAAAAAGCCTTTGACAAAATTCAACATCCATTTATGATAAAAACTCTCCAGAAAGCAGGAATAGAAGGAACATACCTCAACATAATAAAAGCTATATATGACAAACCCACAGCAAACATTATCCTCAATGGTGAAACATTGAAATCATTTCCCTTAAAGTCAGGAACGAGACAAGGGTGCCCACTCTCACCACTACAGACTGGTTCTAAATCAGGAAAGGAGTATGTCAAGGCTGTAGATTATCACCATGCTTATTTAACTTATATGCAGAGTTCATCATGTGAAATGCCAGGCTGGATGAAGCACAAGCTGAAATCACGATTGCCAGAATTATCAGTAACCTCATATGCAGATGACACCACCCTTATGGCAAAAAGCAAAGAGGAACAGAAGAGCCTCTTGATGAAAGTGAAAGAGGAGAGTGTAAAAGTTGGCTTAAAATTCAACATTCAGAAAACTAAGATCATGGCATCTGGTCCCATCACTTCATGACAAATATATGGGGAAACACTGGAAACAGTGACAGACTTTATTTCTTTGGGATCTAGAATCACTGCAGATGGTGACTGCAGCCATGAAATTAAAAGACACTTGTTCTTCAGAAGAAAAGTTACGACCAATCTAGACAGCATATTAAAAAGCAGAGACATTGCTTTGCTGACAAATGTCCATCTAGTCAAATCTATGGTTTTTCCAGTAGTCATGTATAGATGTAAGAGTTGGACCATAAAGAAAGCTGAGCATTGAAGAATTGATGCTTTTGAACTGTGGTGTTGGAGAAGACTTTTGAGAGTCCCTTGGACTGCAAGGAAATCAAACCATTAAATCCTAAAGGAAAACAGTCCTGAATATTCATTGGAAGGACTGATGCTGAAGCTGAAACTCCAATACTTTGGCCACCTGATGTGAAGAAGTGACTCATCGGAAAAGACCCTGATGCTGGGAAAGATTGAAGGCATGAGAAAAGGGGATGACAGAGGATGAGATGTTTGGATAACATTACCAACTCAATGGATATGAGTTTGAGCAAGCTCCAGGAGTTGGTGATGGACAGGGAAGCCTGTCGTGCTGTTTGCCATGGGGTCACAAAGAGTCAGACATGACCAAGCGACTGAACTGAACTGAAAAAACAAGTCAGTGGGCATAACTGTCCCAGACTTCAGACAATACTAAAAAGATACAGTGATCAAAACAGGGTAGTACTGGCACAAAAACAGCAATAAAAATCAATGGAATATCGTAGAGAGTTCAGAAATAAACCCTCAGACTTATGGTCAATTTAATTTGACAAAAGAGGCAAGAACACAAAATGGGGAAAAGGCAGTCTCTTCAGCAAGCAGTGCTGCTTATTTACAGCACGTAAGTCAATGAAGCTACAACATATTCTCACACCATCCACTAAAATAAACTTAAAACGACTTAATAATTTAAACATAGAACATAACACCTTGAAACTCCTAAATGAGATCGTAAGCAAAACATTCTCTGACATAAATTGTACCAATGTTTTCTTATGTCACTCTCTGAATGCAATAAAAATAAAAACAAAAGTTAACAAATGGGTCTTAAACTTATGAGTTTTTGCACAGCAAAGGAAACCATAAACAAGACATAAAGACAACCTACAGAAGGGGAAAAAAATATTTGCAAACAATGCATCTGACAAGGGCTTAATTTCAAAAATATACAACAGCTCATACAACTCAGCAACAACAAAAACATACAGTCACATGAAAAGATGTTCAACATTGTTAATTATTCAAGAAATGCAAGTCAAAACTACAACGAGGAACCACCTCATACCGATCAGAATGGCTATCTTTAAAGTCGACAAATAAATGCTGGAAAGGATGTGGAGAAAAGGGAACTCTCCTACACTGTTGGTGGGAATGTAAGTTGATGCAACCTCTATGAAAAACAGAATGGAGTTTCCTCAAAAAACTGAAAATATATTTACCATATGATCCAGCAATCCCACTCCTGGGCATATATCTGGAGAAAACTATAATTTGCAAAGATACATTCACCCCTGTGTTCATAGCAATACTATTCATGATAGCAAAGACATGGAAACAACCTAAATGTCCATTGACATATGAATAGATAAAGAAGATGTGGTACATATAGTCAAAGTTATGGTTACTCCAATAGTCATATATGGATGTAATAGTTGGACCATAAAAAAGGACCAAAGAATTGATGCTTTCAAACTGTGGTGCTGGAGAAGTCTCTTGAAAGTTCCTTGGACTGTAAGGAGATCCAACCAGTCAATCCTAAAGGAAATAAGTCCTGAACACTCATTAGAAGGACTGATGCTGAAGCTGAAGCTCTAAAATTTTGGCCAGCTGATGCGAAGAGCCAACTCATTTCCCTAATAATGGGAAAGATTGAAGGCAGGAGGAGAAGGGAATGACACAGGATGATATGGTTGGATGGCATCACAGACTTAATGGACATGAGTTTGAGCCAGCTCTGGGAGATTGTGAAGGACAGGGAAGCCTAGCATGCTACAGCCCATGGGGTTGCAAAGAGTTGCACATGACTTAGTGACTGAAAAACAACAAAGTACTTGTATACAATGGAATACAACTCAGCTACTAAAAGAACAAAATAATGCTACTTGCAGCAACATGAATGCAACTAGAGATTTTCATACTTTGTGAAGTCAGGAAGAGAAAGACAAATACCATATGATATTACTTATATGTAGAATCTAAAATATGGCACAACTTAACCTATCTATGAAACAGACTCACAGACATAGAGAACAGACATGTGGAGGGAGACAGAGGGAGAGGAGGAGGAGAGGGATGGACTGGGAGTTTGGGGTTAGTAGATGCAAATATATTACATATAGAATGTATGAACAACAAGGTCCTACTGTATAGTACAGGGAAGTATATGCAATATCCTGGAATAAACCATAATGGAGAAGAATATAAAAAAGAATGTATATGTATGTATAACTGAGCCACTCTGTTGTATAGCAGAAATTAGTACAACTTTGTAAATCAAGTATACTTCATTAATTTTTAAAAATTATTTTAATTCCCTGAACCTCAGTTTTATCTGCAGATATAATACCAACTTCTCAGAGTTGTTATAGGAATTAAAGTGAGCTAATACATGTATAACACTTGTCACAGTGCATAGCTAATAAATGTGAGTTTTTACCTGAAAGATAAGTAATGCTGAAGAATGAGTAAATTCCATATTCATTTATAAATATATAATTTTTTATTCATATATAAACCTTTCCTGTGTATAATATACTCTGTATAAAATAATTAGCCTAGAACTATATGCATGAGACAAGTGCTCCGGCCTGGTGCACTGGGAAGACCCAGAGGAATCGGGTGGAGAGGGAGGTGGGAGGGGGGATCGGGATTGGGAATAAAGACCTGCCCTCTGTAGTTGAAATTAAAAAAAAATAAATAATAAATAAAGGTGAACAATTAAAAAATAAATAAAAAAATAATAATAATTAGCCTAGAACTAATAAAAATAAATGGAAAGAAAGAAAGAGAGAGAAAGAAAGAAAGAAAAAGGAACTGCAATTTGTGTGTGGGGAATTCTCAGATCTCTTCTAAAATGCAAATACAGGGGTCTTATTTTGAATATTGGAGTAAAGGTCACCATATAACTTTTTACCATGAATCTCAGAATAAGGTTGCAGTATTTCTGAACTAGGATTATTTTGCTCCATGGGGAACATTTGTTAATATCTGGAGACATTTTTGGTTGTCACAACTGGGTTAGGGGGTTGCTACACACAACTAGAAGGAAGAGGCCAGAGATGTTCTTAAACATTCTACAATGCACCAGCAGCCCTCACCCAACATGCAAACACACAACAAAGAATTATCTGGCACAAAATTTTAGCTTTGGGCCAGATAATTTAAAGTGGGCTTCCATGGTAACTCATATGGTAAAGAATCCACCTGCAATGCAGGAGACCTGGGTTTGATCCCTGGATTGGGAAGATCACCTGGAGGAGGGCATGGCAATCCACTTCAGTATTCTTACCTGGAGAATCCCCATGGATAGAGGAGCCTGGCGGTCTGGAGTCCATGGGGTTGCAAAGAGTAGGACATGACTGAGTGACTAAGCACACAGCACAAAATGTCAACAGTGATGAGGTTGAATTACTGAAATGAAGTTAGAGTTTATTAAAGCTAATAGATGAGTATATGTTTAATTGATAAATGTTTAAGATATTTGCTGTGATTTGCACTTGAAAAAACTGAGTATTCATCTGTAAAGTATTTGCAAATCAGAATACATTATGTCCTAGATAAATGCCCCATTTTCTAGAATATGTGTCCATATTACCTAGGGATATTTTTAGGAATGTTACTAGGTTTAAGCCTTTCAGCTGTTCAGTGTTTTTTTTTTTTTTTCATTTCTATTATTTTGAGCTCAGACACATTTATCACAAACTTTAGATCATAGCCCCTGACTTCAAGGAGCTTACAGTATAGCTGAAAAAGTAAGAAACACATACAGAAAACTCTACTATATTATCAGCTCCATGACAGCAAGAGTCCTATCTATCTTGTTCACTCCTGTGTCTCTTGTACTCAGCACAGCCCGCAGAAATATATGAATAAAGCAATCAGTGAACAAGGTACAAGAGGTCATGTGAAATAAATAGTTAATTATATAGGATTGAGAAAAAGGAAAAATAGAATATAAGTATGATTTCATACTGAATAGGCCATAAAGGTTTAAAGAGGGAGATACTAAATAAATGATAAAATTGAGACAGAGAAGGAGAAATATTGTATGACTTCCCTTATATGTAGAATCTAAAAAGAAATGATGCAAATTAACTTGTTTACAAAACAGAAAGAGATTCACAGACTTAGAGAATGAACTTATGATTGCCAGGGGGGAGGATGGGGGGGCAGTAAGTGATAGTTAGGGAGTTTGGGAAGGACATGGATACACTGTTATATTTAAAATGGATAATTAACAAAAGCCTACTGTATAGCACATGGAACTCTGCTCAATGTTATGTGGTGGTCTGGATGGTAGTGAAGTTTGGGCGAGAATGGGTGCATATATATGTATGGCTGAGTCCCTTTGCTATTCACCTGAAGCTATTACAACATTGTTAGTCAGCTATAACCCAATACAAAACAAAAAGGTTTTAAAAATTGAGTTACTAAAGAAGATGAGAGTGGGTATTTCAGAATAGAGGCAATAGAGTCAAAGGCAAAGGAATAGCAATGATCTTGATAGTATAAAAGTGGCATAAAGGGATATGATTTCCATAGAGAAACAGAAAAATAAGAAGTCATAAGTCGAAAGGATGAACATTTAAGAAAAAAGTGTTGAACTACATTTTTTTATCATCCATACATAGTGAGTTTGACATTTGCAGAACATCACAAGAGAAATGTCTAAGAATAAGCAATCTGAATTTCTGACTTCTGCTTCATTTTAGTCACTCTCCCCTTAAACTTTATTTTTTTTCATTTATTTTTGTTAGTTGGAGGCTAATTATTTTACAATATTGTAGTGGTTTTTGCCATACATTGACATGAATCAGCCATGGATTTGCATGTGTTAGCCATCTTGAACCCCCCTCCCACCTCCCTCCCCATCTCATCCCTCTGGGTCATCCCAGTGCAACCTAGATGCCCATCAGCAGACAAATGGATAAGAAAGCTGTGGTACCTATACACAATGGAATATTACTCAGCCATTAAAAAGAATACATTTGAATCAGTTCTAATGAGATGGATGAAACTGGAGCCCATTATACAGAGTGAAGTAAGCCAGAAAGATAAAGACCAATACAGTATACTAATGCATATATATGGAATTTAGAAAGATGGTAATGATAACCCTATATGCAAGACAGAAAAAGAGACACAGATGTATAGAACAGACTTTTGAACTCCATGGGAGAAGGCAAGGGTGGAATGATCTGAGAGAACAGCATCAAAACGTGTATATTATCAAATGTGAAACAGATCGCCAGTCCAGGTTGGATGCATGAGACAAGTCCCCTTAAACTTTATAGTCTGGCTCATTGATCTACAATTTTATGATCTGAACTAAATGAAGCCCCCCCCCCCCCCAAAACACTATGCTTTCTAGGATACTTAGGCTTTTGAACATACTATTCATTCTGCTTGAAACTATCTTTCTAATCTCTTATTCCCTTTCAAGCCCCCTCCCTTGGTTAACTCCTACTCATCCTCAGGTCTCTGATTACATCTTTCCTCTGGAAAGTCCTCTCTGACCTCCTCCAAGATTAGATTGGGTGTTCCTTTATGCACCCATAGTACTCTCTACTTCAATTGCAGCACTTATCACACTGGATAGTAATATTCTGTTTTTATTTACCACCAGTCAATAAACCTGTTGTGTGCAGGAATTGTGCCTTGTTCACTTTTGTATGGCCAGTAGCTGCCAATGTCTGCCACATAGTCAGAACTCAGTAAATATTTGTTGACTAAAAGAATGAATGATATAGAATTAAAGTTAGAAGAAGTAAAATGACTAAAACATAGATTGAAAGTAACTATATCAGAGATGGTAGCTGAAGCCATGAGAATATGAGTTACTTAAAGAAAAGAAATAAACTGAAAGTAGCCAAAGACTAGTCAGACTTTAGTAGTGACAGCTAAGAATATGAGGAAAAATTAGAGTTAATAAAACCAGAAGGAAATGTTGGAAATTTGGGAAGACAATTGAAACAACAAAACATCATGGAAGCCAAGGTAGGAGTTTTAAGAAGTTTCTGCCACAAGCAGCAAAAAAGAGGGGTGGAGAAAGGTGGTCGGGTTTCATAGTTTTTCAGTAGCAGTTGGAATAGAAGCCTGACTGCAAATAATTAAGGACTGAATTAAGCTACAAAGAAATAGAATCATTTGCATCAGTTTGGGTCCACACAGTAATTTGAATAGGGAAAGTTGAAAGTAAAGAATTATTAGCTATAAGAGTGAATGGTAATGAAGGGATTGGCTAGTAAGAAGTAAAGCCTTTAAAGAATGTTTTTAAAGAATATTCTTAAATAAAGAATATCAGAAATAAGGAATAACTGTTACTCTTAGGGCTGAGATAGAGCACCCAAAGTAAAGCATCCCTATCCCACCCCCTGGCCAGGGTTGAGATCCAGACCTCATTGGACTGGGCACTACCATGACAAAGAAGTCACCGTGGTGGTATGCTGATGGAACTTGCTGGAAATTTGCCCTCCAAGGTTTGCTAGAAACCACCCTCTAAATTACCTAAGAAAGTTGATTAAGTATCAGCTAGAAAAATGCCCGTGGGGGATGGGGTCAAGGAAAGCTATGGGAACTGAACACTGAAGAAGCATCTCCACTGAAGGAGCTAAGTACTTGGGAAGCTACACGTGCTACAGGAGCCAAGTACTGGAGAAACTGACCATATGCTGCATAAGCTAGGCACCAGGGAGGCCACATGCACTGGAGTCTACATGTGAAATCTCCAGTGAGGCAAATCTGGAAAGAAACTGATATCCTTTTGTGAGAACCAGATTTTGTTAGGCTGATAAAAGATTTGGAAAGAAGTAGAATTTGCCTACAACCACCGGGGTCTCCATAAAGCACCCTAGAAGAGAGGAAAGGGGGGAAATGCAGAATTGACAGCACTATGGAGTAGGGTAGGGATATGTTGGATGAGTATTTGTATCTTAAAGGAGGTAATAGAAATAAGAGGTTGCATCTTCACTGGACGGATATTGAAAACTGAAATGGATAAAGTAATGGGGTAGAAGGAAAGATTATAGTCACAGAATTTTAGAGTTAGAAGAAATATACTCATTATATAGTTGTTTCTTAAAGCCTAAATAAGTTAAATGATTTGCCTAAGTTCACTCAGTTAATGACAGAGCCAGAATTAGAACAAAATTTTTCTCACACTCACACTATTCATTATTGTTTGAACTGTCCATGCTGGAAAGATCTATTAATATTTTGAGTGAAATAAAGCTACTAGCAAATTCATAAGAATTTCAAAGGACAAAGTGTATTTTGATGTCATTAGCTCAGGTAGAAAACAAGTTTACTCAGAATAAGAAATTCACATTGTCAGGAATTTTTGTTTGTGATGCACTTAGAAGAAATATATATTTGGGGATTAGGTGATTTAACTTTGGCTATACCATTTAAAAATGTAAAACAATAAATCGAATGGACAATATGGACTTGAATGCATCTAAAATTAATTACAGTGAATTTTCAATTTAATCAGAGAGCTGGGGAAAAGGAATTATGGTTCATAGTACCTGATTAATCAGAATTATCCAAAACTTAATATGAAAATTTTGCCTTACAGTAGTAAATAAGAATGCTGAAATCAACAATATTTCTTTGAAGACTAAAAATTCTATACTAGACTTTTATATTATCACTGTGTTTATTGGAACATTCTACAGACTCATTGCCTATACAGAGATTGAACTATATTATCCTGACCCTCAGACATTCCCTAAAGTATAAAGCAAAATTACTTCTTTATTTTGCTAAAGGTAAAAAGTTATATAAATATACGTTTATAATGAAGGTTCTCAATTAGCTAGATATGAATGCAAATTTAGTATGACGTGTTCTGTTCGTATTTATAGACAACATCAATTAATAGTTAAGTAAATGGACAATTTTTAAGGGATAAGTCTTTAAATCATGATTATAATATTTTGATGACACTATATAATTTGTCCCCAAGTAAACAAAGAAATTAGGCAAAATTCAAAAAAGAAATCTTCTATTCCAGAGACAGAAAACTGGCAGTCATAGGCCAGACCCAGCCCTCAGATTCTCCAGGGATTTGTGTTGTCTTGTTTTATTCTGATTTGTCCATACAGAGTTTTAAAACAGTTAGAATTAGATGTCAATATTTAAAATTTAAGAAATTTAGCATAAAATTCTGGATTTATGACATCTCAAAAAATCAGATCTTACCACACTGGGTCTACATTCCTACTTTATAACAATCAACTGGCACTGAGTTATGGCTGTTCCACTTAGATGGGGTATGAATTATTTTGTTTGTCACAGCCCCCATCACTTTCTTTGCTACAGTTACAGAGCTTCAGTCTCCATGCATTATACAATTATATAACAGACCCACCTTACTTAAGAATACAGGTGCAACCCCGGGAGCCGGCGGGCTGCGGCCCTCTCCGGGGACCCTCCAGCGGGCCCAGGGGGACAGAAGTGGCTCTAAATCCAGCACGTGCGTACTAAGGCAAGTTAATGGATTTAATATGAAGCACAGAAGCAGATAATGCCAAAGAGCAAGCAGTAATTGGTACACATTTAGTGAGTGGGGCGGCCTTTCCTTCTCCCACTGCTGCTGAGATGGTGGAAATTAGTCGAATTCAGTATGAAATGGAATACACCGAAGGTATTAGTCAGCGAATGCCAGTCCCGGAAAAATTAAAGGTAGCACCACCAAATGCTGACCTGAAACAAGGATTTCAAGAAGGAGTTTCAAACGCTAGTGTGATTATGCAAGTTCCAAAGAGAATTGTGGTAGCAAGAAATAATGAAGACATTCCATTATCAAGACCAGCAGATCTTGACCTTATACAGTCAACTCCCTTTAAGCCTCTGGCTCTAAAAACACCACCTCGTGTGCTTACACTGAGTAAAAGACCGCTAGATTTTCTGGATTTAGAAAGACCTGCTCCAACCCCTCAAAATGAAGAAATCCGTGCAGTTGGCAGGCTAAAAAGAGAATGCTCTATGAGCGAAAATGCTGTTCGCCAAAATGGACAGCTGGTCAAAACTGACTCCATACCTGTGTTTCCTGGTGGGTCTGCTGCTGCCATTTCTAATCCTCATCATGACAATGTCAGGTATGGCATTTCAAATATAGATGCAATGATTGAAGGAACTTCAGAAGACATGACAGTTGTAGATGCAGCTTCATTAAGACTACAGATAATCAAACGAAATAGATGTCTACAACTTCTGGAAGAGGAGAACAAAGAACGGGCTAAAAGAGAAATGGTCATGTATTCAATTACTGTAGCATTCTGGCTGCTTAATAGCTGGCTCTGGTTTCGCCGCTAGAGGTAACCTCAGCTCTCAGAAATATTGTCTCAACAGCTGGAAATATAAAGAATTTGCAAACTTAAAAAAAAAAAGAATACAGGTGCAAAAATCTTAATTCAACAGTATATTATACACTATGCTATACACAAATATAATATGCAATTTAATATATAATAATATGCCATTCACAAATAGGGTTTAATCCAAAAATGGAAGGATCATTTTATATTAGGAAATCCATTAATATATAACATCATATCTGGAAAAGGAAATGGCAACCCACTCCAGTATTCTTGCCTGGAGAATCCCTTGGACAGAGGGGCCCCGTAGGCTACAGTCCATGGAGTTGCAAGAGTCAGACATTATTTAGCAACCAAATCACCACCACCATATCTATATTATTCATGTAAAGATTTTTATGTGGCTCAAAAGAGTACAGCTGATAAGATAAATGAAAAATGAGTAGAAAAAAAGTAAAACAAAGGACACCAACACTATTAGCTTAATAAGTACTAGAAAAATCTATTTTGATTTATAAAAACAAACCCTTCTGGACACAGTGGGAGAAGGAGTAGGTGGGACAAATTGAGAGAGTAGCATTGACATATATACACTACCATGTGTAAAATAGGTAATTAGTGAGAAGCTTCTATATAACGCATAGAGCTCAGCCAGATGCTCTGTGACAACCTAGATGGGTGAGATGGTGGGCGAAGGCTCAAGAGGGAGGGGATATATATATATGTACTCAGGGCTGATCGGCGTTGTTGTACAGCAGAAACCAACACAACATTTTAAAGCAATTATCCTCCAATTAAATAAATTAAAAAAAAACCCTTCTTAGAAAATGAAGAATAAGCATGCTTTTTTAATCTGACAAAGAATAGTAACCTTAAATCAATAGTCAATATTATACTGAACCCTAAAAATAGTCCCAATAAAACTGAATTTTTAACAGTTATGACCATATTATTATTAAACATAGTTTGGAAAGTTCTGATCATTGTACTAAAAAGACGTGAATTAAAAGACTTCCCTGGTGGTCCAGTGGTTAAGACTCTGTGCTTTCAAAGCAGGGTGCATGGATTTGATTCCTAGTCAGGGAACTAAGATCACATCTGCCACCCTGAGTGAGGGGGGAGACATGAATTAGAAATAAGTATGGGGAGTTCCCTCGTGGTCCAGTGGTTAGGACTTGGGACATTCGCTGTCCTGGCCTAGGTTCAATCCTTGGTCTGGGATAATTCCCTCAGGCTGCATAGTGTGCATATGTGCATAGATCCCTCAGGCTGCATGGTGTGGCCAAAAAAAAAAGTTATAAAGATAGAAAAGGAGCTTAAGTCATGATTAATAGATAAATAAACTACCTAGAAAGCCCATCAATTGTAAAATTATTATAATGCCAATAATAATAAATAACAATTTGTTAGTGCTTGCATGTGCTAGGTGGGCCTCCCAGGTGGCTCAGCAGTAAAGAATCCTCCTACAATACAGGAGCCACAGGAGACACAGGCTGGATCCTTGGGTTGGGAAGATCCCCTGGAAGAGGAAATGGTAACCCATTCCAGTATTCTTGCCTAGAGAAACCCATGGGCCAATGACCCTGGTGGGCTACAGTCCATGGGGTCATAAAGAGTCAGACACAACTGAAACAACTTAGCATGAACATGGATAGTTATATACATAGTTAGATAGGCTGGATGAAGGATTTTTAAAATAGCGTTCCTAACTCCAATTAATAACCAATTAAAATAATACAAAGCATGTGTGGAAAGACCTCATTCACAATGACAAGAAAATTAAATACTTAATCAAGAGAGTCCTGACACTTAGTAGTTTTGTGTCCTTGGCAAGTCACTTAGTCTCTTAAGAGTCCTCATCTCCTTATCTCTAAAGTGGGGATGATAAGGGACTTCCCTGCTGGTCCAGTGGTTAAGACTCCATACTTCCATTGCAGGGGAGCAGGTTTGATCCCTAGTTGGGGAACTAAGATCTTTCATGCTGCACAAACAACCAAAAATAAATTAAAATTGATTAATTAATTAAATGGGCATGATAAGTCCCTATTATGCATGGTTCTTATGAGGACTACCCATAATACATATGAAGATCTAGCCCAGTGTTTATTAGCACATAATAGGAACAATACAAAAATTTTACCTGGATTTAGCTGGATTCCAGAGGAACTAAGGTGAGACGAATTGAGAGAGAAACACTGAACATATACATTACCATATGTAAAACAGATAGCCAGTGGGAGTTTGCTGTATGACGCACGGAATTCAAATCCAGTGCTCTGTGACAACCTAGAGAGGTGGGATCAGATGGGAAAGAGGTTCAAAAGAGAGAGGGTACATTGAAACAAGTATACTATCCAGGGTGAAACGGATCACCAGCCCAGGTTGGATGCATGAGACAAGTGCTCAAGGCTGGTGCACTGGGAAGACCCAGAGGGATGGGATGGAGAGGGAGGTGGGAGGGGGGATCGGGATGGGGAACACATGTAAATCCATGGCTAATTCATGTCAATGTATGGCAAAAACCACTACAATATTGTAAAGTAATTAGCCTCCAACTAATAAAAACAAATGGAAAAAATAAATAAATAAAAGAGAGAGGATACATGTATACTTACAGCTGATTCATGTTTATGTATGGCAGAAATCAACACAATATTTAAAGCAATTATCTTCCAATTAAAAATAAATACATTTTTAAAAAAGGTTTTAGACTGAATAATTTTAACAGGGATTATATAGAGTCTTAAAGAAAATTTACTTAAGAAATATGTATATGTAATTGAGTCAAGAAAAATGGTATACATAGCACAATTGCAGTCAATATTCCAACTTAAAATTTGGAAGTAAAAAGGGAAAATGTGACAAATATTTTCTGAAGTTCCTCTGGGAAATTAAATAAGAGACAGCTTAAAAATGGAAAACAGAACAAAATGGTGTGTGAAGGCTAGTTGTGTCAGATGCTAAAATTTAATACAATGTAAAAGTTAAATCAACTTGATACTGGCACAAGAATGACAAGACAGATCAATGGAATAGAACAAATAGCAAAGAAATAAACTTTATTATAATGTTTTAATAAATGATAAAGGCAATAGGATACAATTTTGAAAGTAAAGCTAGTCAATAAATAGTAATAGAACACTGGTTAGCTATTTGTAAACAATCCTTTCACATCACACAAAATAAATACCCGTTGGGAAAAAAAAAATTGGTTATATGTTTAAAAAAATAAAATTATTATAAAAAAATGAACAAAACTTGGGGGAAAATTTGCAAAAACTATGGCAGAAAGGTGATCATATTCTTAATATACAAGTGGTTCATACAAAGTGATAAGAAAAATACCAAAGATCCAGTAGATAAATGAATGAAGGATATAGGTGGTTAAGACAATCCATAGAGGATGAAACATAAAAGGCTAATAAACACATAATAAATGTTTAATTTCACTAAACCAAAGAATTTCAGTAACTAACAAATTAAAAAATTGTTTAGTGATACAGGAAATTTCATGGATTGCTGAAAGGAATATTACAAATAGTGGGAGTATAAATTAATACATTTTGGAAGGAATTCCCTGGTAGTCCACTGGTTAGGACTCTGAGCTTTCACTGCAAGTATAACTAAGTCACTTTACTTTACACCTGAAATTAACATAACATTTAAATCAGCTATACTTCAATTAAAAAAATTAAAGAGATAGTATTGTGTTTACAAGTTCACTTGAAAATATAAATGAATGTACAATAGCTTTCAAAGTAAATTTATGAAAAGTTGATGACCTTTTTTACGTTCAGTTTTGGGTACAAATATTTGCATGAGACCTTCTTTGTAATGCAAGGGACACAGTTTCAATCCCTGGTCTGAGAACTAAGATCCCACATGCCGTGGTGCAGCTAAACCCACCTGCCACAACTACTGAGCCCGCCAGCCACAACTAGTGTCCACATTACAATGAAAGATCCTACATGACACAATGAAGATTCTGCATGCTGCAACTAAGACCTAACACAGCCAAATAAATAAGCAAATAAATATTGAAAATAATTTCTATATTACATTTCAGTTTTGTTTTTCTGAATCTTGGATTCTCTCTAGTATTTTAGACTTCTGTGTGATATCTAATATTGACAATAGAGGGAAGCACCAAGAGTAGAATAGATTTTGTCCTGTTGTTGATTGTAAAGGCCATTTTAATTAAGCTGGGCCTGGCTTAATATACAGTAATTAACTTCTAGGGAATTCCTGTCAGTCCAGTAGTTAGGACTGGTTAGGAGTGCTTTCACTGTGGTGGTCTGGGTCCAATCTCTGGTTGGAAAACCAAAATCCCCTAAGATGTATGTTTTGACTAAAAAGAAAAAGAGAAATTAACTCCTAAATTAGGTCTCCTTTTACAACTGATTCACAAATTGTACACTTGCCATGAAATTAGTTCCCAAATTTAAACTTGCATTTTCATAATCACTATTTTTTATGATAAAAGTATCATATTAAGCAAAAATTACAATAATAGAAGACATTTATCAGTTTTCACAATCAATATCCAGACAAAAAATAGAAATTCATTATAATTGCAAGCCATAATGGAAACATGATTAACCTAACAATATAAAATAATTACAACTGGGGGGGTTAACTAGAGTGATGAAAGTGAAAGAGGAGAGTGAAAAAATTGGCTTAAAGTCAACATTCAAAAAACAAAGATCATGGCCTCTGGCCCCAGCATTTCTTGGCAAATAGATGGGAAAACAGTGGAAACAGTGACAGACTTTATTTTCTTGGGCTCCAAAATCGCTGCAGATGGTGACTGCAGCCATGAAATTAAAAGACGCTTGCTCCTTGGAAAGAAAGCTATGACCAACCTAGACAGCATATTAAAAAGCAGAGACATTACTTTGCCAATAAAAGTCCGTCTAGTCAAGGCTATGGTTTTTCCAGTGGTCATGTATGGATGTGAGAGTTGGACCATAAAAAAAGTTGAGCATTGAAGAATTGATGCTTTTGAACTGTGGTGTTGGAGAAGACTCTTGAGAGTCCCTTGGACTGCAAGGAGATCAAACCATTCAATTCTAAAGAAGATCAGTCCTGAATATTCTTTGGAACGACTGATGTTGAAGTTGAAGCTCCAACACTTTGCCACCTGATGTGAAGAACTGACTCATTGGAAAAGACCATGATGCTGGGAAAGATTGAAGGCACGAGGAGAAGGGGACGACAGAGGATGAGATGGTTGGATGGCATCACTGACTCAATAGACATGAGTTTGAACAAGCTCTAGGACTTGGTGATGGACAGGGAAGCCTGGTGTGCTGCAGTCCATGGACTCACAAAGAGTCGGACTTGACTGAGTGACTAAACTGAACTGAACTGTTCATATCCTTTCAACTAGGACATAACTTTCTGGTTTTTCGTGCTGATTAAGCTTTTGTAATATATTTTTCTTCTATCTACTATAGGATGGTTGTTCCTACTTCTATTGTCTGTTTTCTGATGAAGGAGGCTAAGAGGCTTGTGTAAGCTTCTGTGGCGGGGGAGGGGGTACTTGGTCTTGCTCTTGTAGGCAGGGCTGTGCTCAATGTTTTAATCCAGTTATCTGCTGATGGGTTGGGTTGTGCTCCTTCCCTGTTAATTTTTTAGCCTGAGGCGACCCAGCCCTGGGGTCTATGGTCTCTATGGTAGGGTTAGTGGAGAATTACAAGATGACTTGCACCAAAGGGCCCCTTTCAGGACTGTTGCTGCCAGTGCCCCTGTCCCTGCAGTGAGCCACTGCTGACCAATGCCTCCACATGAGACCCTCCAGCATTAGCAAGTAGGTCTGGTTCAGTCTCCTGTGGGGCCTCTGCTTCTTTCCTCTGGGTTTTGGTGCATGCAAGATTTTGTTTGTGCCCTCCAAGTGTGGAGTTTGTTTCCCCTAGTCCTGTGGAAGTCATGTAATCAAATCCCACTGGCCTTCAAAGTCAGGTTCCCTGGGAGATTGCCTGTCCTTTTGTTGAGTCCCCAGGCTGGGAAGTCTGATGTGGGGCTCAGAATCTTCACAACAGTGGAAGAACATCTTTGGTATTATTGTTTTCCAGTTTGCAGGTCACCCACCTGGCAGGTATAGGATTGATTTTGTCATTATTGTGCCCCTGCTACCATCTTGCTATGGGGTTATCATGTTTAATGCTGATATAAACATTCAAATACAAAATTTTTAGTAGACATACATTTCAGTTCTTTGGAGTACATATCTAGGAGTAGAATTGTTTTAACTCTATGTTTAGATTATTGGGGAACTATTGATCAATTTTTCAAAACAGATTCCACATTTTATGTTCTCACCAGCAGGGTATGAGGGTTCCAGTTTCTCCACATCTTTGTCAATGCTGTAAATTCCAGTCCAAGGTCAGGGCAGGATGAGATGAGATGTCCCAGCTTAACAGTAAGACAGGGAAAAAGAGAAAAATTCCTCTTTCCTCTACCTTTTGTTCTATTTAGGTTCTCAAGGGATTAGATAATCCCCATCCAAAATTCACAGATTGAAATGTTAGTCTCATCCAGAAACACCCTCCCAGACATACCTAGTTGTCATTGTTGTTGTTCAGTCAATAAGTCATGTCTGACTCTTTGTGACCCCATGAACTGTAGCCAGGTTTCCTTGTCCACTGACTTCCAGAGTTTGCTTAAACTCATGTCCATTTAGTTAGTGATGCCATTCAACCATCTCATTCTCTGTCACCCTCTTTCCCCTCCTGCCCACAGTCTGTCCCAGCATCAGAGTTTTTTTTCCAATAAGATGGCTCTTCTCACCAGGTGGCCAAAGCATTGGCGCTTCAGCTTTAGCATCAGTCCTTCCAATGAGTTTTCAGGGTTTATTTCCTTAAGGATTGACTGTTTTGATCTCCTTGCTGTCCAAGGAACTCTCAAGAGTCTTCTCTAGCACCATGGTTCAAAAACATCAATTCTTCAGTGTTCAGCCTATATGGTCCAACTCTCCCATCTGTACATGACTCCTGGAAAGACCATAACTTTGACTATACAGTCCTTTATTGGCTAAGTGATATCTTTGTTTTTTAATATGCTGTCTAGATTTGTCATAGCCAGATTCGATGCTTTTGAACTGTGGTGTGGAGAAGATTCTTGAGAGTCCCTTGGACTGAAAGGAGATCAAACCAGTCAATCCTAAAGGAAATCAGTCCTGACTATTCACTGAGAAGACTGATGTTGAAGCTGAAGGTCCAACACTTTGGCCACCTGATGCGCAGAACTGACTCATTGGAAAAGACCCTGATCCTGGGAAAGAGTGAAGGCAGGAGGAGAAGGGAGTGACAGAGGATGAGGTGGTTGGATGGCATCACTGACTTGAAGGACACAAGTTTGAGCAAGCTCTGGGAGTTGGTGATGGACAGGGAAGCCTGGCATGCTGCAATCCATGGGGGTCACAAAGAGTCAGACACGACTGAGTGATTGAACTGAACTGAACTGAAATTTGACACACCTGAAGTAGTGTTTAATCTGGGCACCCCTAGGCCCATTCAAGTTGACACACAAAATTAACCATTAGAAGCCCACCCCTGTCAATCTAAAAAACCAAATAAAGACAATAACAAGGTCTTAATTCTAACATGATAAAAATATCCTGAAAATAACTGAAAACATACTGACACCTAAAGAGTAAATAAAGTCCTTGAGTGATGTTTAGTCTTCTTAATTTCCCATTATTTAAATATTATAATGTAAAATTGACAATACTTAAATACTATGAGATAAAATCAATACACCTTACATACATATACACACACACCTGCATTCATAGCAAAGTAAGTAGAAAATCATCCATAATAATTACAGTTCTTGTTTCTGTCACTGATCAGTGGACATAGCTGGTATTTTATAATCACCTTCTGTTATCCATTTTGTATTCCTTTTGTCTTCTGTAAGTACTTCAGCTGGTCAGGGTTCTTTACCTGGTAGGATGATTCAAACTTTCATTACTGAAAGATCTGGGTCATTACTAATTTTGCCTGGATTTGTGTGTTGTAGTTTTCCATTGATCTTAATCACAGAACATGGTAAAGAAGAGAAACACTAAGGGATCTCCTGTATACCAGACATACTCCTCTTTACCTCCATTCTGGAGCAGCAGTCCAATATTTCCTTTGTATTCATGGCAACCTACTTCAGTGTTCTTGCCTGGAAAATCCCATGGATGGAGGAGCCTGGTAGGCTAAAGTCCATGGGGTCGCAAAGAGTTGGACATGACTGAGCGACTTCACTTCACTTTATTCACGATCAAACACTTCAGTCAGTCCAATAATTCCCTTATTTGCCTGTTGATTTAGAGGCATTAGGGGAAATTCCTTGTCAGTCAGTGGTTAGGACTCCCTGCTTTCACTGCCAAGGTCCTGGGTTTGATCCCTGGTTGGAGAACTAAGATCCCATAAGCCACACAGTATGGCCAAATAAATAGAGGCATTAGGAGGCCAAAGTGCCTGGATGACAGCCTTAACTTTCTTTTCAACGGAATCATTGTGTCTACTATTGGAAGCGTTCTTCCATTTGGAACTAAGATCTCCAGCCCAACAAAGCATAATATAATGGTAACAAGAATCAAAAATCTTGCTAACAGACCACTAAGGGTAATCGTAAGTGGTGCCACTCCCATTTTCACTCCTTGATTCTTGGATCCGTAAATCCTGGCTGTTGGAGCAACAGTTATCATATATTGGATGTTGATTCAAAACATACACAGGTTTTGGGAGAATATTATGCTCTGAAAGATATCACCATCTAGTGAGCACTGTAACTGAATTTTCAAAAGCCATTACACTGTACTATCAAGCCAGCTTGCACAGTGATAAAGAATTAGCCTGCCAGAACAGGAGATGCAAGAGACCTGGGTTTGATACCTGCATCGAGAAAGCCCCCTGGAGTAGGAAATAGCAACCTGCTCCAATATTCTTGCCTGGAAAATTCCATGGACAAAGGAGTCTCACAGGCTACAGTCCATGAGGTCTCAAAGAGTTGAACATGACAGAGTGACTGAGCAAGCATTAAGCCAGCTGCTTCAGGACGGCAGGGAACACGATAAGATCAGTGAATTCCATGAACATGGGCTCATTGACACACTTATTTACTGTTTCTTGATCAGAAACAATGCTGTGTAGTATACCATGATGGTGGATAAGGCATTCTGTTAGGTCCAGAGATGATACTGATGACAGAAGCATTGTATGCTGGAAAGACAAATCCACATTCACAGTATGCTATTTGAGAAAGAACAAAATGCTTTTACTTCCATGATAGAAGTGGTCTGATATAATCAACCTGCCACCAGGGAGCTGGCTGATCAACCCAGGGAATGGCTTCGTAGCAGGAGCTTAGTGTTGTTCTCTGTTGCTGGCAGATTGGGCAATTCAATGGTGGCCATAGTCAGACTGACTTTGGTGGGTAGAAATCTATGTTATTTAGCACACCTACAACCTCCATCCCTGCTCGTTTTGCTCATGAGCCCATTGGGCAATGATAGGTCTGACTGGTACCCAGGGAACGGATCATACTATCAACTAGGTTATTAAAGTCACACTCTGCTAAGGTTACTCTTTGGTAAAAATTCATATAAAACACAGATATCTTCATATTTTTTGCCCATTCAGAGAGTTCTATCCACATAGTGTTAGTCACCCAACTCTCAGTGACCGCATGAACTGTAGCCTGCCAGGCTCCTCTGTATGGAATTATCCAGGCAAGAATACTGGAGTGGGTAGCCATTCCCTTCTCTAAGGGATCTTCCCTACCCAAGGATCAAATCCAGGTGTCCTGCATTGCAGACAGATTCTTTACTGTCTGAGCCACCAGGGAAGCCCTCTTTCCACATACCTCTTCCCCAAATGCCGTTGTTACCATTTTCCTGATCATGTTCCTTCCAAGTCCCAGACAATCCAGCCAAATCACTGGTTACAGCCCATCAATTTATATAATCATACATTTGACCATTACTCCTACCAAGTGAAGTGAACAACCAGGTGCACTGCTCACAATTCTGCACACTGGGAGAATGTCACTTTATCAGTGGCCTTCAGCAATGTCTCAGAAAGGGCCTGTAATGCTGTATTTCTCCACTTTCAGGTGGTACCTTTTTGTTGTCCAGAACCATTTGTAAACCAGGTTGGAGTCTTCTCTTTTTCTGTCAACTTATCTTATAGAACTCCCCATAAGGCCAAATGGACCAGAATGGGAGAGAGAAGGTAATTTAAAAGGAATGAATTAAAAAAAAAAAAAAAAAAAGGAGTGGAGACCATGGGCATTTGGGTCACTTCTTGGCATAACTTACTTGTGCCTCTAAAGCCTGCTTCAGGCCAATTCTGTATATATCACTTGCACTTGATAATGGTGTGTTGCTGTGAATTCCCAACTTTATAGCTTGGTGTGTCAGATAACACCCAGTTCATGATTGGCAGCTTAGGGAACATGGAAACTCAGTGGCCCATAGTAAAGCATTTAGTCTCTGCTAAGGCCCAGCAGCAGGCCAAGAACAAATTCTCAAATGGAGAATAGCTATCTGCAGATGATGGCAAGATCTTGTTCCAAAATCTTAAAGTTCTGTGCTACAATTCACCTAGACAGGCCTCTCAAAGGCTTTAAAGATTATCCCTACCTGCTTTAAGCACCATTGATTATGCAGGATAATATAGTCCAAGTGGCAGAGGAGTCTGCACAGCAGCCAGGACCTGTTGTAGAGCCTTCCCTTGTTCTGGGCCCCACTTAAAAGTAGCAACTTTTTGGTTGACTTGGTAAATGGACCAGAGAAATACACAAAAATAGGAATATGCTACCTCCCTAATACAAAGAAGCCCACTAGGTGTTATGCCTCTTTTTTGGTTGTAGGAGGGGCCAAATGCAACAATATATCCTTCACATAGAAAGCAATTCTCAACATGTCTCATATCACAAGACTCCTAGAAATTTCACTTAGGTATAAGTCACCTGAATTTTAGTCAGATGTATTGCCCATTCTCTGCCATACAAATGTCTTACCAAGTTTATAGTAGTTGCTATCTCTTGCTCTCTGGGTCCAATCAACATAATGTTATCAATGAAATGGAATAGTGTAGTATCTTGTGGAAGGGAAAGTTTATCAAGGTCACTGAGAACTAAATTATAACATAGGGGTGGAGAGTCCATACACTTCAGAGGAAGAAGAGTGAAAGTGTATATTTGGCCTTCTCAGATGAAAGCAAAATGCTTCTGGTGGATTTTTATGTACAAAGATGTAGAAAAAGACATTTGACAGATCTATAGCTGTATATCAGGTACAAGGGGATATGTTAATTTGCTCAAGCAATGAAACTACATTTGGTATCAGTTCAGTTCAGTGACTCAGTCGTGTCCGACTCTTTGTGAACCCATGAATAACAGCACGCCAGGCCTCCCTGTCCATCATCAACTCCCGGAGTTCACTGAAACTCATGTCCATCAAGTCGGTGATGCTATCCAGCCATCTCATCCTCTGTTGTCCCCTTCTCCCCCTGCCCCCAATCCTTCCCAGCGTCAGGGTCTTTTCCAATGAGTCAACTCTTCGCATGAGGTGGCCAAAGTATTGGAGTTTCAGCTTCAGCATCAGTCCTTCCAATGAACACCAAGGACTGATTTCCATTACAATGGACTGGTTGGATCTCCTTGCAGTGCAAGGGATTCTCAAGAGTTGACTCAAACACCATAGTTCAAAAGCAAAACAGAAAAAGAGACACAGAAGTACAGAACAGACTTTTGAACTCTGTGGGAGAAGGTGAGGGTGGGATGTTGCGAAAGAACAGCATGTATATTATCTATGGTGAAACAGGTCACCAGCCCAGGTGGGATACATGAGACAAGTGCTCGAACCTGGTGCACTGGGAAGACCCAGAGGAATCGGGTGGAGAGGGAGGTGGGAGGGGGGATCGGGATGGGGAATACGTGTAAATCTATTGCTGATTCATGTCAATGTATGACAAAACCCACTGAAAAAATAAATAAATAAATTATAAAAAAAGAAAAAAAAACAAAAGCATCAATTTTGCAGCACTCAGCTTTCTTCACAGTCCAACTCTCACATCCATACATGACCACTGGAAAAACCATAGCCTTGACTAGACGGACCTTTGTTGGCAAAGTAATGTCTCTGCTTTTTAATATGCTAAGTTGGTCATAATTTTCCTTCTAAGGAGTAAGTGTCTTTTAATTTCATGGCTGCAATCACCATCTGCAGTGATTTTAGAGCCCCTCCAAAATAAAGTCTGACACTGTTTCCACTGTTTCTCCATCTATTTGCCATGAAGTGATGGGACAAGATGCCATGATCTTAGTTTTCTGAATGTTGAGCTTTAAGCCAACTTTTTCACTCTCCTCTTTCACTTTCATCAAGAGGCTTTTTAGTTCCTCTTCACTTTGTGCCATAATGGTGGTGTCATCTGCATATATGAGGTTATCGATATTTCTCCCAGCAATCTTGGTTGCAGTTTCTGCTTCTTCCAGCCCAGCGTTTCTCATGACGTAATCTACATATAAATTAAATAAGCAGGGTGACAATATACAACCTTGAGGTACTCCTTTTCCTATTTGGAACCAGTCTGTTGTTCCATGTCCAGTTCTAACTGTTGCTTCCTGACCTGCATATAGGTTTCTCAAGAGGCAGGTCATGTGGTCTGGTATTCCCATCTATTGAAGAATTTTCCACAGTTTATTGTGGTCCACACAGTCGAAGACTTTGGCATAGTCAATAAAGCAGAAATAGATGTTTTTCTGGAACTCTCTTGCTTTTTCAATGATCCAGCGGATGTTGACAATTTGATCTCTGGTTCCTCTGCCTTTTCTAAAACCAGCTTGAACATCTGGAAGTTCTCTGTTCACGTATTGCTGAAGCCTGGCTTGGAGAATTTTGAGAATCTTTACTAGTGTGTGAGATGAGTGCAATTGTGCGATCGTTTGAGCATTGTTTGGCATTGCCTTTCTTTGGGATTGAAATGAAAACTGACCTTTTCCAGTCCTGTGGTCACTGCTGAGTTTTCCAAATTTGCTGGCATATTGAGTGCAGCACTTTCACAGCATCATCTTTCAGGATTTGAAATAGTTCAACTGGAATTCCATCACTAGCTTTGTTCGTAGTGATGCTTCCTAAGGCGCACTTGACTTCACATTCCAGGATGTCTGGCTCTAGGTGAGTGATCACACCATCGTGATTATCTGGGTCGTGAAGATCTTTTTTGCCACCTCTTCTTAATATCTTCTGCTTCTGTTAGGTCCATTTCTGTCCTTTATTGAGCCCATCTTTGCATGAAATGTTCCCTTGGTATCTCTAATTTTCTTGAAGAGATCTCTAGTCTTTCCCATTCTATTGTTTTCCTCTATTTCTTTGCATTGATCACGAGAAAGGCTTTCTTATCTCTCCTTGCTATTCTTTGGAACTATGCATTCAAATGAGAATATCTTTCCTTCTCTCTTTTGCTTTTCACTTCTCTTCTTTCACAGCTATTTGTAAGGCCTCCTCAGACAACCATTTTGCCTTTTTGCATTTCTTTTCCATGGGGATGGTCTTGATCCCTATCTCCTGTACAATGTCATGAACCTCCATCCATAGTTCATCAGGCACTCTATCAGATCTAGTCCCTTAAATCCTTTTCTCATTTCCACTGTATAGTCATAAGGGATTTGATTTAGGTCGTACCTGAGTTGTCCAGTGGTTTTCCCTACTTTCTTCAATTTAAGTCTGAATTTGGCAATAAGGAGTTCATGATCTGAGCCACAGTCAGCTCCCGGTCTTGTTTTTGCTGACTGTATAGAGCTTCTCCATCTTTGGCTGCAAAGAATATAATCAATCTGATTTTGGTGTTGACCATCTGGTGATGTCCATGTGTAGAGTCTTCTCTTGTGTTGTTGGAAGAGGGTGTTTGCTATGACCAGTGTGTTCTCTTGGCAAAACTCTATTAGCCTTTGCCCTGCTTCATTCTGTACTCCAAGGCCAAATTTGCCTGTTACTCCAGGTGTTTCTTGACTTCCTACTTTTGCATTCCAGTCCCCTATAATGAAAAGGACATCTTTTTTTGGGTGTTAGTTCTAAAAGGTCTTGTAGGTCTTCATAGAACCGTTCAATTTCAGCTTCTTCAGCGTTACTGGTTGGGGCATAGGCTTGGATTACCATGATATTGAATGGTTTGCCTTGAAAATGAACAGAGATCATTCTGTCATTTTTGACTTTGCATCCAAGTACTGCATTTCGGACTCTTTAGTTGACCATGTTGGCTACTCCATTTCGCTGCAATTAGAGTCATCGCCTGATTAAGCTTATCATGATCTAGTGTCATTCTCCAAAACCCATCTGTCTTCCTCAAAACCAAACAGGAGAGATGAATGGGGATATGGTAGGAATTACCACTCAGATGTCTTTCAAGTCCATGTTGGTGACACAAATCTGTGCAATCCTTTCAGCAATGTGGTATTGCTTTTGATACACTGTTTTTCCAGGTAGAAACAGTTCTAAGGGCTTCCACGTGGGTTTTCACATCTTGATAACCCTCATCCCACAGATTATAGAGAACCAATGTGGGAATTCTACCACTTACTAAGTATGTCTATTCCAATATGCATTCTGAAGCTGGGGAAATAACCACAAGGTATGTTTTGGGACACACTGTGAGATGGATCAAGGCATGTCTGTTGATCACCTGACCTCCATAAGCTCCTACTCTGACGAGAGGACCACAGTGACATTTTGGGTCTCCTGGAATCAATATCAGTTCAGAGCCAGAGCCCGGTAGTCCCCAAAGGTCTAATTATTTCCTTTTCTTCAGTACACATTTATTGTGGCAAAAGGTCATAGGTCCTTTTGGGTAATGATGAGAGAAAGACTAACAGTGTAATTTTTAGGAGTGTACTAGTCTTTCCTTGAAGTAATGTGCCCTTCCCTTTATTCAAGGGTTTCTGGGTCTGTCTGTAAACTGACTTTTCTGGTAATTGATGGAGTGACTATGACTCCATTTCTATGACTTAGGTTGGACTTTGGTTTACTTGACTTAGAACTTTTCTGCTCATATAGATCAAGTCAGGTTTTAGTACGTTTCCTATCTTTTTTACTTCTAAGAACACTATGATCAATTAGCCAATGCTATAGGTCTGGCAAGTCATACTTTTGTAATTGCAGCTTTAATTCTATTGTCCATTACAGAAATCATGCCCACATTGCCTTTAATGGTTGAATGCAGCCACTTGGCCTCTGTCGTCTAAGGATACAATTATTCCCACTGCATTTAGATTTTCTAACACAGTAAACTGTAGTTTCCACCATGAGGTGTGGCCTACAAAGAAGAGTGCCCACAAAGCTCTTCAAAGATTCTGTGGCTCGCCTCACAAATATATGCCTCACAACACTAGTAAAATGTATGTCTTTTGGGCCATCTCAGTTTGGGTGGGTTGGCCTTTAATGACAACCTCCACCATTCCAACCTTCCTAAGCCCTAAGTCTTTGTAGCCCTTCCTCTGTTAAACCAAGGCATGTCTAGCATTTTCAGCTCACTCATGCTGGCTATCTTTTAATTCTACCAAACAACAAACTAAACTAACTGTTAAGAGTCCTTTCTAACTCCCTGGGCTGCAACATTAAACATGTAATTTCTATTTAATGAGCAGATATAAAAAAATTTGTCCTGATTCATTATGTTCCATCCACTATTATCCACACCCTTCCTATCCATTTCTACATATGTTCCCAGAATTTTGGTTTGTATAATTAGAAAACTCAAGTAGTTCTTTTGGAATACATACACCTCCTTATGGGTCACACATATTGTACCTCATCTTTAGGGGCCTGCAGGTATTCCAGTCTAGTTATAGATATAGAAGTAAAGAGTGTTGGTGGAGGTGGGCCCTTGGGAGAATCACCATTGTCTTACATGGCAACTGCCTTAGAAGGGATCCTTACAATTTCTTTGGGCAATGCATGATTAACTCCTTTAGGTGGAAGAGGAAACCCTGATACTGCTATTGATGGAAAAGCTGATACCAATCAAGTTTGAGATGTTGCTGCTGCTGGAGGTAAAAGACTGCTTCTGACATCAGTTGGGAAGCCAATTCTACTGGGATTTACAAGGACACTTTCCACTGGTCAAAAGATATCCCTTGGACCAGTAAATAAGATTAATCAGAATTTAGGGGCCCAATGTCCTCAGCTTCTTCAGGATCTTCCCACATTTCCCCATTTCAATTTATGAGATCTCGTTCTTTCAAAATCTATGTCCTCACTTTAACACAGACACCTTGCAAGGCTGGGAGTTCAACTTACATTCTAAGTCAGCCAGTCACAAGATGACATTCTGTATTTGATTTTCAGCAATTTCAGCTCTACAGCTGAAAGAGATAAGAGATAGATAAGATAAGAGATAAGATTTCTTTCAACACCTTCTTAGGTCATTTCTGTGCCTTTTTAAAAAAATTTAATTTGTTTATTTTCAATTAAAGGATAATTGCTTTACAGTATTGTGTTGATTTCTGCCAAGCATCAATATGAATCAACCATAGGCATACTTATGTCCCCTCCCTCTTAAACAACCCTCCCACTTCCCTCCTCATCCCACCCCTCTAGGTTGTTACAAAGCCCCAGTTTGAATCTCCTGAATTATATGGCAAATTCCCATTGGCTATCTATTTTACTTATGGTAGTCTATGTTTCCATGTTACTCTCTCCATACATCCCACCATCTCCTTCCTTCTCCCCAGCCCCATGTCCATAAGTCTGTTCTCTATGTGTCTCTGTTTCTGCCCTGCAAATAGGTTAATCAGTATTGTCTTTCTATATTCTATATATATGCATTAAGTATATGATATTTATTTTTCACTTTCTGACTTCATTCTGTACAATAGGCTCTAAGTTCATCCACGTAATTAGGACTGACTCAAATGCATTCCTTCTTATGGTTGAGTAATATTACATTGTATGTATGTACCACGGCTTCTGTATGCATTCATCTGTTGATGTGTATCTAGGTTTCTTCCATGTCCTATATATTGTAAATAATATTGTAATAAGCATTGGGGTACATCTGTCCTTTTCAACTTTGGTTTCTTTAGGATGTATGCCTAGTAGTGGGATTGCTGGGTCATATGGTGGTTTCCTAGTTTTTTTAAGGAATCTCCATACTCACTTCCATAGTGGCTGCATCAATTTACATTCCCACCAACAGTGCAAGAGGGTTCCCTTTGCTCCACACCCTCTCCAGCATTTATTGTTTGTATATTTTTTGATGGTGGCTATTCTGACCAGTGTGAGGTGATACCTCATTGTAGTTTCGATTTTCATTTCTCTAATAATGAGTGATGTTGAACATCTTTTCATGTGTTTATTAGTCTTCTATATGTCTTTTTTTGGAAAAAAAGTCTGTTTAGGTCTTTTGCCCACTTTTTGATTGGGTTGTTTGCTTTTCTAGTATTGACTTGTATGAGCTGCTTGTATACTTTTTAAATTAATCCTTTGTCAATTGTTACAATTGCTATTATATTTTCCCATTCTGAGTGTTGTCTTTTCACCTTTTTTATAGTTTCCTTTGCTGTGCAAAAGCTTTTAAGTTTAAGGTCTCACTTGTTTATTTTTGTTTTTATTTTCATTACTCTAGGAGGTGGGTCATAAATGATCTTGCTATGATTTATGTCATAGAGTGTTCAGCTTATTTTTTCCTCTAAGAATGTAATAGTTTTTGGTCTTAAATTTAGGTCTCTAATTCATTTCGTGCTTATCTTTGTATATGGTATTAGGAAGTGTTCTAATTTCATTCTTTTACATATAGCTGTCCTATTTTCCCAGCACCACTTATTGAAGAGGCTGTCTTTACCCCATTGTATATTCTATCTCCTTCATCAAAAATCAGGTACCCACAGTGCATTGGTTTATCTCTGGGCTTTCTATCTTGTTCCATTGGTCTGTATTTCTGTTTTTGCGCCAGTACCATACTGTCTTGATGACTGTAGCTTTGTAGTAGTGTCTGAAGTCAAGAAGGTTGATTCCTTCCAGCTCCATTCTTCTTTCTCAAGATGGCTTTAGCTATTTGGGGTCTTTTGAGCTTCCATATAAATTGTGAGTTTTTTATTCTAGTTCTATGAAAAATGCCATTGATAATTTAATAGGGATTGCATTGAATCTGTAGATTGCATTTGGTAATATAGTAATTTTCACAAGATTAATTCTCCAACCAAGGAGCATGGATTATCTCTCCATCTGTTTATGTTATCTTTGACTTCTTTCATCAGTGTCTTATAGTTTTTGTTTTTATATAGCTCTTTTTTCTCCTTAGGTAAGTTTATTCCTAGATATTTTATTCTTTTTCTTGCAGTGGTAAATGGGATTGATTCCTTAATTTCTCTTTCTGATATTTCACTGTAAGTGTATAGGAATGCAAGTCATTTCTGTGTTTTGATTTTGTATCATGTGATTTTGCTAAATTCATTGATTAGCTCTAGTAATTTTTTGATAGTACCTTTAGGGTTTTCTGTGTAGAGTATCATGTCATCTGCAAAGAGTGAGAGTTTTGCTTATTCTTTTCCAATTTGGATTACTTTTTGTTTTTTTTTTTTCTTCTCTGATTCCCATAGCTAGAACTTCCAAAACTATGTTGCATAATAGTTGTGAGAGTGGGCACCCTTGTCTTGCTCCTGATCTTAGAGGGAATGCTTTCAATTTTTCATCATTGAGAATAATGGTTGCTGTGGGTTTATCACACATGGACTTTTTATGTTGAGATATGTTCCTTCTATTGGAGAAGGAAATGGCAACCTGCTTCAGTATTCTTACCTGGAGAATCCCATGGACAGAAGAGCCTGGCAAGCCCCAGTCCATGGTGTTGCAAAGAGTTGGACATGACTGTGCGACTAACACTTCATTTCACTTCATGTTCCTTCTATGGGCTTCCCTGGTGGTGCTAGTGGTAAAGAATCTGTCTGCCAATGCAGGAGAAATAAGAAATGTGGGTTTGATCCCTTGGCCGGGATGATCCCCTGGAGGAGGACATGGCAATCCACTTCAGTGTTCTTGCCTGGAGAATCCCATGGACAGAGGAGCCTAGTGGGCTACAGTGTATGGGGTTGCAGAGAGTTGGGCACAACTGAAGGGACTTAGCATATTCCTTCTATGACCATTTTTTGAAGAGCTTTTATAATAAATGGGTGTTGAATTTTGTTGAAAGCATTTTCTGCATCTATTGAGATTATCATATTGTTTTAATCTCTCAATATGTTAATGTGGTGTATCACATTAATTGATTTGTGTACATTGAAGAATCCCTGCATCCCTATGGTAAACCTGACTCGATTATAGAGTATGAACTTTTTATTGTGTTGTTGAATTCTGTTTGCTAGAATTTTGTTGATGATTTTTGAATCTCTGATCATCAGTGATATTGGCCTGTAATTTTCTTTTCCTATGTTGTTTTTGTCTGCTTTTGGTATCAGGGTGATGGTGGCTTCATAAAATGAGTTTGGAAGTGTTCCTTCCTCTGCAATTTTTTGAAAGAATTTTAGAAGGATAGGGATTAGCTCATCTTTAAATGTTTGATAGAATTCACCTGTGAAGCCATCTGGCCCTGGGCTTCTGTTTTTTGGGAGATGTTTGATCACAGTTTCGATTTCAGTGCTTGTAATCAGCTTATTCATAATTTCTACATATTCCTGGTTCAGTTTTAGAAGGTTGAACTTTTCTAAGAATCTGTCCATTTCTTCCAGGTTGTCCATTTTTTTGGCATATAGTTGCTCATAATACTCTTTTATGATCCTTTGTATTTCTGTGTTGTCTGCTGTAATCTCTGCTTTTTCATTTCTAATTTTCTTGATTTGACTTTTCTCCCTTTTTTTCTTAATGAGTTTGGCAAGTGGTTTCTCCATTTTGTTTATCTTCTCAAAGAAACAGCTTTCAGTTGTATTAATCTTTACTATTGTTTCCTTCATTATTTTTTCTTTTACTTATGTTCTGTTCTTTATGACTTTTTTTCCTTCTAAAAGCTTTAATTTTTTTTGTTTTCTTTTCTTCTTTTTCCAGTTGTTTTAGGTGTAAAGTTAGCTTTTCTATTCGATTTAGGTTTTCTTGATTCTTGAGATAGGATTTTATTGCTATAAACTTCCCTCTTAGAACTGCTTTTGATGCATACTATAGGTTTTGAGTTGTGTTTTCATTGTCATTTGTTTCTAGGAATTTTTATCTCCTTTTTGATTTCTTCAGTAACCTATTCGCTATTTAGAAATGTATTCTTTAATTTCCATGTGTTTGTGGGTTTTTTTTTTTGTTTGTTTGTTTGTTTTACAGTGTTCTTATAATTAATACCTCATCTCATAGTGTTGTGGTCAGAAAAGATGCTTGATATGATTTCGGATTTCTTAAATTTACTGAGGCTTGATTATTTGACCCAAGATATGGTCTATCCTGGAGAATGTTCTATGTGCACTTGATAAGAAAGTGTATCCTTCTGCTTTTGGGTGGAAAGTTCTAAAGATATCGATTACGTCCATTTGGTCTAATGTTTCATTTAAGATCAGTGTTTCCTTATTAATTTTTTTGTTTTGATGGTCTGTCCATTGGTGTAAGTGGGGGCTTAAATTTCCCTACTATTATTGTGTTACTGTCAATTTCCCCTTTTGTGTCTGTTAGTGTTTGCCTTATATATGGATGTGTTCCTGTGTTGGGTGCATAAATGTTTACAATTGTTATGCCTTCTTCTTGGATTGATTCCTTGATCATTACATAGTGTCCTTCCTTATCTCTTATAATATTCTTTATTTTAAGGTCTATTTAGTCCTTTATGAGATTTCCCACTCTGGCTTTCTTTTTATTTCCATTTCAATGGTATACCTTTTTCCATCCTTTTATTTTCAGTCTGTACGTGTGTCTAGGTCTGAAGTGGGTCTCTTGTAGACAGTATATACATATATATGGGTCTTGTTCATATATCCACTCAGCCAGTCTGTGCCTTTTGGTTGAAGCATTTAAATCATTTACATTTAAAGTAATTATTGATATATATGTTCCTATTGCAACTTTCTTAATTGTTTTTGGTTTGTTTTTGTAGGTCTTTCCTTTGTCTTGCATTTACTGCCTATGTAAGTCCCTTTAATATTTGTTGTAAAGCTGGTTTGGTGGTGCTAAGTTCTTTTCACTTTTGCTTGTCTATAGTTTTTTTTTATTTCTCTATCAATTTTGAATAAGATCCTTGTCATATAGAGTAATCTTGGTTGTAGATTTTTCTTTTTTCTTTCAGTACTTTAAATGTATCATGCCATTCCCTTCTGGTCTGCAGAATTTCTGTTGAAAGATCGGCTGTTAATTGTATGGGTTTTCCCTTGTATGTTGCTTGTTGCTTTTCTTTTGATGTGCTTACAATTCTTTCTTTGCGTTTAGTCTCTGTTAGCTTGATTAGTATGTGTCTTGATGTGTTTCTCCTTGGGTTTATCCTGTATGAGACTTTGTGCTTCTTGGACTTGATTCAATATTTCCTTTCCCATGTTGGGGAACTTTTTGACTATAATCTCTTCAAAATATTTCTCAGTGCCTTTCTTGTTCCCTTCTTCCTCTGGGACCCTTATAACTCATATGTTGGTTCATTTAATATTGTCCAGGAGGTCTCTGAGGCTAGCCTCAATGCTTTCTCTTTTTTTCCCTGCTCTTCAGCATTTATTTCCACCACACCATCTTCCTGTTCACTTATCCATTCTTCTGTGTGAGTTATTCTACTATTGGTTACTTCTAGAGTATTTTTAATTTCAGCAATTGTGTTATTCATCTTTGTTTATTCTTTATTTCTTCTAGGTCCTTGTTAATTGTGTTAATTGCTTGCATTTTCTGCATTCTATTTTCAATGTTTTGGAACATCTTTACTATCATTACTCTGAATTCTTTTCCAGGTAATTTGCCTATTTCCTCTTCATTTATTTAGTCTTGTGTGTTTCTACTTTCTTCCTTCATTTGTGCAATATTTTCTGCCTTTTCATTTTTTAACTTATTGTGTTTGAAGTCTCCTTTTCTCAGGATTCAAGGTAGAATTCTTTCTTCCTTTTGGTTTCTGCCCTTGGTGGGTAAGGTTTGTGTAGGCTTCCTGTTGGATGTGACTTGTGCTTGCATTTTGCTGGGAGGAAGTGAGTTTTTTCCCTCTGATGAGCAGACTTGTATGACATGGTAATCCTGTCTGATGGTGATTTGGTTTGTGTTTTTGTCTTGTTTGTTGTTTGGGTGAGGCTTCCTGCACTGGTTGCTTCGGGCAGTTGGGTGAGGTCTTGTATACAGTTGTCAGGTCTTGTATACAGTTGGAGACCTTTGTGGGAGTTCTAGCTAATTAATATTCCCTGGGGTTATGAGTTTTCTGGCCGTAAAGAGTCCTGTTGTCAGGGCTCCCACTCTCAAAGCTCAAGGCCCTGTCTCTGACTAGGAAACTGAGATTCCACAGGTGATTCATTAATGGCATTAAAGGGAATTAATACACACAAAAAGAATAAACTAAATACAAACCCCTGACACATGGGAAATACAATATCAGGCAAATAATAACAAAAATAATAGAATGTACACACATATTTACACATATAAACAAAACCAAAACAGTCCAAAAAAGAAAGCAGAAGTGATTGACCCAGTGAGCAAAGGAAAGCAAAAATGGTATCAACCAGTTAAAAACTAAACTAACTAAAGCACAAATGAAAACAAAACCAAAGCAAGGTGCCAACTTGGGAATAAAGCAATAAAAGCAAAACAAACTAATAAACATAGAGAGAAAAAGAAAAATAGAAGAGCAAAGTTAAATAGAGATGAAGATTTATATATATTAAAGAATAACTATAACAGGAAAGGGCTTCCCAGGTGGTGTTAGTGGTAAAGAACCTGCCTGCCAATACAAGTTAGGCATAAGAGATGCCGGTTTGATCTCTGGGTCAGCAAGATCTTCTAGAGAAGGGAATAGCAATCCACTCCAGTATTCTTGCCTGGAGAATCCCGTGGACAAAGGAGCCTGGTGGGCTACAGTCCATAGGGTCGCATAGAGTCAGACATGACTAAAGCAACTTAGCATGTCACATGGCACAACAGTAAAAGAACAATAAGAAAAGCCAACAAAATCATATATGTAGAAAAATAATAATAAATTTTAAAAATTCTAAAATAAAAAAAAGTTAAAAGAAAAAACCCGCATAAACTCATTAATGGACAACATAAAGGCAGAACTACTTAAAAGAAATAAAAAATGTGATTAAAATTTCTCTAAAGCATAAATAAATTTAATAGTACTAATAAAATAAACAACTTCAGCAACAGAAGGGGAAAAAAGAAAAGAAAAAAATTTAGAAGCAACAACAGAACAGGTCAAAATATAAGAATAGTAAATGTTTTTCTTGGATCTCAGCTGTCAGTGTCCTTTTTCTTTGCTGTGAGTCACAGTCCACCTCACCTCCCTAGGATGCCCTTGGTCTGTGGACCTGCTGTGAGGGCAGCTCAGACTCTAATTTGGTCCTACTCCTGCATGTGCTTGCCTACAATGTCCACAAGTGCCAGGGCTAGGGCATTTTCTTTTGTGGGATATCTCATTTTCCTTTTATTTATTCATAGACACAAAGTCTGCCTAGCTGATCATGTGGATTTAATCTGCAGCTTGTACCACTGGTGGGAAGGTTTTAGGTCCTCTTCCTTAACCACATTGTCCCCGGGTTTCAATTGTGGTTTTAACTCCAACTCTTCATGTGAGTCATCCACAAGGTTTTGCTCCTGAGGCTGCCCTGGAGGACCTGGGTCTGACCAAGTGAGGGCCGGGTGTTGTGGTGGTACAGCTGCTTGGATCACTGAGGCCCTGGCAGCATCAGTTACTCAGGGGAGCTGGAGGCTAGGGCAGCAGGAAATATGGTGATCTTAGGGTTTTTTCTAGCCTCTGGCAGCACTGTCCCAGTGGAGATTGAGCGTGGAGTTTGGGCAGTTTCTTGGATCATGGTGACCCTGCCAATGTGTCCCTTGAGTGTGTGAATTTGAATCTCATCCTTTTCTTTCACCATTAGTGATATTAAGAACAGTAAACCAACATCATTATACTTATTAGTTTTCAAAAAATACTGGAAAGTATCATATACCAGTTACCTAGCTCTTGATCAGTGTCATCTTTCAGTGTAATCAATTAGAGATTTGAAAAGCTTAAACCCTAGAACCAAGGAGGTTTGTAACATTGTATAGGAGGTGGTGACCAAAATCATCCCCAAGAAAACGAAATGCAAGAAGGCAAAATGGTTGTCTGAGAAGGCCTTAAGAATAGCTGAGAAAGAAGGGAAGCAAAAGCAAAGGAGAAGAGGAAAGATATACCTATTTGAATGTAGAGTTCCAAAGAATAGCAAGGAGAGATCAGAAAGCCTTCTTACGTGAACAATGCAAAGAAATAGAGGAAAACAATAGAATGGGAAAGATTAGATCTTCAAGAAAATTAGAGATACCAAGGGAATATTTCATGCAAAGATATGCCTAGTAAAGGACAGAAATGGTATGGACATAATAGAAGCAGAGGAGATTAAGAAGAGGTGACAAAAATACACAGAAGTACTGTACCAAAAAAAAAAAAAAAAGTCTAAATGACCCAGATAACCACGGTGGTGTGGTCAGCAACCAAGAGTCAGACATCCCAGAGAGTGAAGCCAAGTGGGCCTTAAGAAGCATCACTAAGAACAAAGCTAGTGGAGATGATGGAATTCCAGCTGAGCTATTTCAAATTCTAAAAGTTGATGCTGTTAAAGTACTACACTCAATATGCCAGTAATTTGGAAAACTAAGCAGTGACCACAGGACTGGAAAAGGTCAATTTTCACCCCAATTCCAAAGAAAGGCAATGCCAAAATGTTCAAACTACTGCACAATTGCACTCATTTCATATGCTAGCAAAGTTATACTCAGAATTCTTCAGGCTAGGCTTCAACTGTTATGTGAACTGAGAATTTCAGATGTACAAGCTGGTTTTATAAAAGGCAGAGGCACCAGGGATCAAATTGCCAACATCTGTTGGATTGCAGAAAAAACAAGAGAATTCCAGAAAATCATCTACTTCTGCTTCACTGATTATGCAAAAATCTTTGACTGTGTGTATCACAACAATCTGGAAAATTCTTAAAGAAATAGAAATACCAGACCACCTTACCTGTCTCCTGCGAAACCTGTATGCAGGTCAAGAAGCAACAGTTAGAACCGGACATGGAACAGACTGGTTCAAAACTGGGTAAGGAGTACGTCAAGCCTGTACACTGTTACCATGCTTATTTAACTTATATGCAGAGTACATCATGCCAAATGCCAGGTTTCATGAGTGGCAAGCTGGAATCAAGACTGTCAGGAACAATATCAACAACCTCAGATATGCAGATGATACCACACTAATTGCAGAAAGGGAAGAGGGGCTAAAGAACCTCTTGATGAAGGTGAAAGAGGAAAGTGAGAAAGCTGGCTTGAAACTCAACATTCAGAAAATTAAGATCGATCGCTTCTCGGCCTTTTGGCTAAGATCAAGTGTAGAAAATTAAGATCGTGGCATCTGGTCCCATCACTTCATGGCAATCAAAGGGGAAAAAATGGAAACAGTGACAGACTTTATTTTCTTCGGCTCCAAAATCACTGCAGATGGTGACTTCAGCCATGAAATTAAAAGAAGATACTTGCTTCTTGGAAGAAAATCTATGACAAACATAGACAGCATATTAAAAAGCAGACACATTATTTTGCTAATAAAGGTTTGTCTAGTCAAAGCTATGGTTTTTCCAGTAGTCATGTATGGATGTGAGAGTTGGACCATAAAGTAGGCCGAGCATGGAGGAATTGATGCTTGCAAATTGTGGCACTGGAGAAGACTCTTAAGAGTCCCTTGAACAGCAAGGAAATCAAACCAGTCAATCCTAAAGGAAATCAACCCTGAATATTCACTGGAAGGACTGACGCTGAAACTCCAATACTTTGGCCACCTTTGGTGTTACTGAAGGAACATAGATGTGGGGTCTGGCTTCTCGCTGCTCAAAAGCCAATACACAGGCCAGATTGTGGAAAAGAAAGTTTGCTTTATTTCAGATGCTGGCAACTGGGGGGGTGGGGGGTGGGGGTGGGGAGGGTGGCAGACATATGTCCAAAGGCCGACTCCCCCTACCTGACAAGCAGGGGGTGAGGGCTTTTATAGAGTGGAGGGGTGGGGGGTGGGCTACATGCAGAAACTGCACAGTCATGTCTATCCACCTGGGGTTTTAGTATCTGTAAGACAGCTCACAGGATATGGCTCATATTATTGTCTACCTTCAAGACCTTCAAGAACAAAAGGTCCTTGACTATGCTTAATGACTACATTATTATTATTTAGTCTCCTTTGGCTGTCTCCCTTTATTTCAGCATTTAACACTTCTTTGATTAAGCTTATTCTTTTCCACAGACAAAAGCCAGGTAAAGGACGTGCTTTGGGGAAGGGGGGTATGGACAAGGACCATATGATCCTGCTCCATTTCAGTGGGAAGAGTCAACTCATTGGAAATGACCCTGATGTTGGGAAAGATTGAAGGCAGAAGAAGGTGACGGCAGGGTGAGATGGTTGAATGGCATCACTGACTCAATGAACATGAGTTTGAACAAACTCCAGGAGATGGCGAAGGACAGGGAAGCCTGATATGCTGCAGTCCATGGGGTGGCATAGAATCAGACACAACTTGGTGACTGAACAACAAACTCCATAACAACTTTAGAAAACAGATCCATAAAATTCTGTTCCTCTAGGAATTGACTTACATGTTTACAAAGTCTTGAGAAGTCCCAGTTGTTTCCAGTTTAGAGACTGTGGTATAATTCATTCTTAAGTCTGAAGCCCTGAGAATGAGGGAACCAATGTTGTCGTACTTATTCAGAGGGCAGGAGATGAGACGAGATGTTCCAGCTTGAAGAGTGAAATGGGAAAAAAAGGGTCAATTTTCTGCATTCCCTGTCCTTGGTCCTTTTAAAGCTGTGAATGGATAGGATGATGCCTACCCACATTAGGAGGGGCAGTTCACTTTACTGAGCCTACCAATCCACAAGTTAATCTCATCCAGAAGTAGCCTCAAAAACACACCCAGTATTGTTTAATCTGGTCACCTATTTCTAGTCAAGTTGACACATTAAATTAACTATCACAATATTCATAGGCAATACTGTCTCTAGTTTTCTTGTGATGTATTTTGTTGCTTTTGATGTCAGGGTAATACCTCTTAAATTATTTATAAAATATTATTTCCTCTACTATTTTTTGAGGAATTTGTGAAGAATTGCCATTAATAATTTAAATGTTTGTTAGAATCCAGGAGTAAAGTTAACTGGGTGTGGGCTTTATTTTTTTGGATTTTTTTAAATTATTTTTTGTTTCTGTGAGTTTGGCAAGAATGCCTCACCTTTCATTCTTGATTTTAGTAGTGTGATTCCTCTTTCATTTTTTTTCTTGGTCAGCCTATCTAATTTTCTCAGTTTTGTTGGTTTTTCACATTATCAAGTTTTTTTCTCATTGGTTTTTCTCTACCATTTCCCCATTTTCCATTCCATTAATTTTTCTTTAATTTTTCTCATTTCTTTCCTTTTGTGTGTTTTGCATTTCATTTGGTTTTCTTTTTTCAGTGTATCATGGTGTAAAGTTAGATTACTGATTTTGGAGTTTTCTTCTTTTTTAATATAGGCATTTACAACTTTAAATTTCCCTCTAAGCACTGCTTTAGATGCATTTCATAAGGTTTTGCTTCATTGAGTTAATCTAAAAATTTTTTAATGCAATTGAAGAAGCAACGGGACCATGGTTATGCACTTAGCATGGTAAAACCGCATCTAGGACACATTCTTAAGTTTTTACAATGCTTTTCAAGCTTAAGTTAAATAGTTTTGGACAGTTTCAATGACAGGTAATACATTATCTATTGTATAGTTCTTCTGTGTATTCTGATCACTTCTTAATCTCTTTTCTTTCTGCTAGGTCTTTGCTGATTCTGTCCTTTATTGTTCTTATCCTTGTGTGAAATTTTCCCTTGGTATCTCCAATTTTCTTGAAGAGATCTCTATACAAAAAAAAAAAAAAAAGAAAGAAAGGAAGAAAGAAAAAGAAAAGGTCTTAATGACCCAGATAACCATGATGGTGTGGTCACTCACCTAGAGCCAGACATTCTGGAGTGTAAAGTCAAGGGGGCCTTAGGAAGCACTACTATGAACAAAGCTAGTGGAGGTAATGGAATTCCAGCTGAGCTATTTTAAATCCTAAATGATGATGCTGTTAAAGTGCTGCACTCAATATGTCAGCAAGTCAGTGAAACTTGGCAGTGGGCACAGGACTGGAAAAGGTCAGTTTCATTCTAATCCCAAAGGAAGTCAATGCCAAAAAATGTTCAAATGCCAAACAGTTGTGCTCATTTCACATGCTAGCAAGGTTATGCTCAGAATCCTTTAAGCTAGAATTCAACAGTTTGTGAACTGAGAACTTCCAGATGTACAGGCTGGATTTAGAAAAGGGAGGGGCTTCCCTGTAGGTGTTAATGGTAAAGAATTCACCTGCCAATTCAGGAGACATCAGATGTAGTTTCCATCCCAGGGTCAAGAATATCCCTTAGAGAAGGACATGGCAAACTACTCCAGTATTGTTGCCTGGAGGATCCCATGGACAGAGGGAGCCTGATGAGCATAGGGTCGCAAAGAGTCAGACATGACTGAAACAACTTAGCATACACAGAGACAACTTATTAAAAAGCAGAAACATTACTTTGCCAATAAAGGCCCATACAGTCAAAGCTATGGTTTTTCCAGTAGTCATGTATGGATGTGAGAGCTGGGCCATAAAGAAGGCTGAGTGCCAAAAAATTGATGCTTTCAAATTGTGGTGCTGGAGAAGATTCTTGAGAGTCCCTTGGACTCCAAGGAGATTAAAACAGTCAATACTAAAGGAAATCAACCCTGAAAATTCATTGGAAGGACTGATTCTGAAGCTGAATGACAGAGGATGAGATGGTTAGATGGCAACACCGGCTCACTGGATGTGAGTTTGAGCAAGCTCCTGGAGATAGTGAAGGACAGGGCAGACTGGCATGCTGCATACAGTTCATGGAGTTGCAAAGAGCTGGACATGACTTAGCGACTGAACAACAACAACATTATCTTTTGAGGGTGAAACCAGTTTTGGAGATATTTCAAAAGTAATTCAAAACCAAGTCTAGTGAACAGTGTGTGTGTGTGTGTGTGTGTGTGTGTGTGTTAGTCGCTCAGTCATGTCTGACTCTTTGCAATGCCATGAACTCTAGCCTGCCAGGCTTCTCTGTCCATGGGATTCTCTGGGCAAGAATACTGGAGTGGATTGCCATTCTCTTCTTAAGAGGATCTTCCTGACTGAGGGATCAAACCCTGGTCTCCTGCATCATAGGCAGATTCTTTACCATTTGAGCTACAAGGAAGTCTACAATGGGAAGAAGAAAGTGAACAATGAGGGTAACACTATTTTTGTTTGAAAATTATGTCATAGAGAGGACACTGTGAAAGCAGAGTAATACAATTCTAAAGTCAATCAATGATTTAAAGTATATTTCTGTACTTCACAGATACCCTCAGTTTACAAAATGAATTTGAATCAAGTTTTGAGAAATTTTGTACAAAGACTACCACTGGAAAAAAAAAAAAAAGACTACCACTGAAGTTGATGAAACAATCAATATTTTCACTTTTTGTTCATCTAGTTAGCAATCATTTACTGAGTTTATAACGGCATGCAAGAAAATCTAGTTTCTACTAAAGGGGTTGATGTTCTTTGAAGTCATACTGTTCATGGGGTTCTCATACTGTTCATTGGCTTGTTCCTTGGAATAAAAGCTATCACCAACCTAGACAGCATATTAAAAAGCAGAGACAGTACTTTGCCAACAAAGCTATGGTTTTTCCAGTAGTCATATATGGATGTGAAAGTTGGACTACAAAGAAAGCTGAGAGCTGAAGAATTGATGCTTTTGAACTGTGTTGTTGGACAAAACTTTTGAGAATCCCTTGGACTGAAAGGAGATCCAACCAGTCCATTCTAAAGGAAATCATTCTTGAATATTCATTGGAAGACTGATGCTGAAGCTGCAACTCCAATACTTTGGCCACCTGATGCGAAGAACTGACTCACTGGGAAAAACTCTGATGCTGGGAAAGATGGAAGGCAGAAGGAGAAGGGGACGACAGAGGATGAGATGGTTGAATGGCATCATTGACTCAATGGACATGAGTTTGAGCCAGCTCCTGGAGTTGGTGATGGACAGGGAAGCCTGGCATGCTGCAGTACATGGAATCGCAAAGAAACGGACATGACTGAGTGACTGAACTGAACTGAACTGAACTGAACTGAAGTCATACTCTAAACATTTTGTTTTATCATTAGGGGCTGATGTGAACTTCCAGATGTTCAAGCTGGTTTTAGAAAAGGCAGAGGAACCAGAGATCAAATTGTCAACATCCTATGGATCATCGAAAAAGCAAGAGAGTTCCAGAAAAACATCTATTTCTGCTTTATTGACTATGCCAAAGCCTTTGACTGTGTGGATCACAATAAACTGTGGAAAATTCTGAAAGAGATGGGAATATCAGACCACCTGACGCACCACTTGAGAAACCTATATGCAGGTCAGGAAGCCACGGTTAGAACTGGACATGGAACAACAGACTGGTTCCAAATAGGAAAAGGAGTACGTCAAGGTTGTATATTATCACCCTGCTTATTTAACTTATATGCAGAGTACATCAGGAGAAATGCTGGGCTGGAAGAAGCACAATTTGGAATCAAGATTGCCGGGAGAAATATTAATAACCTCAGATATGCAGATGACACCACCCTTATGGCAGAAAGTGAAGAGGAACTAAAAAGCCTCTTGATGAAAGTGAAAGAGGAGAGTGAAAAAGTTGGCTTAAAGCTCAACATTCAGAAAACTAAGATCATGGCATCTGGTCCCATCACCTCATGGGAAATAGATGGGGAAACAGTGGAAGTAATGTCAGACTTTATTTTTGGGGGGCTCCAAAATCACTGCAGATGGTGATTGCAGCCATGAAATTAAAAGACACTTACTCCTTGGAAGGAAATTTATGACCAACCTAAACAGCATATTAAAAAGCAGAGACATTACTTTGCCAACAAAGGTCTGTCTAGTCAAGGCTATGGTTTTTCCAGTGGTCATGTATGGATGTGAGAGTTGGATTGTGAAGAAAGCTGAGCGCCGAAAAATTGATGCTTTTGAACTGTGATGTAGGAGAAGACTCTTGAGAGTCCCTTGGACTACAAAGGGATCCAACCAGTCCATCCTAAAGGAGATCAGTCCTGGGTGTTCATTGGAAGGACTGATGCTGAAGCTGAAACTCCAGTACTTTGGCCACCTCATGCGAAGAGTTGACTCATTGGAAAAGACCCTGATGCTGGGAGGGATTGCAGGCAGGAGGAGAAGGGGATGACAGAGGATGAGATGGTTGGATGGCATCACAGACTCGATGGACATGAGTTTGAGTAGACTCCGGGAGTTGGTGATGGACAGGAAGGCCTGGCATGCTGCGATTCATGGTGTCGCAACGAGTCAGACAAGACTGAGCGACTGAACTGAACTGAACTGATTTCCTCAAAGACTAGTTTTCTTAAAAGATCAGAATATCTGACATTTCACGTATATTACTTCTTGAAACATGGACAAGGACTGTCTTTAAAATCTGCTTCATAATAAAAGAGAAATGTAGCTCACATTTCAATTTCTTTTTAAAAGAAATCCAATTTATTTAAATGCAATAATCTTCAGTTATTCTGAAGATTATTGAACAATGAACAATGAACAAATGAAATGAAATGAAAAATCTTCAAATATTCTTTGGGAGAAATATAATTTCAGTAATTTCATCAAATAAATGAATAGATAAAATAGAATATAAAATTTCCCTTTTGGTTTTTTCTTCCTTGGTAATATAGGAATGTGCTGTTTAATTTCCACATATTTTTAAGTTTCCCAATTTTCTTAGTTTAAATTATTTATTTTAATTGGAGGATAATTACTTTACAATGTTGTTTGTTACTGACTTCTAATTTCATTTGATTGTGGTCAGCAAACATAATTTGTGTTACAGATCTTCCTTGACTTATGGTGGAGTTACATCCTAATAAACCCATTATAAGTTGAAAATATTGCAAGTCAAAAATGCATTAATACATCTAAACTACTGAGCATCATAGCTTAGCCTAGCCTACATTAAACATGCTCAGAGCACTTGCATTATCCTACACTTGGGCAAAATTATTTAACACAAAACTTATTTACAATGAAGTGTTGAATATCTAATGTATTTTCTTGAATAATGTACTGGAAGTGAAAAACAGATGATTGTGTGGGTACAAAACCTTATGTATCAGCTGTTTACCCTGGTGATTGCATGCCTGATTGGGAGCTGCAGCTCACTGCTGCTGCCCAGCATCATGACAGAGTATTGTATTATATACTGCTTGCCCAGGAAAAGATCAAAATTCAGAATTCAAAGTATAGTTTCTTCTTTCGCACCATTGAAAATTTGAAAAAATCGTAAGTACCAACCTAAGTTGAGGACTGCTTGCATTTCTATCTTTTACAAATTATTGTTGTTCAGTCGCTCAGTCATGTCTGACTCTTTGTGACCCCATGGACTGCAGCACACCAGGCTCCCTTGTCCTTCACTATCTCCCAGATTTTGCTTAAACTCAATGTCCATTAAGGTCAGTTTTATGGCCTAGAATATACTTCTTCCTGATGTATTGAAACTTCTATCATAAAATGTTCCTGTTTATCACTAGTAACATTTTTTGTTTTTAATTTTATTTCTTCTGATATTAGTATAGACTCCAACTTTCTCGTGGTTGCTGTTTGCATAATATATATTTTTCCAATCCATTTCATTTTAATCTGTTTGTATCTTTGAACCAAACGTGTTTTACCTACAGACTGCATATAGTTGGATAATGTTTTTTTTTTTTAATCCATTATGACAAACTGCCTTTTCACTGGATTGTTTAATCCTTCATATTTAATGGCATTATTGATATATTTGGATTTACATATCATATTAGTTTTCCCCCAGCTTTATTGACATATAACATTGTGTAAGTTTAAGATGTATAGTGTGATGATGATATAAATATGTATTGTGAAATGATTAGCATATAAGATTAGTTAACACATCCTTTCAGTTTAGTTCAGTCACTCAGTCATGTCCAACTCTTTGCGATCCCATGAATCGCAGCACGCCAGGCCTCCCTGTCCATCACCAACTCCTGGAGTTTACTCAAACTCATGTCAATCGAGTCGGTGATGCCATCCAGCCATCTCATCCTCTGTCGTCCCCTTCTCCTCCTGCTCCCAATCCCTCCCTTTATATAATTGCAATTTTTGTTGTTATGGTAAGAATGTTTCAGATTTATTTTCTTAGTAACTTTCAAGCATACAATACTGTACTGTTAACTATAATCACCATGTTGTACATCAGTGTTGAGGATTTAGTTAAAGTACTCTACAACATCGCTTCCTTGGTATCCATTTTGTGTAGCCAAGTGGCGTCCAGGGTCCCTGAACTGACACTAGGTCTTGGTCTTCCTGGGAGCATCTGCCCTAGAAACAACTTGCAGAGTCACAAGCAACTGCAAGTTCCTGACATAACTGCCCTAAAGGCCCTTTTGATAAACAGGCCCCACCACCTCGCAGAGCCTTCCCCTTGTGCACTCCTTAGAGAAAACCCTTGTAAAACAGACCAAGCACCTTCTCTTTTTGGTTTGCATTGATCAGTCTGGCTTTAGCCTGGAAATCTCAAAGCACTGCACCCTCGGACTCTGATAAAGGCATGGATCTTAGGTCGTGCTACACACAGTCCCTTGAGGCATGCTGTGTACTTCCTCCAGGACCTGTGAGGAATAAACTTCACTAGCTTTGTTTTTGTTTTTATTTGATGACCTCGCATTGCAAGGCTTGTGGGATCTTAGTTTCCAATCAGGAATTGAACTTGTGCCCCCTGCAGTGGAAGGGCAGAGTCTTAAACAGTAGACTGCTAGGAAGCCCTCAAAATTTCTCTATTTTAATCCTCTTGTGGTCTTTTCTTGAGCTGAGGCTCACCACCTGACACTGAGGCTCTACTTAAAAATAACAACACAACAATTAGATTCCCAGAACTTCTGTATCTTATAACTAGAAGTTTGTACCCTTTGACCAATGTCTCCTTATATTCCTACTCCCTTGCTCCTGGCAGCCATCATTCCACTCTTGTTTTTATGTTTAGCCTTTTTAGATTCACATATAACTGTGAATAATAATAAAAAAAAACACCGAGATTATACAGTATTTGACTTTCTCTGTCTGACTTCTTTCACTTAGCAAAAGGCCCTCAAGTTTTATTCATGTTGTTGCAAATGGCAGAATTTCCCTTTTTTATGGATGAATAATGTTATATATATGTATATATCAATTTTTTTTTTCATTTTTTTTTGGTTGCACTGTGTGGCATATAGGATCTTAGTTCTCCAACCAGGGATCGAACCTGCACCCCCTACATTGGAAGCGTGGGACACCTTCCTACTGGACAGCCAGGTAATTCCCTATACCAGATAGTTTCTATCCTTTGTTGGTTGACACTTAGGATGTTTCCCTGTCTTGGCTATTGAGGATAATGTTATGAACATGAGAGTGCAGATATCTGCATGACAGTGATTTCATTTCCTTTAGATATATACACAGATGTGGGATTGCTGGATCATAAGTTAATTCTTTTTTTAATTTCCTGAGGAAACTTATACTGTTTTCCGTGCTGACTGCACTGATTTACACTCCCACCGACAGTTGTATCATTTTACTTTTTGTTCATTTTTGTCCCTCTACTCCTTATTTGTTTCTTTCTTTTGCATTAAAGTGAATATTTTATGATGCAGCATTCAAATTTCTTTAATAATATTTTCACTACATTTTGGGGAGTTATTTCCATAGTGGTTCTGAAGCTTACTATGTACATTATAAATCATCAGAATCATCTTAAGATTTATACTAAAAAAAAATAAATTAAAAAAAAGATTTATACTAACTTAATTCTGTGGAGATATAGAAATATTACTCCTGTATGACTCTACTCCATTCCCCCTTTGTGATGTTAAACATATTATGTTTATAATTTTTTCAATCCACACAATATATTTTTATAACCATTACCGTATGTAATTTAATCTTTTATAGAAGTGAAGAGAAGAAGAACTAGTATATATTTATAGCTTTTGTTATATTAATGTGATTATTTGTTATTTTTTGCACTCTGCATTTGTTCCTACAGATCTGACTTACCATTTGGTATTACGTTCTTAACCCAATGCAGCTTTGTTCTCACCTTCTTTTTGCTGTTATCTGCAAATTTATTACACTTTTATATGTGATATGCTAAGCATTTTATTTTATACAATCATAAAATAATTCAACAATGTAGGAGAAATATATATTTTTACTGTCTTTTGTAGTTTACCCAGTTATCTTTGCCATTGCGTTTTTGTTTTCCGTGTGGACTTGAAAATTTTTTTCATCTGGATTCAATTGCTTTCAGCCCAAATAACTTCCCTTGATAGTTTTTGCAATATGGGTCTGCTAGCAACAAATTATCTCACTTTTTATCTGGTAATTTCTTTATTTCACCTTCATTTTGAAAGATAGTTCTCTTGGATATAGTATTTGCCTTTTTTTTTCTCTTTGAGCATATTAAATATGTTGTCCACTGCCTTCTGTCCTCCATTGTTTCTGATGAGAAATCAGCTTTTAATCATCCTTTGTAAGATAGAAATCATTTTTCTTTTGCTGCTTTCAAGGCTTCCTCTTTGTTTTTATCTTTCAGAATTTTTACCATAATGTGACTATTTGTGGATCTCTTTGCATTTTTCCTAATTGCAGTTCACTAAGCTTCCTGCATGTTTTGAGTACTGTTTTTCAATAAACAGTCATCATTTTTTCTAATTTTTTTATTCTCTCTTTTCTCACTCTTCTTTCCTTCTAATACTCCCAAGCCACATATGTTAGTTCTCTTTCTTTAAAAAATTATTTATTTATATTTGGCTGCACTGGGTCTTCAGTGCTGCATGAGGGCTTTCTCTGGTTGTGTTGAGTGGGGGCTGCCCTCTAGTTGTGGTATGCAATTGTGGTGGCTTCTCTGGTTGCCCAGCTCTGCCTCTAGGCACACAGGCTCAGTAGTTGTGGCCCGCAGGGCTTAGTTACTCCAAGGCATGTGGAATGTTCCCGGACCAGGAATCAAATCCATGTCCCTTGCATTGGCCTGGAATTCTCCAGGCCAGAATACTGGAGTGGGTAGCATTTCCCTTCTCCAGGGGATCTTCCCAACCCAGGGATCGAAACTGAGTCTCCAGCATTGCGGGCATATTCTTTACCAGCTGAGCCACAAGGGAAGTCCAGCAATGAACTTGGGGGGGTGCATATAACTTTTTGAAACAGCGGTTTCATTTTCTTCAGGTAAATGCCCAGAAGCAGAATTTCTGGATCATATGCTAGCTCTGTGTTTAGCTTTTAAAAGGAAACTCTATACCATTTTCCAAAGTGTCTGTGCCAATTTACATTCCCCACAGCAGTGAACAGGGGTTCCCTTTTCTCCACATCCTAGCTAACACTTGTTATTTCTTTTCTTTCTGATGATAGCCATTCTAACAGGTGTGAAGTGATATCTTATTGTGTGTTTCTTTTTTCTCATTGTGGTTTTGATTTGCATTTCCCTGATGATTAGTAGTGTTGAGCATCTTTTCATGTACCTATTATGTCTTCTTTGGCATAATGTCTATTCAGATTCTCGCCCCACCCCCTCCCCCCTTTTTTCCCCCACATCCTGTGGCTTGTGGGATCTTAGTTCTCTGACCAGGGATTGAATCCAGGCCCTAGCAGTGAAACCACTGAGTCTTAACCACCGGATCTCTAGGAAATTCCCTCTCTGCCCATTTTAAAGTCAAATTGTTTGTTTTTTGTTAATGAATTGTATGAGTTCTTCATGTACTTGGATATTAACCTATTATGAGATATATAACTTGCAAATATTTTCTCCCATTTAGTAGGTTGCCTTTTTAATTTGTTGCTTCCTTTGCTGTGGAGAACCTTTTTAGTTTGATGTAGTCCTGCTTGTTTATTTTTATTTTGCTTTTTCTTTTTATTCTGCCAGTTCAAATATACTCTTGTTCCCTCTAGTGAGTTTTACATTTTAGTTATTGTTCTGTTGAAACCCAAAATCTCCATTTTTATAAATATGTTATCTTTATATACTTTATATTCTTTATTTGATGTGACATTGATGCCATACTTTCCTTCTTTAATCATGGCTTCCTTTAGTTTTTTGAGCATACTTATAATGGTTACTTTGAAGGCTTTGGCTATTGAATCTAATATAATCTGATCATTTTCACAGGAAGTTTTTGTTGCCCCTCCCCCCTTTTTTTCTGGTGTATTGTTCATACTTTCCTATTTTTTTCATGTCTTTTTTTTTTTGTTTTTGATGGAAACTGGACATTTTAGACATATTGTAGCAAGTCTGGGTACTGTTTTTTTCCCCCCATCTCCACCTCTTTGTTATGTGCTTGTTTACTTCACTGTGCGAAGACCTTGATGTTGACCCTCCGAGGGTGTAGCTTTGAATACACATACAATCACCCTGGGATGACACTAATTTTGGCAGGGCTCTCTTTGTCTCTTTCTCTGACTGCTTCCAGCTCTTAAATTTCATTATTTGCCTGCTGTTTGCTCTACTGTTTTCAACAATACCCTTGGGTATTATTGTTTCAGAGTCTGATCCTGTCAAATTTGGGCTCCTTTGAAGAGGTATTTCCCTAAGCTAGTGTTTGAGATTTGCTCTGACTTCAGGAGGGTTTTTTTCTTTTTTTTTTTTGCCTCACCACACAGCTTGTAGGATCTCAGTTCCCCAACTAGGGATCTAACCTGGGCCTTTGCAGTGAAAGTGCAGAATCTTAGCCACTGGACCACCAGGGAATTCCCAAGAGGGCTTTTTTCATTTGTCTTTTTCCTATTTTTCTTTTCTGCAAGCTAACCAGCCTATGGTTTAGCCCATAATTCCAAAGAATAAACCAATTTTCTTAAAATCCTCTTTTACCACTATCTTCACTGTTTTCTAGAGTACTCTTAGGCTTGAATTTGTTTATTCTGTTGCAAATGAAATCAGTTCTTCTGGGTGAAGATTAAGAGCTCTCTATTCTTAGCCCAGTTTCTCCCCTAGGACAAAATTTCTGAGCTACAGCTCTGGTACTGAGGGCCAGGACAATAGCACACTTCTCTCTGACATCTCTGTTTTTGGAGATGAGTGCTCTGTGTAGGAAGGGAGCAACAGGCCTAGGTCTCTTTGTCTTGCCTATTTAGCATATATCTCCTGTGCCTCAATCTGGTGCAAGGGTGATTGAGGCCCCAGTATTCCCAATACTACCCATCATGTCCAAGATGTAGTCCCATGACTGGGGGTTGGGTAAAAGAAGAGGGCTCCCACCTCTTGGTTATTCAGAAGTTAGCCTCAGCAATAGGTAGCTGGGAGAAGTATGAGAAACACTTTTGTCCCTTCCCACACAAGAATATAGCCCTTCAACTGAGAAGCAAGGGGAGAGGGAGCCCTGTGTTCTTGGCCGTTCTACTCAGTAGCTTCAGTAGGCAGAGGAAGGGAGTGGGTCTTGGTTCAAATACCATAAATTTTCACTGTTCTTAAAGTTTTAGTAGATTTCTTCAACATGTGTTTTTTTTTTTAATTGTTTCATGCCATTAGGACCATTTTCAGAAATTTTAAATGATTGTTTACATTTTATAATTTTTACTAGTTTAACTGGGGAGCTGGTCTACAAAGCTCTTCATGCTATCATGCCAAAAATGAAACTTATCCATATACATGTAATGTTTTTATTGATGTAGTTAGATTTGTCTGCCATTTTAATATTTTTTCTATACGTCTCATGTCTTTCTTGTCCTACTCTTCCTTTTTTCCTTTCATTTGTACTAAGCAAATACTTCTTAGTGGAACTTTAATAGTTTTTTGAACTTTAAAAAAATTAATTTTTTTTCACTATTTTTAAGGTTATTTTCTTAGTGGTTCATCTAGGGCTGACCGTGTACCTCTTAATAGAATACAGTTTGCTTTTATACCAAATTCATTCTTTTGAGATATACAAATGATACTCTTCTATAGTTCTATTCCCTCTTCTTTTTTTCTCTATTTTTGTTATATTACACGTATGCATGTGTTAAAATATATTATTAGTAACGTATTATAATGTACATGATATATTTTTAATGTAAGAGCATGTTATTTTAATTGTCATACTATATAATTTTGTTATTTTAAGAAATGGAGACAGGAAAAGAAAGCAACTATTTATTTACAAAGTTTGTTATATTATTTTTTTTTAAACTTTTTTGGCAGTGCTGAGTTGCTTGCAGAATCTTAGTTCCCTGGCCAGGGATTGAACCTGGGCCCACGGCAGTAAAAGCATGGTGTCCTAACCACTGGAAAGCCAGGAAAGTCCCTTAATCTCCTTATTTACCACTTCTGTCCCTCCATCTCAGAATTTCCTATCTTTTTTTTTCTTTCTTTTTGGCCATCCTGGGGAGAACTATTAAATTTTCAAATTTGATCTTCCCTTAACATGTAATTTTTATAGAGTCAGAATAAAATAAAAATTTTGTGGGTTTACTTATGTGTTATCCAAAAAATATGTCTATGACTTATCCTCCAGTACCTGTGAATATGACCTTGTTTGAAAATAAAATCTTTGTAGATGTAGTTAAGGTGCTCAAGATTATTCTGGATTTGGATTGGGGTCAAAATCCAATGACTGGTATTCTTTTAAGAGAACAAAGAGAAGGAGATTTAACACAGGGACACACAAGGAAGAAGGCCATGTGAAGCCAGAGGCAGAAATTTGAGTTTGTGCATGCTAAGTCGCTTCAGTGGTGTCCAGCTATTTGTGACGCTATGGATGGTAGCCCACCAGGCTCTTCTGTCCATGGGATTCTCCAGGCAATAATACTGGAGTGAGTTGCCATGCCCTCCTCCAGGGAATCTTCCTGACCCAGGGATCGAATCCACATCTCTCTTAAGTCTCTGGCATTGGCAGGTAGGTTGTTTAACACTAGCACCATCTGGGAAGCCTGAGATGTGAGTTAGACAACCATAATTTCCAGGAATGCCAGGAGCCATCAAAGCTGAAAAAAGGGTTCTTCACCAGAAATGTTGAGGAATTCTGGCCTGATGACAGTTTAATTTCAGACTTCTGGCCTCCAGAACTCTCATAAAACACATTTCTGTTATTTTAAGCTGCCCAGTTTGTAGTATTGGGTTAAATACCACAAAAGGTTTGTTTTGTATTTTCCTTAATACAGCTCTCATAGTGCTTAGTTGTCTTTAACTTCATTTGGAACAATTTTGTTAGATTGTATTGTGACGGCTGTCATATCAGCATGAATTAAAAAAAAATCAAAATAGGTGAATTTTTGTATAGCCATTTTAATATTGAAGATGGAAGAGAAAAAGTAACATTTTCTGCATATTATGCTTTATTATTCCAAGAAAGGTAAAAATGCAACTGAAACACACAAAAAGGATTTGTGCAGTGTATAGAGAAGGTGCTGTGACTAACTAAATGTGTCAAAAGTGGTATGCAAAGTTTCATGCTAGAGATTTCTGGTTGGAAAACACTCCATAGTCAGGTAGACCAGTTGAAGTTTATAATGATCAAATTGAGACATTAACTGAGAGCAATCAATGTTAGACAATGCAGGAGATAGATGACATACCCAAAATATCCAAATCAAGTGTTGAAAATCATTTGCACCAGCTTGGTTATGTTAATTGCTTTGATGCTTGGGTTGCAGTAAGTTAAGTTGGGTGGGGGGGAGATGGGGGACATTCTTGACTATTTTCACGTATGATTCTCCACTGAAACTTAGCAAAAACATTCCGTTTTTAGAACTGCCATATGACCCAGCAATCCCACTGCAGGGCATACATACCGAGGAAACCAGATTTGAAAGAGACATGTGCACCCCAATGTTCATCGCAGCACTGTTTACAATTGCCAGGACATAGAAGCAACCTAGATGCCCATCAGCAGATGAATGGATAAGGAAGCTGTGGTACATATACACAATGGAATATTACTCAGCCATTAAAAAGAATTCATTTGAGTTAGTTCTAATGAGATGGATGAAACTGGAGCCCATTATACAGAGTGAAGTAAGCCAGAAAGATAAACACCAATACAGTATACTAACTCATATATATGGAATTTAGAAAGATGTAACAATAACCCTATATGCAGGACAGAAAAAGTGACACAGATGTACAGATCAGACTTTGAGACTCTGTGGGAGAAGGCGAGGGTGGGATGTTCTGAGAAAATAGCATTGAAACAAGTATACTATCAAGGGTGAAACAGATCACCAGCCCAGGTTGGATGCATGAGACAAATGCTCAGAGCTGGTGCACTGCGAATACCCAGAGGGATGGGATGGGGAGGGAGGTGGGAGGGGGGATCGGGATGGGGAACACATGTAAATCCATGGCTGATTCATGTCAATGTATGGCAAAAACCACTACAATACTGTAACATAATTAGCCCCCAACTAATAAAAACACAGGAAAAAACAAACAAACAAACAAAAAAAACCAACTGTGACCAGTGATGAAACATGGATACTGTACAACAATGTGGAATGGAAGAGATGGTGGGGAAAGTGAAATGAACTATCATCAACCACAGCAAAGGTTGATCTTCATCCAAAGAAGGTGATGTTATGCATATGGTAGGATTGGAAGGGAGCCCTCTATTATAAGCCCCTTCCAGAAAATCAAATGATTAATTCCAATAAGTACTGCTCCCAATTAGACCAACTGAAAGCAGCACTTAATGATAAGCATCTGGAATTAGCAGAAAATGCATAATCTTCCATCAGGATAATGCAAGACCGCATGTTTCTTTGATGACTAGGCAAAAACTGTTACAGTTTGGCTGGGAAGTTCTGATTCATCCACTGTATTTACCAGACACTGCACCTTCAGATATCCATTTAATTTCAGTCTTGACAAAATTCTCTTAATGGAAGAAATTTCAATTCCCTGGAAGACTGTAAAAAGGCACCTGGAACAGTTCTTTGCTCAAAAAGATAAAAAGTTTTGTGAAGATGGGATTATGAAGTTACCTGAAACATGGCAGAAGGTAGTGGAACAAAACAGTGACACTTTTCAACACATTTCTTGGTAAAAATGAAAAATGTGTCTTTAATTTTTACTTAAAAATCAAAGGAACTTTTTGGTCAACCCAATAATTTGTTATGGCAGTCCTTGTAACTAACACACCTATCAGGTAAACATTCGTGACTCTTTCTACATAAATCCATATTTGCTTTATGTATGGCAATAAATACATAATTTATTTAGCCACACGTTATTTTTGAAATAATTTTATTTATTTATTCATTTTTGTCTGTGCTGGGTCTTCTTGCAAAACACAGGCTCTAGGGCATGTGGGCTTCAGTACAACTACTGGCTCCCAGTACAACTGGCTCTTCAGTACCACTACTGGCTCCCAGACTTTAGAGCACAGGCTCAATAGTTGTGGCACATGGGTTTAGTTGCTCCAAGGTGTGTGGGATCTTCTTGGATCAGGGATCAAACCTATCTCCTTCACTGACAGGTGGATTCTTTACCACTGAGCCACCAGGGAAGCCCCACAGGTGATTTTAATTGCAACAAAATAATTCAAAGCATTAGCCTCATTCTAAAAAACAGATGCGGGGATTCCCAGGTGGCTCAGTGGTAAAGAATCTGCCTGCCAATGCAGGAGACAGCAGGCCTGATCCCTGGGTTGGGAAGATCCCCTGGAGTAGGAAATCAAAACCAGCTCTAGTATTTGTGCCTGAAAAATTCCATGGACAGAGAGCCTGCCAGGCCACAGTCCGTGAGGTCGCAAAGAGCTGGACACAACTGAGCACACCATATTACATACTATGTCTTCTATTTCTATTTTTTTTTTTGTTGTTGTTGTTATCATTACACCTTATTAGGTAATTTCTCATTATTCTGATCTTCTGTTATTGTTAATAATTCTGTATCTTAAACTTTTTCTATTCAAATTACTATATACTTTTCTCTCCTGTGTGCACCCAGATTGATACTGAGGATCATGGGAATAACAATGCCCTATAAAGTTTGAAATATGACACAAATATATTCACATTAATTTTAGAGCAGTTCCTTTGAAGTGGGATGGCAAATACTATTACATTTTATACATGAAGAATATGTAAGTGAGTTGTCCAAAGTCACACAGTATTTTTATCATTTGTAAAATGCAGATAACAATAGGAACTACCTCCTAGTGTCATTATAAAGATTAAATGAGATAAATTATGTAAAGTGCTTTGTACATGGTAATGGCTTGATGTTAACTGTTATATATATTATACTTGATCTGTAAAATGTATTCAGTCTGGTGTTTTGCTGAGCTACTTGCAATTACTTATATAGGGCTTATATATTTTTTCAATATCTAATTTTTTTTTTTTTTTTAGTTAATGGCATTTGTCTTATCAAGTACTATAGCATAATGACCTAAGACAGACCTATCATATCACATATCTTGTGTGGTTCTCTCTGAGGGGAAAATAATGGCCAGAGTGAGAGCTAACCAAGGTATGCTAAGTTTATGTCAGTATGATGTAATTCTAGGCCCACTGTGGTCACTGGCTGAGCTCTGTGGGAGGAAATCAAATTCCTAAGAATCCAGCCCTAACCTTAAAAGGTGAACCTTCAAATCAGAATGTTTCATTGTAAATAGTACATGCAGCTTAAACAGCATTTCTGGTCTCATCAGGTTCAGCTTCCATTAAGTACTTTTTGGTCAGGGCATAAGGTGGGAACATGACATTACATAACAGAAAATAAGAGCCCTGATGAAAGTGAAAGAGGAGAGTGAAAAGGCTGGCTTAAAACTCAATATTCAGAAACCTAAGATCATGGCATCTGGTCCCATCACTTCATGGCAAATAGATGGGGAAACAATGGAAACAGTGACAGACTTTATTTTTCGGGGTTCCAAAATCACTGTAGATGGTGACTGCAGCCATGAAATTAAAAGATGCCTGCTCCTTGGAAGAAAAGCTATGACCAACCTAGATAGCATATTAAAAAGCAGAGACATTACTTTGCCAACAAAGGTTCTTCTAGTCAAATCTATGGTTTTTTCCAGTAGTCATGTATGGATGTGAGAGTTGGTCTATAAAGAAAGCTGAGCACTAAAGAATTGATGCTTTTGAACTGTGGTATTAGAGGAGACTCTTGAGAGTCCCTTGGACTGCAAGGAGATCCAACCAGCCCATCCTAAAGGAGATCAGTCCTGAATATTCATTGGAAGGACTGATGCTGAAGCTGAAACTCCAATACTTTGGCCACCTGATGTCAAGAACCGACTCATTGAAAAAGACCCTGATGCTGGGAAAGATTGAAGGCAGGAGGAGAAGGGGACAACAGAGGATGAGATGGCTGGATGGCATCACAGACTCAATGGACATGAGTTTGAGTAAACTCCAGGAGTTGGTGATGGACAGGGACGCCTGGTGTGCTGCAGTCCATGGGGTCATGAAGAATCAGAAATGACTGAGTGACTGAACCGAACTGAAAGAGAAAATAGGGATGAAGACTGTTCATTATATGTGTCAATTACTCTACAAATCCTTTCATCACTTAAATAGTTCAATAACCAAATACTGAAAACCAGTATTATACTAAAAGTTAGGCGGTTTATATTAAATAACAAACGTTGCCCCAAACCTGTAAAATACCTTGCATACAGATATGAAAAAATGAATAAAAACTCATGGTTAACGTAAAAATATTTTGGCAGCATTTGAAGACACAACTGAAAGTTATCCTATAGGAAAGGGACAGATATGGCATGTGTTAAACATTCACTTCATGGCAAATAGATGGGGAAACAGTGAAAACAGTGGCTGGCTTCATTTTTCTGGGCTCCAAAATCACTGCAGATGGTGATTGCAGCCACGAAATTAAAAGATGCTTACTCCTTGGAAGGAAAGTTATGACCAACCTAGATAGCATATTAAAAAGCAGAGACATTACTTTGCCAACAAAAGTCCGTCTAGTGAAGGCTACGGTTTTTCCAGTGGTCATGTATGGATGTGAGAGTTGGACTATAAAGAAGGCTGAGTGCAGAATTGATGCTTTTGAACTGTGGTGTTGGAGAAGCCTCTTGAGAGTCCCTTGGACTGCAAGGAGATCCAACCAGTCCATCCCAAAGGAGATCAGTCCTGGATGTTCATTGGAAGAACTGATGTTGAAGCTGAGACTCCAATACTTTGGCCACCTGATGCGAAGAGCTGACTCATTGGAAAAGACCCTGATACTGGGAAAGATTGAGGGCAGGAGTAGATGGGGACGACAGAGGATGAGATGGTTGGATGGCATCACCGACTCAATGGACGTGAGTTTGGTAAACTCTGGGAGTTGGTGATTGGTAGGGAGGCCTGGCGTGCTGTGGTTCATGGGGTCGCAAAAAGTCAGACAGAACTTAGCGACTGAACTGAACTGAACTGAACTGAACTGAAACATTCATAAGTGGAAAAATAAAATGTTTCATGTCTGACAGCAAATTCTTCCTGAATTATTTATCAGAATCTGGGGACATTTGATAGCTGCTCTTTCTTTGTAACAATAAGAGCCCTGCCCTCTGGACTGCTAACTACACAGGATTTTCACCCGGTACAAAAATCATTTTAAAGAAAAAAACAAGTGACCACGAAGTAGGAGATCCTTTTCTTTCTCAGTCACAAGACACTTTAGTGGCTAACCTCCTTTCGCTGGAAGAGAGGTAAAAAAATAAAGCCTCTTTGGTGCCGTGAGGAAATCTACGAAAGACGCTGAGTCAAGTTGGCTCCTCACAAGTCCCTCATCACAAAGCCAAAGGGAAAAGTCCTTAACAGGAAAAGACCTGACTGCTCTCACAGGAAGGGCAAAGGATTCAGAAGCTCGCGGAAGGGAACGTCACCACCGAGTTCTGCGGCGGCTGCCAGAGCGTCGGCCATCAGTTAGCACCTCCCCTTCCTTCTAGGAGTAGTAGCTAGGCAACCGTGGACGTCTAGGAGAGAGGAGGACTGGCGGCTGCGTTAGTGCCCCTGGCGGCGAACAACGAGCGCTGCAGTTACCTCTTACAGTTTTTACCCTCCCCTCTCTCCACCCCCTTTGCCCCCGCCCACCCCTCCGCCACTTCGGCTCCTCCCTCCTCTTCTCTCTCTTGCTCTCCTTCCTCCTCCGCCTCCTCAGCTCTAGGGCTAGAATATCTATGGGTCGAAACGTGATGCGATGAATCCGAGAAAGACCGAAACTGGGACGCGGAGTGCGGCGGAAGCGGCGGGACTCCTGGGCATGGGGGCTTCACCACAATAGAGACAGCGCCCCCACTCTCCCCCGCCAGCCCCTCTGGAGCGAAGCCCCCAAACACCCTCAGGAAAAGGATGGCGGCGGCACCTACCCAGATCGAAGCCGGTGGGTGGCTGTGTCCGGGGGTTAAGAGGATGGGGGCTTAGCGCGGCGGCTGTCAGTTTCTTTTGAAAAAGCTTCTATTTCTCTTTGCCTCCCTCTCAACCTCTCCCCCCGCCCCCCTCCTTTTCCTCAGAGCTGTATTACCTGATCGCTAGATTCTTGCAATCCGGACCCTGCAACAAATCCGCTCAGGTGAGAAGGGGAAGGAGATCTGGGAGTCTTGGGGAATGGTCCCAATGGGGAAATTGAGGCAGCAGAGTGTGCGGTTTCGTTGTGGTTGAGGTAAAGGCCGGCCTTGAGTAGCTCTACAGCCAGCGGCTGGGTTCGAATTGGGGAGGGAGGAATGGGTGATGGCCCGAGCTGCTCGTCGTAATCCGTGTTTCCCTTTTGCTCAGGTGCTAGTGCAGGAACTCGAGGAGCATCAGGTACGTAGCCCCGTCGAGAAGAGGTGGGTAGGGTTTGGGTGAGACTGGAGGAAGGGGAGGGCAAGTAAGGGGCGGAGGGCAAGGGCTGGGAGGGAGCCTTAGATCTGGGCACTCATAGCTGTTGCTACAGGGGTGAACCGGCTCCTTCCCTCAAAGGGGGCGGATATCTCTGGGGTCCTAACTCACCCCATTTTATGCCTGTGGGAGGTGGTTTTTCAGGATTTCCTCCTCCTCGGCCTCCCCCCCACCCCTCCCCACACACACTCGTCTAGCTCTGAGACAACAGCTATCATGCCAGAGAAATAAAGACGCCAAGGGTCGAGGACCCGGACCCAAGCTGGGTCGGGTTGATGCGGAGCAGAGGCTTGGCCTTTATCGTTGCCCCCTCCACCCTTTCTTTTTGCCGGCCCCCAGCTTATTCCGCGCCGCTTAGACTGGGAGGGGAGAGAGCACCGAAGAAGCTTCGAGGATCTGGTGAGTAAAGTTTTCATTTCAACTCAACCCAACTCTTTCTTCACTCCCTTTCCACCACCTTGTACCCCCAACCTACCCCCGACCCCTCTACCGACGCGGCTCTAGAGCTCCGTGCTGAGCCGATGAACGTCCCTTCCCCCCTCTTGGCGAGTCGGAGAAAGGGTATCTTGCCCTCCCCTTGGCCTCGTTTGTTTCCACCCGAAAACTTTGAAGAATGTGAGTTGGTTATCAGAGATGCCGTATTGTGGTTTATAAATATGTTACAAACATCAGGAAAGGCCCATTGTAGGGGGAAAAAGGAGAGAAACCCGGGGGTTATCTTGGGGCACGTACCAGGACTGACGCTGGCCAATGACAGCGTTGGTAACAGCCGGGAGTTCCGGATTAGTGGAAGAAAACTGGTTTCTGGTTGGTCCTGGCTTAAAATACGGGAACTGAGGCCAGGCTTAGCCTTTTTTGGGGAGGGGGGGGCGAGCAGTCGGGCGGCACGGCGAAGGGGCTTCCGAAGGGGAATTGACAGACCCCGGACTAGGGAAAAACGGCACAATTAAAAATAGTAGGGAGCATCGAGCTAATTACAAAACTTGCCAGGTTTAGATAATCGACTGAGGAATAATAGCATAATCATTGTGTATCTCAGATTTTAGAAAATAGCTTTAGTCATTATTAAATCGCGTTTGTGTACTTAAAATTTCACTAGATAAGAACTATATATTATGCGTTTTTTTGAGGACTAATGAAACACGACTTGGGATTTTCAAGGAGACAACAATGGTTTTTAAAATTTTAAAACAGAATGTACTTTAGTAAAGGACGAAAAGCTTTGGATTGACTGTTGTTTGTCTTATAGATATAATTCATAGTGTAAATGCACCTTCTGTTTGGCGTTGACACACACAAAAAGGTGATCCTTTTTATTTGGGGGGGGGTTTGTTACCTTATGTTATCCACTGGCACAGTCAGTTGGAAGGAAATGGAAGGAGAAAGGTATGATGTTACTAAAATCTAAATTCAGCTACTTTTCCTTCTGATAAGATCCGAATGGAGGAAAATTAAAGAAAGTTGGAGGATGTGGTAGACTCTAAATATAAATAACATAATTTAAAGTTTGCTTTCAGCAAGACAATATTTAAATTACTTTGGTGTTCATTTGATTTTTCTTTTTATTAAATTATAAGAATGAAGCCATGCTAATTACAAAAACTAAATTTTGTAGTTTTGCAAAGCACAGAAAATGGTATAATACTTGAGATGAGGATAAACTCCATCATCTGTACTATTATTAAATGGCAAAAATTCTCAGATAGATAAAAATTATTTCTGAAAAACTGCTTGTATTTCCAGTTTATTTAATTTGTAGTCACACCTTTTTGTTGGACTGAAGTCCTGCCAAAAAAGGGCAAAAACAACAATGTCTACCAATATGTTTTAACACTTCATGACTAATGTGGTTTTGAAAATAGTGCTTCATACTAAGGTGTATCGACAATTTTTTTGGTTAACATTTATTTGTCTCTAAGTCTACCATTTTAAGCAAGTAGCATTTTTTAAAAGGAAAACCCTTTTTAAAAATTAACTTGATGTGGTAAAAAGTAAATGAGCATCAAAATTATTAAAAATACAGTCTTCTAACCACACACACATATACACAGAAACACACACAGAGAAAAACAAAAAACTAAACAAAGCCCAGTTTACTAGACTTCCTTTCCTTATATTGTAAAGGCATATTTTCATGTATTTGCAATAAGTATCCACTTCATGCTTTATATTTTCTTAACACTTTTACATATACTTATCCATATTTGAATAGCTATTGTTATTTTAATGGCAAGGAAAGATTCAATTTTATTTAAGTTGCTGTGATTAGAACTCAATTGCTAGTTGAGCATTTGGGTTACTTGCAGTTTTTCACTAATATCTTTGCATAGTTAAGTAGTCATTCTGCTTTTTCTCCCTTTTTTTCCCCAGTTGTTTTCCTGGGCTATATTTCTGAAGTGGAGTTATCAGGTCAGGGGTCTCATCCATTTTATATATTATAAAATTGCTCTCCAGGAGAGTGTACTAATTTATAATCTAACCGTCTAGATACTTAGAATGAATTTTTAAAATATTTTGGTGGCTTTAATAGGTGAAAATAATCCTCTTTGTTTATTTAATTAGCTATTTTCTGTTAGTGAGGCTTTAACTTTAGCAAGTTATTTTTTAATTATTGTTAATCCATTTGTATATTCCTGTGTATACATGATTTTCACCTTTCTTTTTAATTTATTGTTTTTATAATTCCTTATACATTTTTAATTTTTATATACACAGAATTTCTCTATTAATATTATCCTTAGTTTAGATAGTGTTATCTTCTTTGATTTTTGCTTAATTTTTATGTTGTACATATAGGCTTTTATTTTTCCACACCAGGATCCAATTTTTCTAGGGATAATACATTTTGATAATATAGTTTTATTTTTCATCATATGTCTGTTCTCTACCTATAGATTTCTTTGTAAGGGGAGATGAAACAGAGCTGAATAAGAATTTGAACAGAAGGAAAAGATGTGGCTGAGAACTGAGTGTGTAGTGTTAGATGGATTGCTAGATTCATCAGTTGTTGATAAAAATGATTTCAAATCTGATGTGAGATTTTGAGTGGCTTCATTGTAGGAGAGATGGATGTTTTTCTTGGGGTATTTTTTAAAGTGCTGTTAGAACAATGGATTTAAACAGTGTGATCTTTGATTTAGCTACATATTTTTTATTGAAATTTAGGACAAAGTGTTATTAATTAGTATAACCTTATATGTTAAATTATATTGCAGAATTTCAAACTTAAATGTACTGGGATATTAAAAGGAAAGAATACAAATGCATAATAAAGAGGGAAAGGAGTATAAACAAGGATATCAAAATAGTGAATTAAAATTGCATAGTCATGTATACTACATACTTGAAACAAAAATCCTGCCTTTCTGTCCATATGAATATTTTTAATTGAATTGTAAAAAAACTATCCTGCTTAGCTTGATTTATCCAGAAGAATACTAAGGTAATATGTTGGATTTCTTCAGCACGTATTACTACTGTTACTATTACATAGTCTAAAAATCCCTCTTTTTCTTTCTTAAATCTGATTTAGTGTTTTACTTATAATTTGAAACACCAGGAAAGGTGCTTTTTTTGTTAAACCTACTTGCAGCCAAATATCAACATGTTGGGATCTAAAGTGCCTTTTAAAAATGAGTCTTGGTGAAATGTTTGTCAGTATATGTTGAACTGTAACATTTTTTATTATGACATTAGACAATTCTAAATTAATTTTCAGAGTTTTGTAGTGATACAGGGAGAGATTTGAAGTCAGGGTGATTGTTTCTGAAGTTTGATCTGAGGATTTTTCTTTATTTCTGCTTGACTTATTTACAATATAATAGAATTAGATTTGCTTCTTACTTTTTAAGGTAGATAATTTAAGTAATTACAAATGTCCTTTCATTTGTGGTGACCCTGTTGAATTGTTCACTATTTTATTACTTCCTCCTTGGAGCTTTACTGGGGATGATCATTGGGAATGACAGAGCAGTGAGGAGTGTGTGTGTGTGTGTGTGTGTGTGTGTGTGTGTGTAAATGAATAGTTTTTGTTAATACACAAATTTTACATATTGGAAAGATGACTTGGAAACATTTTTAAAGACATACCTTAAGATTTTTTAATCATTTTGTGGGTACTTTTATCATAAGACTGAACCAGAGACATAATTATCTTTAGGTGTGGTGTTTATTTTTACATTTATTCAGCATTTTTCATCTGTAGAATTGAAAGCACCAATTAGTGCTTACATTTGGAGTGGCATAGATTGTATTGCCTTTGTTTTATATGGAAAAGACTTGAAGCAGTTTTATGCTATTTAAAAAAAAAAAAGAAAACTTTATCAAGATTTTAATCTTCACTCGTATCTTTAAAAGTAATACATCTATGGTGATATATGCCATTATAAGAATTTATACCTGCATTTAATATACTTAAGTTTAAAAATGTTTTCACATTATTTCATTTGATCCTCACCAACTGCTTTTAAATACCATATTTGAATTCCAGACATACCTGTATTTTTTTCTCCTCTTACCCAGCTCTTGTTCTCTAGTTACTAGTAATAGCTTAAACTGTCTAGTAGAACTGTAGAATGATCTTTGAGTGCTAGTAGCATGGTTGTTGCATCTCTAAGTGTGGAAGCAATTTAAGCATGTGTGACTTATTAACTGTTATGTGAACACACAGCCATAGTTAGGAACAGAATGCATCGTGGGAAACCAAAAGGCATGTGCTGCTTGACCCCCTTGTAGATATAATGCTAACTGATAGGTATGGCAGACAGCAATCAATGTCTGGAAACTGGTATTCTTTGCTACTGATTTGCTTGAGCCACATCAGTTTTAGCTATTCATCTGGATTGATCCTTGGCTTTTCCCCCCACACTTGGGCTCTAGGAATACATTTTCAGTGATTAAAACCCCTTTGGAGATTTCTCATCAGTCCTGGGAGAACTAGTATCTCAGCACAAATGAGATGGTATTAAGTAAATGAAGAGAGTAAGAATTTGGATTGGGTGAATGTTTCTTATAAAATTTTGTCCCGAAAGAACCTTTGTGACATTTGACTATTAAGTTTAGTTTGTGTGTTTTTGTTAAAGTTTTACTGATGTTGGTTATTGATTGATTAATAATTTTTTTGTAGGGATTAAAATAGTAATTTAAAGTCAGTTTAATGCTTATGTCATATTTTAGAGATGCTTTTAATTTTTTCAAATAGAATTTTGTGGGTAGTAGAAAAGGCCATAATATTTAGTCATTACTTGCCGAGCCACCCTGGGCAAGTTACTTAACCTCTTAGAGGATCAATTTCTTCATTTATAAAATAAGAACCCCCACCTGTTTTGCAAGGTTGTTATGTGGATCAAATGAGTTAAATATGAAAGAATGCAAATGAGCGCAAATAAGTTGGTTACTACAATTTACTGTATTTTAAAAATAGAACACAGAGTTTGAATGACCAGCATTAAAATCTGAAGAACTATGACCCCAGAATTTATGTTTTCTTAGCTAGCTAATTATCACTACCCAATTTTCCTAGTAATTTTTCTTTTTATAAGGTAAGCGATATATATAATAGTAACATTAAAAAAAGCATTTAGAAAGTGTCAGAATTGAGCCCAAAATGAGTGTTTTTGAAGTGCATCTGTGTTAAACAAAGAATGATTATTATGTCAAAAGATATTTAGTGTTATTTGCATTTTTATGAATTACAGAAGATAATTCAGTGTAATACTGGAACAGTATTCACTGATTTTTAAGAAGTGGAAGGTATCTTTTCCCATGTCTTGCAGGGATCCTCAACCCTTCTGATTGATTTCTTCTTATCCTAATCTTATTTTCTACACATGACTGATAATTTATTTCTTGTACTTTATATTACCTTGTTGAATGTGTTTTTCTTATGCCTTTTAGTACCTACCGTGGCGCTTTATAATTAACTAATTCTTACTTGTTCAATTTTCTTAAATTTTAAAACAGTGTTTCATGGTATATACTTTTTACATATGCTAATCTGCTAGCTGGCATGGAGTTCTTTTCATTGGACCTTTCTCTCCTGAGAAACTTGTAGAATGTGGTTGGGTCCCTAGTTCTTGTCTCGATGTCATCTGACCTTAAAGTTATAGTACTTTTAGTACTTTCTTGAGGCAGTATAACCCAGAGAATACTTGAGCCCTAGGTGGATTGCTTTGCCTGTTTCATTCCTGAGGAAATCTTAAAACTAATAAAAAGAAAAAGATGCTATGAACTATGATTAATATTTTCAAAAGAAAGTGATAGGAAGTCTTAACACTGTAGCCCACCCTGTTAACCAGTGGTTATTACTACAATGGGGAGGCCTGTTTTCTTTCCTTTGCTGCCCAGTTTTTCATTTCTCCTTCAAATTCATCAAACATTAAAACTAATTTTTTAAAATTATAAAGGTAATATTGGATTATTGTAGACATTTATATTTTACTGGAATGTATCAAGCAGAAAATGAACTATTAATTTTTAATATTCTCTTTCATTCTTCTTTTTTGTACAAATATGTGCATTTTTTTACTTCAAAACCAGATGGTACTCCGGATAGTGTTTGATTTTTTTTTTAACTTAATGTTATGGAGGTGCATCTTAAACCTTGAGGAGATGTATGTACTAGGCACTGTGAAAGTGTTTTCTTTTTGCCTGGAATGCTTTCTCCTTGTCTCTCTTGTTACCTTTCACTTAGAATCCGGGTGTGAAATTAGACATGAACCCCTATCCCCAGGGTGAATGAGGTACTGTACTTTATGCCTTTAGCTTTCTGTACTAAACCTCTGGGCACTTGTAGATTTGATTTGTTTCTATCTATTAGTTTTCCCAACTTGGACTATGGATCCTCTTAGGGCAGCAATTTAATCTTTCATTATATCCCTATACTTTAAACGTCTGAATGAATGAATGCGTAAGTGAATGGTTTTGTTTTTGTTTTACAAATAATATTAAGTAGCTATCATTACTCCCTGTTTTACAGATGAGGGAGCTCAGAGTCAGAGAGGCTGAATAACTTCGCAGGTCACATAAGTAGGGGCCTGGGGATGCTGGAAAAATTCAAATCCAAGTCTTTTCCCTGTATCACACTCCCAAAAGGAGTAACAGCTAGTCAGTTTTAGAACTTGAGTAATTCAGGCTCTTAGACTTAAGAGTATCATGCTTATCTTAAAGCCTTGCTGTATTTTTCAAAATCTGTTTCGTTTTCTGTCCCTAGATATCAGAAAGTCCTATGATAAACTGCGTATGTGCTTTTTCTCTTCCCCCTCCTCCACCAGAAAAAAGAACATTTTAAATCTCAGATAAAATGTTGCATTTTACTTCTTCAGCATATGTTCTCAGTTTCATTCTTCAGTTTTCCTATGTAGTCATGATTTTAGTTATAAAACAAAATATACAATTCTGTTTTCTTCGTTTTTTAGTTACTTGTCTGATCCTATTATTTCAAAACGCTGAAGTAAAAATACTATCATGGCCATCTGAAAATTAGTATTTCAAATATAGCTCTTGGTGCAGGCCTGGCCCCCTGAGATTAGGGACCCTTTGTGTTTTATTCAGTGCCCAGCTGGATTTCTTTTAACTAATTATGACTAGTAGGATCTCTCTGGTCTTCTCAGTTGTCATAATGATTTTGAAATGTGGTAATTTCAGTTGTTAGATTTGCTCTTTAGGTCAGCCAGTCTTCCTGTTAAGAAGGTTATTTATAATCTAGGCTTCATTTAATTTCTTTCAGTTTATTCAGATTTATAGTTTTAATTTTTTGTAGTCTTTGTATTAATCACCTTCATTTTTCAGCTGCCTTAATGGGGCAGTAATAGAAATAACAGTGGGCAGAGAGACCCAGATTGCTATTCATTCATTGTGACCATTGGACATCATTTCTCTGAATCTGTTTTTCCTACTCAGATATGGAATTAAGTTAATTATATATAAGGATCCTTCCAGTTCAAAAGTTTTATAATTTAACTCCTTGGAGTTTTTTTTTTAACAAAATAATACAGAAGTTTGTATTATACTCTTGAACTGTGTTTTTAGAGAATGGTTTTCTTCTTCCAATCTGAAAGCACTTGTTCTCTTACTTGTTGGTCATTATATTCCAGAAAGAGAAATTTGGTTAAATAATTGAAATTAGAATGCTTTGAGTTTTAATAAAAAAATAGCTTTTAATAAGGCATTAATTTCATAGAATATTTTTAATACATACTTTTGATATTATATTTTATTATATATTTCATTATATTCACATGTAATTCTAATATAGAATTTTTTTAAAAACTTAGAAATGTAATTACTGAGTGTAGGTAAGAGTTCTTATGTTTAAAAAGATCACCTTTAAGAAATTCCAGCTTTAATCAAAGAACATGGGTTGAAGTAAATGTTTATACCACTTCTAAGTCCTGAAGTTTGATTTAGAAGACACTGTTATTTGCAAGAACTGTGCTGATAAAGTCTGGAAGCCTGCTAATGTTATTTAAAGGAGAAGAGCATGTTCAAACTCAAAAGTATTGTTACTGCCATTGTGTTGATAGAATTTCTCTGTGTTCCTGTAGTACTGTTTTATAATCAAATTTTTATTGATTTTAGAGTAATCAGTTTTTGAATGGGACTGCCTAGAAGTTGAGTAATTTTTCTGTTGTATAGGGTGAAAAGCAAACTTGTGAACTTTATTTAATAGTTTATAATGCAGATTTTCAAGGGGGAGAATTTGAGAGTAGATGAGCCTTGTTTTAGTTGCTTAATTAATGATTCTGTGTTTTAAAATAATTACCGAGGAAATGATAAAAAGTTTATATAATTGTTGGTGCAGATGTTAAAGAATCCACCTGCCAATGCAGGAGACACACACAAGAGGCATAGGTTCAGTCCCTGCGCTGGGAAGATCCCCTGAAGGAGGAAATGGCAACCCATTCCAGTATTCTTGCCTGGAAAATTCCATGGATCTCGCAAGCTACAGTTCACAGGGTCACAAAGAGTCAGACGGAAATGAGCGTGCACATGCACACCCATGTGCGCACGTACACACACACACACACCTGAAAATCGAACATCATTTTTTAAAAAATTTGTTTTCATTATTTATTTGGATGTACACACACATCTGTCTTAGTTGCGGCAGGCAGGATCTTTGATCTTTGTTGCTGCATGCGGGATCTTTAGTTGCAGCATTCAAACTCTTAGCTGTGGCATGTGAGAACTAGTTCTCTGACCAAAGGTCAAACCTGGAGTCTTAGCCACTGGACCATTAGGGAAGTCCCTAAACATCGTTGTTTTTATAAAATGAAGTAGCCAGGGGGCCTAAGATTTCAGTTCAAGACATAATTGTTGAAATATTCAACTTTAAGTAGTAAGGGTTTTTGAAGTAAGATTATATTTATTTTTTGTCCTTTTCTTACTGCTTGATTCTTAATAAAATTTATATAATCATAAAAAAGACATAAATCTGACAGGTTTCTATAAGAGGGTAATTCTCAAAATTCATATCAGAGAACTCCTATTTTCTGGGTATATATTACTGTATATTTCAAGTTCTAGGGTAGTTAGTTTTTTGTAACTCTTGAGATGGTAATGAAATGAGGAAAAGAAAATTGATAGAATAGAAAATACCACTGAAGACATCAACTACCATCATGTGTAAAGCCTTCTTATAACATTTTCTTGGTGGAAAATGTTAACAGAAGCCCAGTTTATACAAGACAGTTTTTTTTGGGAAAAAGGCACAAACTATTATAGATGTTAATATGCTGTATTTTAAGGCTTTTTTCTTTGTGATGTATATATTTTTGGGAGTATTAATTATATTTGTGTGTAGGCCTATTTAGGAATGCCCTCTTGTGGAGATGATGAATTACAAACTAGGGTTCTAGGATATCAGTGTCTCTGAAAAGTGAAAGTCGCTCCGTTGTGTGACCCCATGGACTATACAGTCCATGGAATTCTCCAGGCCAGAATACTGCAGTGGGTAGCCTTTCTCTTCTCCAGGGGATCTTCCCAACCCAGGGATCGAACCCAGGTCTTCTGCATTGCAATAAATTCTTTTTTTTTTTTTTTAATTTATTTATTTTTTCAGTGGGCTTTATCATACATTGACATGAATCAGCAATAGATTTACACGTATTCCCCATCCCGATCCCCCCTCCCACCTCCCTCTCCACCCGATTCCTCTGGGTCTTCCCAGTGCACCAGGCCCGAGCACTTGTCTCATGCATCCCACCTGGGCTGGTGATCTGTTTCACCATAGATAATATACATGCTGTTCTTTCGAAACATCCCACCCTCATCTTCTCCCACAGAGTTCAAAAGTCTGTTCTGTACATCTGTGTCTCTTTTTCTGTTTTGCATATAGGGTTGTCGTTACCATCTTTCTAAATTCCATATATATGTGTTAGTATGCTGTAATGTTCTTTATCTTTCTGGCTTACTTCACTCTGTATAATGGGCTCCAGTTTCATCCATCTCATTAGAACTGGTTCAAATGAATTCTTTTTAACGGCTGAGTAATATTCCATGGTGTATATGTACCACAGCTTCCTTATCCATTCATCTGCTGATGGGCATCTAGGTTGCTTCCATGTCCTGGCTATGATAAACAGTGCTGCGATGAACATTGGGGTGCACGTGTCTCTTTCAGATCTGGTTTCCTCAGTGTGTATGCCCAGAAGTGGGATTGCTGGGTCATATGGCAGTTCTATTTCCAGTTTTTTAAGAAATCTCCACACTGTTCTGCATAGCGGCTGTACTAGTTTGCATTCCCACCAACAGTGTAAGAGGGTTCCCTTTTCTCCACACCCTCTCCAGCGCAATAGATTCTTTAAGGGAAGCCCATCAGTGTCTCTAGGTAACAAAAAAAAAAGGGGGGGCTTTTAAATTGAATCATCACCTGCTTTGACTTTAATATTACTTGTATTATTTTAGTTCTATGTAGTTAATTGCTTAGAAACAAACTAGATTTGTATGAAGTAACTGAAAGAATTGGCTTGATCCTTTGTCCCAATCCAGATGCAAATGAAAAGTAATCAGATTAAGTTGCCATTCTTCCAGACCATCATGACAGTTGCGCAGGCCCCAGTGATTTGGGTAGATCAAAATTGGTTTGTGGGGGCTTCTCCGATGGTCCAGTGGTTAATACTTCCACAGCAGGAGGCATGGGTTCTATCCCAGGTCTGGAACTAAGATCCCACATGTCATGTCCTGTGGCAAAAAAAAAAAAAAAGGTTTTCGAGGGGGCTTGTAAAAGATAATTGGCAATAAATAATTTTAAAAAGTCATAGTAGATCACTTATTCCCAGATCCTACATACATGTTGGATTGTAGTTCTTCAACCTGTGTTTCCTAAGAAAACAATCTGATAGGAGAAATATTTTTCCTCTGTGAATTCTTCTGATTTTGCTTGTAGGTAGACTTTGGATTTTTATTTATTCATTGATTCAGTGAACCAGTATTTATCAAGAACACACATAATCTCTTCTGCTGGTGATCATTAAGGATGATTTACAAAATTATCTTTTGTACTATATTGTTCTTGATTTGGTGGTAATATATTGATGTGTGTTCTATGTGATGGCAGGTATATATACACACACACACATATGTGTTTCTCTCTCTCTATAGCACTTAGAAAAATTGGCATTGTAACTTTATAACTAGATAGATTTTAGGACCTTTTGTCAAGATGAGAATGTAGGTGTTCTTTTTATCTAAGGATTTTTAATATTCTAGTTTACCCTGTTTACTGTTTTAATAATTAGGTATTTGTGAAACACATCCGTAACTTTAACACTAGCTTAGATAAAAAATGGAAACCACTTTTGTTGTTTTATTGTCTCATTCCTGTCTGCATTTGTTAACCATCTTCAAAAATTGTGTTTTACAAATGAGTTGTTGCATTGAATTTTAAGTACATAGGTTAGTTGTTTAGAACATGGTATATAAAATTATCATTAATTTTATACTCTTTTGAAAACCAATTAGCTTTTTTAGGGAAAGAGTGCTGCTTTAATTAAGCAAATATGTACTGTTAATCCTAAAGGGGCTTAAGTGGGAGTTTTATGGAAGTAATACCTTTGTTTGCATTCTTATCATTTATATAGAATCTAGATTCTCTGATTCTTGATCAGTTTGTCCCTGCTGATCAAGTACTAGTAGAATTTAGCCATCATCTTTGTACTTCTTTGCTGTTTTGTAACACTTACTTGTATAAGATGAACAGCTAAGCAAATGATTTAATCAAAACATGTAAAAGTAAGTTAAACTGCCTTGTCATTTACAGGTTAATATTTGTTTAAATGGTGCTTAATTCTTTGTAGCTGTTTCCTAAATTTGGTTGAAGTATTAAATATTTAAAATGTTGTTTTCCTTGTTGTGTACTTTAAAATTGTACTTTGTTCCATATTGGAGCAGTTTGGTAATGTTTTTAAACCAAATTTGTTTTCCTGTATTTCATTTATGCTTTTTAGGTGGCAGCCAATGCACACATTCCTCCAGACTACCTCCTTAAAATTTGTGAGCGGATTGGTCCCTTACTAGATAAGGAGATCCCTCAGAGTGTTCCTGGGGTACAGACATTACTCGGTGTTGGTCGGCAGTCTCTGTTAAGGGATGCCAAAGGTAAGATTTTTACAGTTTTTAGAGAAAGGAATATTTTTATGTGAATGAAATGTTCCCAGGCTTTTCTAAATACTAATTTTCTTCTAGTGTTTCTTATCTTGCCAATCTTGCTTTTATTTTCCTAGTATACAAGTAAATTTCTAGAGGCCTAAATGGTGCCCTTTTCTGTAAAACAGTGAATACTGTAGAGGTAAAGGATATAAAATCTCTTTGTAACCCTGTGGAATAGAGATCTCAAAAGATCACTGCTCTGATTAGTACAGTATAAATGTGTAAAATATTCTTTCATTACATTTTGATGTTCTTAATCTTTGAGTCTTGATATTCTAATCACAAGGGGTATTTCATAACAGGTAAATTAGAATTATGATTTGTCAAGATGTTTATATTTAAAGATATTTAAACAAAGGTATCAATCCATCATTTTTCAGTAACAGTTACTCTACTCCACTGTTTTCAGTCTTTTACAGATTTTCCCCAAAGTTGTTTTTTAATTTATTAATTGATTTATGGCTGCACTGGGTCTTTGTTGCTGTGTGCAGGCTTTCTCTAGTTGCAGTGAACAGGGGCTCCTCTCTAGTTGTGGTGCTTGGGTTTCTTATTACCGTGGCTTCTCTTGTTGCGGAGCACAGGCTCTAGGCTCTAGGACTTCAGTAGCTGTGGCACACGAGCTCAGTAGTTGTGGTACACAGGCTTAGTTGCCCTATGGCTTGTGGAATCTTCCTGGACCAGGGATCGAATCTGCATCCCCTGCATTGGCAGATGGATTCGTAACCACTGGACTACCAGGGAAGTCCTCCCCAAAGTTTTACATGGAACCCCAGTATGTAAATTATATAGATAGAATTTTCTGAACATAAAAATGTGTAATTAGGTGTTAAGGATGCCTTAGTGAATTAAATACTTCAGGTCTATCTAGAAACCAATTTATTTCTGTTTTGCTTTTTTAGCATAATGTTTTTAAAAATCCTAATTCACAAAGATAAATAAATGGTTGCATAAATGATACCAGTTTTTTTATTATCTCTTTTATAATTTAAGGAAATTCTTCGATTCAGTTAGCTTGACATCTTTTGGGAGATTGGTAGAATACTTTTGTTTCAAAGTTGAATTATTAGGAATATTTCATATTTGCTTGAATTTTGACATAAACATTAAAGACAAAAAACACAACTATTTTTACTCAGTTTTCATCTGATACATAGTGTTGTTACCTGTTACAGTACTGGCAGTCACTCCATAACATGAGCATACACAAAGTATAAATTTCTGAATTTTACTTGGCATACTTGTGCTATATTCATTTCCTTGCTTATACAGTTTTATATGAGTAGACATGTGTAAGCCTAAAGATCCAGAAGGGGACCAATATAAACTTAAAACCGTATTAATCCATGACATATTTACATAAGATTCAAATATATGTATAATAAGAGCTTTGATTCTAGGTCAGCACAGAAAGTAAAATATCCTGATGATAATATGAAGGCATTGGTGTTTACCTGCCATAATATAGATTATAGCATGTTTAAACATATATGTTATTTTTTTATTGTGGTTTTAATAGTTATAAATGTATTTCAACAAATGAAATTTAAAATAGACATTTGCCTCTGAGGTGCAGTTTAAAAAATATTCTATGCCTTGACTAACTTTTGAATCTTTTTGTGTAGACTGTAAGAGTACACTATGGAATGGCTCTGCTTTTGCAGCTCTACATAGAGGCAGACCTCCAGAACTACCTGTAAATTATGTGAAACCTCCAAATGTGGGTGAGTAATGTCCATGTGAGTTATAAACACATTCTTGATTTGTTCCTTCCTGAACTCATTATAAACCCAAAAATAGGTATCAGAATTAAAATTGAAATGTAAATGAACTGCTTACGTTTTGAGGTGTTTCATGGTTGGTCCAGAATTTTTTTAAAGCATTTTTCTTAAAGCAAATATAATCATAGTTTTGTAAAAGGTGATTTTTTTTTAATTCATTTTCTTTCTTCCCCTCCCCTCTCTCCCTCCTCCTCCCTCCCCTGCTTCCCTCCTTTTCCTTTCCTCTTCCATCCTCTTCCCTTCTTTTTTCCCTCCTCTCCCCCTCCCTCCCTTCCCTCTTAAGACCCCTCCTTTTTCTCTCCTCTCTCCTTCCCCTCCCTATCCCCTTTCCTCCTCTCCCCGCTCTGCCTCCCCCATCCTCCCTGCCCCCTTCCACTTCTTTCCTCTCCTTGCCTGTCTTTTTCTTTCTTCTTAGCAGAAGCATTTCCTTTTTTATATACTTCAGGTGTTTTTAGCCATATGGAAGTGTATTTACATATTTCTGTGCCAAGCTCAAAGATTTTACAGGGAACTATGTAAAGACAGATTTTAGAAGGAAACAGAAGTATATTTTTCTTATATTTGCTTGCCAAACTTATAATGATGCAATAAGTTTTATCTTTATTAAAAGGAAGAAATATCACCCTTCCCATATGTAGTTTACTGAAATTCTTATGTCCTTTTCATATTATCCTGGGTCATCTCTGGCCAGAACATTGTAAAGAAATGCTAGTATGGTTCCTGAGAAGATCTAGCTAACAAAACCATTTATACTAAATTTAATTCTTGCAAAGACTGTATAGAACCAAGCAGATAGATGAGTAACTGCCACTCTGTTTTCCTATTTTCTCACTCTTCTGAACAATTAAATTATTTTATTTAGTGCCCAGTGCCTAGAGAATATTCCTTAAATTCGAATTGAAAAATAAGAATACATAATTAGCTTATAGAACTTATTTACCAAAAGAGGTTAGATAAATTTAGACTAGAAATAATTTTTAAAATATTTGGATGAAGTCATTGATAAAAGATTCATAAGCATTATTAAGATAATTTTGGATTCTTTGATCTATATTGCCAACAGTACTCTTTGATAGCCTGGATTTTACCAGAAAAAGTAGACTACTAGGTTGAGTCTAATTTGACATGGTGTTTTTAACACTTTTTTTCATTTGCCGGGGTAGTTTGTTCACCATCCAGAATTTTCTGGTGTTCACTTTTCCCTTAAGCTTTATTGATAATTAATTGATTGAATTATATTGAGATAGCTTTTATTATTCATGTATTTATTTATGTTCGGAAGATATAATAGTTTTAGCCACACTATCAATATTGTTTATATGCTTTATTGCTTCCTTCAGTGGTCACATGTGAAGTGTTGAAGAGCAGTCTTTAGAGTATTAGGTTTTCAATATTTCTTTATTCTTCTCTTTTCTTTTAAAAAATTCTAATACTGCACATATGCATTTGAACTTTTGTTGGTTTTTTACAGTAATTGCATTGTAATTGAATTGTTATTCATAATGTTAATTGCTTGGGAATTTTAGTGTCCCTGTCATTGATGCTTTCACATTCTTAAATCTGCCATGTTATTTGAGGAGGAGCTATTAGAATAGAGATAGTTCAAATATGATATGTTTTCATGTAGTATGTACTAGTCAAGATACTTAAGTTCAACATATTTAGAATTCAGAACCTGATAAAAACTCAAGGGAGTTGACTAGGAATAGGAGATCTTTTAAAATTTGTCCTTTGAAATAGTTTTCTCATGGTGGAGTATAGTTTTCCATAGCTACTTTTAAATCAGTTTTATAGTTCCCCTATGTAAATAAAGCTTAATCATGAAAGTAAGTCTTAAAGGTTTTATAAAAGAATCTTAGCACTAGAAAGAACTTTTATTAATATTATTTCTTATCTTGGTCAAGTAAATGTGAAAAACACTGAGTTTAAAAAAATATGGGAAAAAATGACTACATGTAGGACTGCTCATATACTAAAATGCATTGTGAATCATCTCTTTGGGAGAACGTTATCTAAGTAATTTGACAGTGGAAATCCCTTTCCCTGTAACATTCTGAAAGTTTCCTGGTAATAAATTTGGGAAACTGGGTTGTAAACCCCTATTTACAGAAGAAAAATCCATAGCCCAGAGAAGTATGTGGCTGGAGTACATTACACTGCTTGTCTTTCAGTTTATTTCTGAACCATTTCATGGGGCATTCCCTGACAGTCCAGTGGTCAGGACTTTGTGCTGTCACTGCCAAGGTCCTGGTTCAATCCCAGCCCAAAAAAACAAACCAAAACCAAACAGATGTTACCAATACTTTGTAACATATCTATACTTACAGCACTCAGAAGATTGAGAATTAGCCGCATTACTTTTATTTTTTTTTTAAGTCAAGTACATTACAGTGTGTGTATGATTCACATAAAAAAATTCTCCCCTTTTTTTCTTTTGGTCCCTGCCATGAGGTTTGTGGGATCTTAGTTCCACAACCAGGGATTGAACCTGGCTGGCAGTGAAAGCTGAGTCCTAACCTCTGGACCACCAGGGAATTCCCAAGTTCTGCCCTTTTAAGTGTGCAGTTCAATGAGGTTTGACAAATGTATACATTTATATAACCACCAGTAGCACAATACAAATATGGAACATTTGTATCACTCCTTAAATGTCTTTCGTGCCTCCTTAGAGTCAGTCCCCTATTCCTCAATCCCTAGAAACCACTAATCTCTATCACTGTACTTTTGCCTTATTTAGAATCTCATCTTAATGCAATTATACAGTATGTAGCCTTTTGTGCTTGTTTGATTTTGCTTAGACCAAATTCTTCTGATTCATGCATATCATTTCACCAAGTTGTATTCTGTTGTATGGATATACTACAGTCTGTTTGTTCATTCATCAGTTGATGGACATTTGGGTTCCATATTTTGGCTGTTATAAATAAAGGCCTATAAATGTACACGTTGTTACATGAACATCTATTTTCATTTCTCTGGGTAAATAGCTAGGTAGTGGATTATTGGATCATATGGTAAGTGCAGGTTTAACTTTAAGACACTGTCAAATTATTTCGAAAGTAGCTATCTCATTTTGTATTCTACTAGCAAGGTATAATTTTAGAATTAGAGTATCAATTTCTATTAAAAAAAGTGATATAGATTTTGATTGGGGTTACTTTGCAGCTATAGATTAATTTTGGGAAAATTAATATCTTAGCAACATTGAGCCTTCAATTCTAGGAACATAGTATAATTCTCCATTTATTTAGATCTTTTAAAATTTTTCACAGCAATGTTTTATGAAATTTTTCCCTAAGAATTTCCTGGGTTTCTGATGATATTTTAAATTATGTATTTTAAAATTTCAGTTTTCAGTAAATAGAAAATATATATATATATAATATATATATATATTATATATATATATATATCACTAAATCCACAATTCCACTAACTACATCAAATAGCCTCTAGTTTTTTGAGATTCTTTGGGATTCTCTACATGAATGATCATGTTGTCTGCAAATAAAAACAGGTTTACTTTATCCTTTCTAATCTTGTTTGCCTTATGGTGTTGTTTTCTTTTTTTTTTTTTTTTTTGCATTGAACTGCTAGTACCTCAAGTACACTGGTGAATTGAAGTGATGAAACTGGATGTCCTTGCCTTGTTGCCATTCTTATAGGGAAAGCGGGCAATCTCACCATTACATATGATTATAGATGCTCTTTATCAGGTTGAGAATGTTCCCTTCTAGTCCTACTTTCTTTACAATTTTTATTGTAAATAGATATGTCCCACGTTTACAATTTTATTCAGTAATGTTAGAATTTTACTAGTCATTTCTTGGCACTCATTTTAACTGACATTTTATGTAGAATAGTGCTATCTAATAGAACTTTCAGTGATAATGGAGATGTCCTATCTTGTGATATCTAAAACAGTAGCCACTAGTCACATGTGGCTATTGTATCTGAGGTCTAAGTTTTTGTTTTTAATTTTAGTTATTTTTTTGGCGAGCTTTTCTCTAGTTGCAATGTGCAGGCTTCTCATTGCAGTGGCTTCTCTTGTTGCAGACCACTGGCTCTAGAGCACAAGCTCAGTAGTTATAGCACATGGGCTTAGTTGCTCCACAGCATGTGGGATCTTCCTGGACCAGGTATAGAACCAGTGTCCCCTGCATTAGAAGGAGAATTTTTTTTTTTTACCACTGTGCCACCAGGGAAGCCCTAAGTTTTTAATTGTATGAAATTTTAAGTAATTTGACATTCTGTAAGCACATATAGCTAATGGACAGTGCATATCTAGACCTATGTGGGAATCAGGAAGCAGCCCTCTGGATAGGTGCATAATTTGTTAATAATCTGTTGACTAATATTCACTCTACATACTTAACCTGGAGTGTTTCCATTTTTTTTCTCAGAAGCTGACTTTAACTTTTCCTATTATGAGTTTAGTAATTCACTTTAAAATCACATTGTGCCACTTTTTTTTCCACTCAGAGTTTTACAGTTGTCTTTGGCCAAATCCAATAAATTTTTACCTTATCTGGACTCTACTATATTGGATTGTGTATTCAGATGTTTCCATCTTCTGTGCAGTTAATCAGCAATATTATTTAGTAATTTAATGAAATGGAGGGGAGGGAGCATGGAATGAAATTTGGGAGTTACTTCCCACATACTTTTCAGGCTAACAACTGTAGTACTTTAAATGTATGTGACTTAAGTGTACCAGGAGTAAGTTTCCAAATTACTTTAGGGCAGGGACAGTGCCTATATTTACATTATTATAGGTCTAAGCTCCAGTCATTCTACCTCATTAGTTGTATGCTTGACTAATCAAGTTGATTTTGCTTTGTGTCAAATCAGAGGAAGAAACTTGAACTGAGTTAAAAATAGTATTTTTTCATATTAAGTCTCTGTCTTAATCTTTTTTAACCTTTTTTTAAAAATTGAAGTATAGTTAATTTATAATGTTGGGTATATAGCAAAGTGATTCAGTTATATGTATATTTATCTACTTCTCAGATTCTTTTCCATTATAGGTTAAGATACTGAATATAGTTCCCTACTATATAGCACTACTGTATAGTGCTATACAGTAGCTCCTTATTTAATCTAGTTTATAAATAGTAGTGTATATAGGTTAATCCCAATCTCCTGATTTTTTTCCTTCCTGTCCACTATCCTTTTAGGTATTCATAAGTTTCCCATGTCTGTGAGTCCTTTTTTCTTCAAAACAGTATTAATACCTAATGCCACTCAAAGAAATCTTGGGGCATATGTAATTAATATTTGTAGTATTGTTTGAGATCTTGCACTCTAGTCACTATGTATTTTTACTTCTTTATCCCTTTAAAAATTAGTAGTTGTCTTGGAAACTGTGTAGTGGTCACACTAAAATTTGAAAATATAATTTCACACCAACACAAATCTGCTATGAGCTAGTTTTTCAGTACAGAAATAATTTAAAAAATCTGTTTCATATCTGTTCAAAATGGGTATTTGGAAGAACTAGTATTATAGTTGTTACCCATCATGGTAAAGATTTCAGAAATTGTCCTAGTTATCACATTCTGAACAGTTTTCATAAAATTATAGAAATGGCAGCAAGTTAGCTTGTTCATTTTAGCTTGCAGCTTAATGTAATACCCAAGGAACAAATGTACATTCTTGTATTTCTAAACTGAGTGAAGAGTATGATGCAGTAACACTCTAAACCTTTTCTGTTTTACCCCTTTTATCTTTAGTACAGTTGACATATAGCAGTGTCCTATAATTTGCATAGTAGGCCTGTAATTTATACCTTACACAGCTCAGGAGACTTATATTAACTCTATAGACAAATTAATATATGTTTTCATAAGCTTCCATTTAGCATTGATTGACTCTTGACTTATTGGCATTCATTGTAGGGTTATATGTCACACTTAAAGCCAGAATTCACTTGAAGGTGGGAAATCTGCCTCTTGTTATTATGTAAATATAAATTGAAAGAAAGGAGTCTAATTTATGCCTTATTTGGCTGAGGTGACAGGGTTTCTGCCAGGAATATTTGTCATCCTTCCGCTCTGATTTTATGTAGTTTTCATCTCTTGCCCATGGATTACTCTTCGGCTAGGCCTTGCTGTTTGTTGTTTGCTTCCCTCCACTTCACCTTCCTCCTTTTTGTGCTTGATAATTGTGCATGAAGCAAGTTGCTTCTAAAGTTATTACCTTTTTATTTAATATCTGGAGAGGAGCAAGGGATTCTTGTCACACCTGCAAGTGATTAGAAGTGCAATATAAACTCAGTCTTTTTGTACATTCTACATTGTGAGTCCTCACTAAATATTAAATGAATGGAAGTGCTATAATTGCTGTTACATGGAAATGGAAGCATCCCTTTTAAAGGCATTTTTATGGTTTTTTGTAGCCCGTGTGAGTTTCTAGCCCCTCGTATCCATTTCTGGAATCACCGTTGTATTATTAGGGCAAATAATTTTATTTGATTTATTTGAAGGAAAATAGATTTTATTGTCTTAGTTTGATCATGTAAAGTATAATGAAAAAGTTTTAGGAGAAGGAAATGGCAACCCACTCCAGTATTCTTCCCTGGAAAAGTCCATGGACAGAGGAGCCTGGCAGGCTGCAGTCCATGGGGTTACATGACTGAGCATGTGTGCACGAGGGTGGAGGGAGATGGGGTGGTAGCAATAAAGTGGTAGAACTAAAGAAAAAAGGAAAAAGTTTTGTTTAATTCTGTTATCAACACTTTTTTCCTTTCCTTATCATTCGTTCTCATTTCTTTAGCTTTTTCTTTCAACATACATCAAAGTATTCTAAAAGGATCCTTTAGTACTTGTTATATACATTTTACTTGGTACCTTATAGAAATAGAATTTGATATTTATAGTTCACAAAAGGAAGCTGTAAACAGTTCTAGATTTGTTTAGTTGGAGGAAAAGGCAGTCTAAAATGTTTGTGTATAATAACCAAATCAAATGAAATGGTTTAGAAGAATATAGTAAAATGAAGATTTAGAATATTTATTCTCAAATTATATTAAGTGAACTTTGCAGAAAGGCTGAATGGAATTAGAAATACTGTTTCTTTGCTATATCTTAGTATTATCTAGCAATAAGACATTCAATGACCATGAATACCAATAGCTTTAGGATTTACTAGTTTTATTTAAATTGTACTGTGGATGGGTGTTAAGAGGGTGGGAATGGCATCAGCCTTAAAGATTGTAAAACTGTTGTTACTTTATGTGATTAAGGTTTCAGAGACCTAATTTGATTCGTAGTAGCATCAAATCCATGAAAGAAATAGTTCTGTTTTACTTCTACTACAGTTTTCCGGTTTTACTAAAATTCATTTTTCTTTTTTTTTTTCCTGGCTTCTTTTGAGACTTTATGTTAATTTGCTTCCCAGGTGGCTCTAGTGGTAAAGAACCCTCCAGCCAATGCAGGAGACCTAAGAGGCATGGATTCGATCTTTGGGTTGGGAAGATACTCTAGAGGAGGTCATGCCAACCCACTTCAGTGTTCTTGCCTGGAGAATTCCATGGATGGAGGAGCCTGACAGGCTACAGTCCATGGGGTTGCAAAAGAGTTGGACTCTACTGAAGTGATTTAGCAGGCACTCATGCATGCAGAGCTATTTTGGGAAATCACAAACCAAGCTTCACACAGAAAACACTACTAGTCATTTTAAATCTTGAGTTGACACTGAATTTCATGAGTCAGTTTCCAATGTTCTTTTTTTATGTATACATTTTTAAATTATTTATTTTTTTATTGCGTTGGGTCTCTATTGCTGTGTGTGGGCTTTTCTCTAGTTGCAAGGAGTGGGGGCTACTCTTCATTGTAGTGCACAGACTTTTCATTGCAGTGGCTTCTCTTGCGAAGCACAGGCTCTAAGTGCATGGGCTTCAGTAGTTGCAGCTCTCAGGTCCCTAGAGTACGCAGGCTTCAGTAGCCGTGGCACTTGGGTGGTTCATGGGCTCTAGAGTTTTGTGGGCTTAGTAGTTTTGGCACAGGGGCTTAGTTGTTCCGTGGCATGTGGGATCTTCCTTCCTGGTCCTGGGGTCAAACCCATGTCACCTTCACTGGCAGGTGGATTCTTATCCATTGTACAACCAGGGAAGTCTGATGTTTTTGACAGTATTTTCTTGGTTTGTTATAGGCCTCTCTGTTTATAGGAGCTGATTGATATGTTTAACAATATTTTAACCAATCAGAAAGTGGTATATATGCTATCATTCTATTTTCTAATTAAAATTAAAATACATGACTATAAATGTTAATCATGTGACTTTTTTTGTGAAAGAGAAAAGACTAATCCAAGAATATTTTAGCACTCTTTAAATAAGGCTTGTTTTCTGAAAAAATGTATTTGAAGATATTGTTGATGGGTGTGGTATAAGAAGCCTGATCTGTGAGCAATAATCTTTTCTGCCTTGTGTGTATACAGCCTTAAGTCTTTTATTTGGTTAGCAGTTATTGGCTGAGCCTGGTACTGTTTTGATTGTCTTAAGCTTTTGCTGAAAGCAGGCTTCTCCCTGTTTCATCCTCTACCCTACCCCCACATTCCTGAGGTTTGTCTTTGAGGTAGATGTATAGCTACTATTTCCTAGAAGGTCACAACTTTGCTTTACTGTTATGGAGTTGTTTTCAGTTCAGTTCAGTTCAGTCGTTCAGTCGTGTCCGACTCTTTGCGACCCCATGAATCGCAGCATGCCAGGCCTCCCTGTCCATCACCAACTCCCGGAGTTTACTCAAACTCATGTCCATTGAGTCGGTGATGCCATCCAGCCATCTCATCCTCTGTCCTCCCCTTCTCCTCCTGCTCCCAGTCCCTCCCAGCATCAGGGTCTTTTCCAATGAGTCAACTCTTCGCATGAGGTGGCCAAAGTACTGGAGTTTCAGCATCAGTCCTTCCATTGAACACCCAGGACCGATCACCTTTAGGATGAACTGGTTGAATCTCCTTGCAGTCCAAGGGACTCTAAAGAGTCTTCTCCAACACCACAGTTCAAATGCATCAATTCTTCGGTGCTCAGCTTTCTTCACAGTCCAACTCTCACACCCATACATGACCACTGGCAAAACCATAGCCTTGATTAGACGGACCTTTGTTGGCAAAGTAATGTCTCTGCTTTTTAATATGCTATCTAGGTTAGTCGTAACTTTCCTTCCAAGTAGTAAGTGTCATTTAATTTCATGGCTGCAATCACCATCTGCAGTGATTTCATCTGCAGGAGCCCAAAAATATAAAGTCAGCCACTGTTTCCCCATCTATTTCCCATGAAGTGATGGGACCAGATGCCATGATCTTAGTTTTCTGAATGTTGAGCTTTAGACCAACTTTTTCACTCTCCTCTTTCACTTTCATCAAGAGGCTTTTTAGTTCCTCTTCACTTTCTGCCATGAGGGTGGTGTCATCTGCATATCTGAGGTTATTGGTATTTCTCCCGGCAATCTTGATTCCAGCTTATGCTTCATTCACCCCAGCATTTCTCATGTACTCTGCATATAAGTTATAAGGAGTTGTTTTAGTGGATTTTAAAACATTTCTTCTTGATGCTATAGGCATCATATTAGAGTCTGCTATCTCGAGCTTGATGCCAAGTTGAAGATACAGTATTTTTTCTAGCAAATATTGTAGTTACTGGGCTTCCCAGCTGGCCCTAGTGGTAAAGGACCTGCCTGCCAATGCAGGAGATATATGAGACATGGGTTTGATTCCTGGGTCGGGAAGATCCCTGGAGGAGAACATGGCACCTCACTCCAATGTTCTTGCCTGGAGAAGCCCATGGACAGAGGAGCCTGGCAGGCTACAGTCCATAGGGTCACACAGAGTAGTTACCTTGTTTTGGTTAAGCATTATTATCTCTTAGCACCATTGATATTTCCTGTGATATGAGGAGTAGAATTCAGTGTGTTGTTCATCTTTATTGGAAGTGGAAGTTTCTTGTGCTTAGTGATTTTCAGGTTTAGTTTCATGAATTTTTTGTTTTGGAGTGGAGAGGGCTTTTTCCAGTACTAAACTGCTGAACGTGTAGGGTAATTCAAAATAACTTACCTTGTTAAGGTCTCATCAGACAGAGACCACCAGGAACAAGCCTGTAGTCTGACAAAATCAAATGTATTGACTCATAGTGAAGGAGTGTACTCCTGAGGGACCATGGGAGGCCTTTGGGCAAGAGGGAGGAGGGAAGTGTCTTTTGTGAATTTTGGCTTACCACTGAATAATTCTGAGGTCAATCTGAAGGAAGCCAGGATTAGTTCTGGATTGGTGGCTGCTTCTGAGGCAAATTGAGAGAAGTGGGGATTAACTAGGGGTTGGGTACTGTCATGAATCAGGGCAGTATAGGAGTTGGGTATATTGTTCCAGTAAGAAATGAAAATACCAAAGTGAGGATGGGGGCATCATTGGTAAGAAAGCAGTAATCACCCAAAGAAGGAGTCGTTATGATAGTTTACAACTGCTGCATGACCTTGGGAGGAACAGTGTTTCCTGTTAACTTTGCAGCTGGCTTTATCTGTGTCTGTCTTCACAGCCTGATAATTGCAGAGCTGCTTTTTTCTTTTTCAGCCCTAGCTGATAGTTTACTCTTTCAGTCCCAAATAGATTTTGATTCTTTCAACATTTGTTCTTATAAGTCTTTTAGAAATGCATGGTCAGCATACAACGATTTGTTATTTTGTTTAAGGGCTTCTCTGGGCTTCCCTGTGGCTCAGATGGTAAAGAATCTGCTTGCAATGCAGGAAACCTGGGTTTGATCCTTGGATTGGGAAGATCCCCTGGAGAAGGGAATGACAACCCATTCCAGTATTCTTGCCTGGAGAATTACATGGACAGAGGAGTTTGGCAGGCTACAGTCCATGGGGTCGCAAAGAGTTGGACATGACTGAGCGAGCAACAAGGGCTTTTCTGGATGTTCTTGTTTGTTGAATCGAAAATCCTTTGTTTAGCCTAGAAATATTTTCTAACACCAGTTCAATGTTCCATGCCAATGTAAAATAATTTTAAAACAAACAGATTTTTCTCCAATGTAAATAGAAAATGAGTGGAGTAGAAGAGTGTTCTAACAACTCTGATTTGGCCATTTCAGAATACTCTTTGGATCTTGGTAAACTTTCCAGTAAAACCTAATTTAGTAGATACCAGAATCCCTGCTGATTTTGTTCAGTGTCTTGCAGGTAGAGGGAATATTGAAGAATATAATATAGAATTTTTTTGGGGGGGTGAGAACATTTTTTTTCCATTTATTTTTATTAGTTGGAGGCTAATTACTTTACAGTATTGTAGTGGTTTTTGCCATATTTTTAATGTTAAAGTTATTTCCTATTTCAGGATTATATTAGGTTGTATTTCCTATAATATCATTAAGTAAACAGCATTGAAATGTAAGAAGACTATTGAACTAGAATCAAGAGACCTGGATTGAACCAAGTGTCTGCCATGTATTGATGTTAGGCAAGACACTTAGTTCCTTTGGGCTTTAATTCCCTCATTTACGGATTGAACAAAATGCTTGCCTTCACATCTCACAGAATTGCTGTGAATTCAAATGAGATGTCTGTAGAATTACTTTTTTTTTATAGGATTTTATTTTTTAATTTTTATTTTTCCATTTATTAGTTGGAGGCTAATTACTTTACAATATTGTAGTGGGTTTTGTCATACATTGACATGAATCAGCCATGGAGTTACATATATCTGTAGAATAACTTTATAAGCTTTAAAATGTTATGCAAATATAACATGTAATTAAGATTTTGGGTCATGTGTGTGTGCTCAGTTGCTTGCTGCTGCTGCTGCTAAGTTGCTTCAGTCATGTCTGACTCTGTGCAACCCCATAGATAGCAGTCCACCAGGTTCCTCTGTCTCTGGGATTCTCCAGGCAAGAATACTGGAGTGGGTTGCCATATCCTTCTCCAATGTATGCATGCATGCTAAGTCACTTCAGTCGTGTCCGACTGTGCGACCCCATGGACAGCTTCCCACCAAGCTCCTCTGTCCACAGGATTCTCCAGGCAAGAATACTGGATCAGGTTGCCATTTCCTTCTCCAGGCTCAGTTACTTAGTTGTGTCCAATCCTTTGTGACCCCATAGACTGCAGCCCGCCAGGTCCCTCAGCCTATGGAATTTTGCAGGCAAGGATACTGGAGTGGGTTGCCATTTCTGACTCCATGGGATCTTCCTGACCCAGGAATTGAACCCCTGCATTGGCAGGTGGATTCTTTACCACTGAGTCACTGGGGAAGCCCATGATATTGGGTCACAGATGCTGATAATAATGTTGATAATAATGACTCAAATATTAAAGATCTAGTATTCAGGTTATCATCACAAAAAGAATATCTAGCTCACATGCAGCAGTACTGCGGTGTTTTTTTAGTATCTAAACTTTTTAGATACTTTAGTATCTAAACTTTTTTAGTATCTAAACTTTTAGTATCTAAACTTATCAGAATCTGTTCTTTGTCTCCAAATCCAGACTTTCCACAAAAGTCTCAGCAAAGTAAGTAATATATATTTCCTAGTTGCCATAATAGAACCCCTTGTAAGAGCTTAGGGTTTGTGGTGGGAGGTGAAACTGGAAAGAAAGGTTTGTTGTTCTTTAGTAACTAAATTGTGTTCGACTTTTTTGTGACCCCATGGACTGTAACCTGCTAGTCTCCTCTGTCCCTGGGATTTCCCAGGCAAGAATACTGGAGTGGGTTGCCATTCCCTTCTCTAGAGGATCTTTCTGACCCAGGAATTGAACCTACATCTCCTACATGACAGGCAGATTCTTTACCACTAAGCCATCTGGTGAGCCAAAGTGAGGTTAGGACCCAATTATTCTGAACTGTCCATGTCAGGAGTCAGCAACATTTTTGATAAAAGGGCCAGATAGTCTATAATTTTTTTGGCTTTCTGGATCATTTGGTCTCTGTTAAAATTACTCAATTCTGTGGTAGTGTAAAAACAGCTCTAGATAATATGTAAATGAATGAACATGGTGGTGGGCTGAATTTGGCCTACTGACCCTAGTTTGCCAACCCCTGTTCTACAATTATGAATTCAGATTTTATCTTATAGGTACTGAGGAAATATTGGATACTTTTGAATGGGAAAATTATATGATTGAATTTTTTATTTTGAAAAGATAACTCAGGTGACAGAGGCAGAGTATAGGATAAATTGGAGAAGAGAGAGACTGGAGGAGGCAGGCTGGAAAATCAGAGAAGTCTGTTAGTGTAGATGTAGACAGAAGATTATGAGTGTGGGAGCAGTAGCAATAGAAATTGACATAAGCAAATTGATTCAAGCAAAACTTTTGAGGTGAGATGAATAATACAGTTTGATTGGAAATGGGGCATAAAGGAGAAGAGTTAAAAATAAATCTATCAATAACAAAATTGAGGAGAAGGTGAATATAGAAAACTTGTGCTGAAAGAATAATGAACTTGATTTGGGAACTCTCCATCTGTGGTACACCTCTAGGTAGAGGGGAAGGATGTCTATTAGGTAGAAAATGTGGTCCCGGAGCTAAGGTGAAAGATAATGTTCTAGGTAAAGATTTCACGGTAATTAGTATGTGAGTAGGTAAGATTGCAGGGACAGCATGAAAACAGAGAGGAAAGCCCAGGATAAAATTTGAATGAACTGTAAGCATTTCATCAAGAGTGAGTTGGAGTAGAAAAAAACAATATAAGGAAGTAAAAAGCCAAGGTTTAGAGAGGCAGGGGGAGAATTAGAAATGATATTTTGGAAGTCATAATAAGAGAACTATAGATTTGATCAATATTCCCTATAAAATTTGCTATTAAATTTATATTCTCAATGGTTTGGAAGGTTTAACACTAGAAATAATTTTTATTCAATTCAGCAAACACTTTAACACCAAATTGATACAAAACTTTTTCTAAGTGTTCAGGGCAGCACTTACTTTCAAGGATTTGACTCTTTGGGAAAGTTTAGGCAGATGCTGGAGTATGATTGCAGTACAAGGCATTGTCTCAGTCCTTTTAAACTGCTATAACAAAATAGTATAGATAAAGTTATTTATAAACAACATTTATTTTTGACTGTTCTGGAGTTTGAGAAGTCTAAAATTAGGCTCTAGCAGATTTAGTGTCTGATTAGGACCAGTTTTCTGGTTCATAGATACCTTACATGGAGGAAGGAGCAAGGGAACTTTCTTAGGCCTCTTTTATAAGGCCACTAATTTACTTCCCTGAAGGTTTCACATCCATTGTTCAGTCACTAAGTCATGTCTGACTCTTTGTAACTCCATGAACTGCAGCACACCAGGCTTCTCTGTCCTTCACTGTCTCCTAGAGTTTGCTCAAACTCATGCCCATTGAGTTGGGGATGCCATCCAACCATCTCATCCTCTGTCACCTCCTTCTCCTTCTGTCCTCAGTCTTTCCCAGCATCAGGCTCTTTTCCATTGAGCTGGCTCTTCACATCAGGTGGCCAAAATATTGGAATTTCAGCTTCAGCATCAGTCCTTCCAATGAATATTCGGAACTGATTTCCTTTAGGATTGACTGCTTTGATCTCTTGGCTGTCCAAGGGACTGTCAGAAAAGTTCAGTCTAAAGCAGACACAGGCTAACTGATTTAAGGAAAATATTATAATGAACATTAAGGAAGAAGAGAGGAAACTGATTAAGAGAAATAAGGAAAGATATTAAGGAATAAGTAATCTTTGAAATGAACTTTGAAGGATAAATTATAACTGAAAGAGGGGAACATTCCAGGTGAGAGTATATCTGCATAGGACAGAAAAAAAGGCTTGTCTGATTTAAAATGGAAAATTTATACCTTGGAGTAGTGTGAATTATGGTTGGATATTTTGGGAAAGATGGGACTGGATTAATTGAACAAATATTTGAGTGTTTTTTGCTCCCAAGGGACTGAGCTCAGTCAGTACATGATACATTAGACATTGATCTCTGTCCTTAAAGTGTTAGTAATTAATCTTAGATCAGAGATGTACGCAAATAACTAATATTAGGACTACGATAAGTGAAGCTGGAGAGTTTACTTTTGGTTGAAGTGATTGAAAAATATTTCATGAAAAAGAATGATTTTAGGTTGTGCCTCCAAGGATAAGGATCTTGACAAGCTGTAATGGCTGAAGTTTGGCATAAGACTAAGGGAATAGCATAAGCAAAGGTGATGGGTTGGTAAACTTGGAGAAGTTTAGGTTTGAAGTTGAGGTGAAAGTTAATTTTTTTTTAATCAACAGATGTCTAGTTGCTCCAGCACCATTTATTTAAAATTATATCCTCTTCCATTGCATTTTGATTAGTACTTTTTTAAAATATCAGTTAAGATATTGTAATGGTCTTTATCTTTCTGGCTTACTTCACTCTGTATAATGGGGCTCCAGTTTCATCCATCTCATTAGAACTGAATATTTGTGTGAATCTACTTCTTGGTCCTCTATTCTGTTCCATTGATCTATGTATTTAACTCTTTACCAGTACTGCATTGTTTTGATTACTATAGTTACATAGTAAGCCTTAACATTGGAAAGAGTAATCCCTCCCACTTTATTATTTCTTGAGAGTGTTTTCAGCATGCTAGGACCTTCTAGGGCCAGCCGGTGCCATTCCATATAAATTTTAGGACAAGGATATTAATGTCTGTTAAAGCCTTTGGCAAGGAATTGCAAGAAGCCTTTGGCAAGGAATTGCAGTAAGAGCTTACTTAATTGCAGTAAGATCATTTTGGGAGAATTGACGTTTAGTTTGTGGAGACTTCCAATCCATGAACATGGTATGTCTCTGTTGAGGTCTCCTTTGATTTTTTCCATCAGAATTTTATAATTACAGTATACATATATTGTACATGTTAAGTATATATCTAAGTATTTTTGAGTGATCAAAAATGGTATTGTGTTTTTAATTTTGGTTTCTGCATATTCATTATTAGTGTGTAGAAATGCATTTGATTTGTGTGTGTGTATCTTTTTTCCTATGACCTTGCTGAGTCCACCTATTTCTAGGAGTTTTCAATCTCTTTTTTAAACATATTCTATCTTGCTTTCTTATACTATAGTTTTGGGATTGGATGATTTGGCAGATCTAATTATGTTCTGAGTTGGTTTGGGCTAGAAGTTAAGGTTTGTGGTGAAACCTATTATAGTCATTGTAGCATAGTTTACCTCTTGGGGCAAATGCTAATTTTAAAAAGTTTTTTCTCTTCAAAAGAGCTATTATAGAATATTGGTTAAGAGATCAGCCTCTGAGGTCAGATTGAATCTTGTCTGTATTGCTTACTAGCTTGGGACCTGGGAGAAGTTGTTTAACCCCTTTTTGCCTCAGCTTCCATGTCTTAAAAAGGGGATATGAATAGTAATCATGGGGTTAAATAAGTTAAACATATAATGTAGATGTGCTACAAAATTCACTTAATTTTCAAGATAGGTCGTATTATGCTTATAGATTTTATAGCTAAGGAAGAAGATAGGCCACTTGTTCTTTTCTCAATACTGTGTTACCTTTTACTCCATCATTCTGCCAAAATAGGGGGAATTAGCAGAACCCATTCTGCCAAAACCTGTTGAGCTACATGCCTGGCTCTTTTATTTTTCCCATAGGATTACTGATGTATATATCCTTACCCCTGCTCTCCTTGCCCGTCAGACACATGTCCTCATTGTTTACCATTTTGTATTGAATAGTGACTTGGTACCCATAAAAACAAGGAGATGAGTTCACTGCTTTGATCATCAATATCTTTTATTTGGTGGGAGATAAGTATTGCTGATATGTTTAAACATAAAGCACTAACTGAAGAGGCAGCTATCATATAAGAAGAAAGAACATTGGACCCAAGTTCAAGCACCCTCCTTCTCTGTTTATTATCACCTGTATGACTTTGGAAAACTTGCTTCACCAACCTGAATCACAGTTTATTTATATGTAAATGAGTGGTTTTACTAGAAATTAATCTTTATAAAACCCTTTCAAGCTCTGGCAAAATTCTGTAATGTACACTAGTTCAGAGAGAGAAAGGTAGAGCATGGTTGCTTGTAGATTATTTTCTAGGGCCTCAGAAATGGTGATTAACCTCTCAAAATCTTCCCTAGTGTTGGTTTGCATTTTTCCTTTTTATTTTTGACAGATACATATTGTATACATATAAGTTGTACAACGTGGTGTTTTGATATATGTCTGTGATGTGAAATGATTACCACATTTGTGTGTGTAATGAGAACACTTAAGATCCACTTTCTTACCAAATTTCAAGTATACACTAGATTATTATTGCTAATTATTGTCTCTAAGTCATATATTAGCTATATATTAGATCTCCAGAATTTTTTTCATCTTAAAACTGAATGTACTCCTTGAATAGTATCTCCTTTTCTGTCTCCCCCAAGCCTCTGGCAGCTACCATTCTACTTTATTGTTAGTATAAATTCAATATTTAAAAAAAAAAGATTCTACATATGAGTGAACTCATGTAATATTTATCTTTTTCTGACTTATTTCATTTAGCATAATGTCCACCAGATTCATCCATGTTGTCATAGATGGCAGGTTTGCATTTTCTCATTGCAAAAGGCAGCTGTTTTCTCTATCTCCTGCATTTCCTATATCGAGAATTAAAGAGCATAAAGGTCAGTTACTTTTTAAATGTAAACTCAATGAAAAATTTCATAAGACAGAAAATGATTACAAGTATTAAATTTCTAATTGTACCTGTGGACAAATGTTTCTTCTTGTGGTTGAATCAAATGCTTATTTGAGCCTATGCTTTTTTAAAAAATGGACATTTTTAATGCACATTTTAAAAATTGAGGTAATTTGTTACACATATAGTGTAAATTTAAGGATTGCAACATATTGATTTGATACATTTACATATTGTAATATGATGTCCATTGTAATGATAGTTAACACCTCTATCACATTATATAATTATCATTTTATTTTAGCAATTGAAATAATTAAGTTCTAGTCTTTTAGCAAGTTTGATGATTATAAATCAATTCTGTTGTCCGTATTCACTGTACTGTGCATTACGCCCCTAGGACTTATTTACTACTTACTAGAAGTTTATACCCTTAAATATCTGTCCTATCCCCCTAGTCCCCAGCCCCTGATAACCACCATTTTACTGTCTTTATGAATTTGGCTTTTATTAGATTCTGCTTATAAGTGATATTGTATAGTACTTATCTTTCTCTGAGTTATAACACTTTTATTAAAGTCTTCAAGGTCTATACGTGTTGTCACAAATGGCAAGATGTCCTTCTCTATCACGGCTGAATAATATTCCATTGTGTATATATTTATATACCATAACTTCTTTATCCATTTGTCTGTTGATAGGTAGGTACATAGATTGTTTCCATATAATGGCTATTGTGAATAATACCACAGTACATGGGAGTCGGAGAAGGCAATGGCACCCCACTCCAGTACTCTTGCCTGGAAAATCCCATGGATGGAGGAGCCTGGTAGGCTGCGGTCCGTGGGGTCGCTAAGAGTTGGACACAACTGAGCGACTTCACTTTCACTTTTCACTTTCACACATTGGAGAAGGAAATGGCAACCCACTCCAGTGTTTTTGCCTGGAGAATCTCAGGGACGGGGGAGCCTGGTGGGCTGCCGTCTATGGGATCACGCAGAGTCGGATACGACTGAAGTGACTTAGCAGCAGCAGCAAACATGGGAGTGACTCTCTTCAGTGTCCTGTTTTCATTTCCTTTGAGTATATAATGAGAAGTGGAATTGCTGGATCATATTGTAGTTCTTTTTTTTGACTGCACCATGCAGCATGCAGAATCTTAGTTCCCCAACCAGGAGTTGAACTCGTGCCCCTGCAGTGGAAGCGCAGAGTCCTAATCCCTGGACTGCTAGGGAATTCCCTGGTAGTTCTATTTTTGATTTATTGAGAAACCTCTGTATTATTTTCCATAGTGACTGAACCAATTTACATTCTCACCAACAGTGGACAAGGGTTCCCTTTTCTCCTCATCATTGCCAATTCATATTATCTCTTGTCTTCTTGATGATAGCCTTTCTAACAGATGTGAGGTGATATCTCATTGTGGTTTTGCTTTGCATTTCCCTGGTGATTAGTGATGTTGAACCTCTTTTCATTTACCTGGTGCACATTTGGATGTCTTTTTTGGTTTTAGTTCCTCTGCCTATTTTTTTCCTCTGCCCACTTTTTAATAATATTTTTTTGTTGTTGAGTTTGAGTTCTTTATATATATTGGATATTAACCCCTATCAGATATATGGTTTGCAAAAAATGTTTTCCATTCTGTAGTTTGTCTTTATATTGCAATTACTTTGCTGAGCAGGAGCTTTTAAGTTTGCGGTCCCAGCTGTTAATTTTTGTTTTTGTTGTTTATACTTTTGGTGTCACATCTGAATAATCATTGCCACAACCAATATCAAGGACCTTCCCTATATTTTCTTTTTAGAAGTTTTATGGTATCAGATTTTTGATACATTTTGAGTTAATTTTTGTGAGTAATGCAAGATAGGGATCTGGTTTCATTTTTTGTTGTTGATGTTGGCCTGTGTTTATCCAGTTTTCTCAGCACCATTTTTGAAGAAACTATCCTTTCCCCATTGAGTGTCCTTGGTTCCATTGACTTTGTTTTTGAACATTAGTTAACTGTACATGAAAGAGAATTAATTCTTAGGTAGGTTGGTAAGAAGTCCTGGGTCTCCGAAGAGGGGGAGGGGGAGGGAGTCTGGGACTCTCAAGGAGGATAAAAGGACAAACTTTTCTTTTTCTACATTGCTTTGTCTTAGTCACATAAGACTTTTTTTTCCCTTAAACTCTTGAGTTGTTATGGCAACAATCTTTAAGACCAGCTTTCTTTAAGCCCAGAGCTAATGATTATACAAGAAAACAATGCATTTTTCTCAAGGGTATGATTTTCCTTAAGCTCTGTACTAATGATTATATAACAACAGTGCATCTTGCTCAAGGACATGTTTCTCCTTCTTAACAAGAACCTTCTGACTAATCTTATTTTCTTAAGAAATGTTGTGGGACTGGGTCTGGTAAGACCTTTCTATTGTTAGTTCTAATCTTGTTCACTTAAGATGTATGTTGTGGGAGTGGGTCTGGTAAAAGTCTATAAGGCCTTGATAAGACTAGCAAGTGGGGCACTCTCCATCCCCCTTCTGATGTCTATGTCAGAAGCTTTCTCTGTCCCTTTTCACTGTAGTAAAACTTCTGCCACACAAAAGCTCTGCTTAATCAAGCCTTGTCCCTGATCCCAAAGCTAAATCTTCTTTGGAGGTCATAAATTCACCATAAGCTATCACATGGAGGCTTATTTCTGGATTCTCAATATGTTCCATTTGTATGTGGGTGTGTGTTTATACCAGTGCTATACTGTTTTAATTACTATAGCTTAGTAGTATAGTTTGAAATCAGAAAGTGTGGTACATCTGGCTTTGTTCTTTCTCAGGCTTGCTTTGGTTATTCTTGTGTTTTTGTGTTTCCCATACAAATTTTAGGATTGCCTTTTCTGTATCTTTGAACTGTGCCATTAGAATTTTGATAGTGGTTGCATTGAATCTATAGGTAGCTTTTGGTGGCATGGACACTTTAACAATCTTTCCATCCATGAGCATGGGATTTCTTTCCATTTGTTTGTTCTTCAGTTTTTTTCAACAAAGTCTTACAGTATTTTTTGTTTTTTTTGCATAGATCTTTTACATTATTGGTTAAATTTATTCCTAGATATTTTGTTGTTTTTGATGCTGTTGTGAATGGAATAAGTTTGTTTACAGATGTTTCATTAATTTTTGTGTTTAGAAGTGAAACTTTTATTTTTATGTTGATTTTGTATCCTGCAACTTTACTGAAAGTGTTGATTCATTCTAACATGTATAAAATCATATCATCTCAAAAAAAAAAAGAAAAATCATATTATCCGCTAATAACAACTATTATACTTCTTCCTTTCCCATTTGGATGTCTTTTATTTCTTTGTCTTAGGTAATTACTCTGTCTAGGACTTCAATACTAAACTGGATAAAAGTAGTGAGAGTAGGCATCCTTGTCTTCCTCCTAGTCTTAGAGGGAAACTTTTTTGATATTTTCCATTGAATATGATGTTAACTATGGATTTGTTGCATATGGCCTTTATTATGTTGGTATGCTGTTTCTATATCCAATGTATTGAAAATTTTTACCATGAAAGGATGTTGGATTTTTCAAATGCTTTTTCTTCATCTTTTGTGATGATTATGTGATTTTTATATTTTAATATATTATTGTTATACATTATATTTACTGATTTGCATATGTTGAACCATCCTTGTATCCTAGGAATAAATTCCACTTGATCATTGTCTATGATTCTTTTAATGTTTTCTTGAATTCAGTTTGCTGATATTTTGTTGATAATTTTTTGCATCTGTGGTCATTAAGATATTGATATGCAGTTTTCCTATAATGTTATTATCTGACTTTCAGTTCAGTTCAGTCGCTCAGTCATCTCTGACTCTTTGCAACCCAATGAATCGCAGCATGCCAGGCTTCCCTGTCCATCACCAACTCCCGGAGTTTACTCAAACTCATGTCCATCGAGTTGGTGATGCTATCCAGCCATCTCATCCTCTGCCGTCCCCTTCTCCTCCTGCCCCCAATCCCTCCCAGCATCAGGGTCTTTTCCAATGAGTCAACTCTTCACATTAGGTGGCCAAAGTATTGGAGTTTCAGCTTCAGCATCAGTCCTTCCAATGAACACCCAGGACTGATCTCCTTTAGGATGGACTGGTTGGATCTCCTTGCAGTCCAAGGGACTCTCAAGAGTCTTCTCCAACACCACAGTTCAAAAGCATCAATTTTTCGGCGCTCAACTTTCTTCACAGTCCAACTCTCACATCCATACATGACTACTGGAAAAACCATAGCCTTGACTAGACGGACCTTTGTTGGCAAGGTAATGTCTCTGCTTTTTAATATGCTATCTAGATTGGTCATAACTTTCCTTCCAAGGAGTAAGCGTCTTTTAGTTTCATGGCTGCAGTCACCATCTGCAGTGATTTTGGAGTCAAAAAAATTAAGTCTGACACTGTTTCCACTGTTTCTCCATCTATTTCCCATGAAATGATGGGATCAGATGCCATGATCTTAGTTTTCTGAATGTTGAGCTTTAAGCCAACTTTTTCACTCACCTCTATCACTTTCATCAAGAGGCTTTTTAGTTCCTCTTCACTTTCTGCCATAAAGGTGGTGTCATCTGCATATCTGAGGTTATTGATATTTCTCCCGGCAATCTTGATTCCAGCTTGTGCTTCTTCCAGCCCAGCGTTTCTCATGATGTACTCTGCATGTAAGTTAAATAAGCAGGGTGACAATATACAGGCTTGACGTTTCCTATTTGGAACCAGTCTTTAGAGTAATACTGGCCTTGAAGAATGAATTTGGAAGTGTTCACTTCTCTACAATTTGAAAGAGTTTGAGAAGGAATGGCATTAATTCTTCTTGAAAGTTTTGGTGGAATTGGCCTGTGAAACCACCTGTTCTAGGGTTTTCTGTTTTGAGAGCTATTTGATTACTGATTCATTCTGTTTACTCGTTATTGATATGTTCAGATTTTCTGTTTATTCCTGCTTCAATATTGGTAGGTTATGTGTTTCTAGAAATTTATTCGTTTCTTCTAGGTTATCTAAATATTGGCATGTTCATTGTAGTCTCTTATGAACCTCTGTGTTGGGTTGGCCAAAAAGTTCTATCATGTTTTTCCCCATAAGATGGTTTTTAGTTGTCTTTAACTTGATTTGAAACAATTTTGTTAGATTGTATTGTGTATAATGACACTGTCATATCAGTGTGCATTTAAAAAAAAAAACTTAACAAAAGTCGGTGAATTTTTGTGTAGCCATTTTAATATTGAAGATGAAGGAAAAAAAGCAACATTTTTGGCACATGATGCTTTATTATTTCAAGAAAGGTAAAAATGCAACTTAAACACACAAAAAAAGATTTGTGCAGTATATTGAGACGGTGCTGTGACCAATCAAATATGTCAAAAGTGATTTGTGAAGTTTTGTCCTGGATTTTTTTCTCACTGTCTGATGTTCCATGGTTGCAGAGACAAGTCAAAAGTGATAATGATCAAATTGAGACGTTAATTGAGAATAATCAATGTTATACCACATAGGAGATTGTTGACATACTCAGAATATCCAAATCAAGTGTTGGAAATCATTTACACCAAGTTGGTAAATTAATCACTTTGATGTTTGGGTTCCACATAAATTCAGTGAAAAAACTTTCTTGACCATATTTCCACATGTTATTCTCTTCTGAAACATAACAGAAATGTTCTGTTTCTTAAAACAAATTGTGACAGATGATGAAAAGTGGATAGTGTATAATAATGTAGAATGGAAGAGAGTGTGGGGCAAATGAAATAAACTACCACCAACCAGACCAAAGGCTGGTTTTATCCAAAGAAAGTGATGTTGTGCATATAGTGGGATTGGAAGGGAGTCTTCTATCATGAGCACCTTCTGGAAAACCAAATATTAACTCCAACAAGTACTGCTCCCATTAAGACCATGGGAAGCAGCCCTTGATGAAAAGCATCTGGAATTAGTCAGCAGAAGATGCATAATCTTTCACCAGGCTAATGCAAGACCACATGTTTCTTTGATGACCAGGCAAAAACTGTTACGGCTTGGCTGAGAAGTTCTGATTGATCTGCCATATTGATCAGACATTGAACCTTTGGATTTCCATTTATTTCAATCTTGACAAAATTCTCTTAATGGAAAAAATTTCAATTCCTTGGAAGACTGTTAAAAGGCACCTGGAATAGTTCTTTGCTTAAAAATACAAAGTTTTGTGAAGATGGAATTATGAAGTTGCCTGAAAAATGGCAGAAGGTAGTGGAACAAAACAGTGATACACTGTGCAATAAAGTTCTTGGTGAAAATGAAAAAATGTGTCTTTAATCCAAAATCAAAGGAATCTTTTGGCCAACCAAATATTTCTGCAGTATCATTTGTAATGTCTCTTTCATTTCTAGTATTATTTGAGTCTTCTCTTTTTTTCCTTAGTCTAGCTACAGTTATCAATTTTGTTTATCTTTTTGAAAAACCAGCTCTTAGTTTTGTTGTACCTTTCTACTATCTTTCTTGTCTGTTTCACTTATTTTTCCTCTGATCTCTTATTTCCGTCCTTCTACTGTTAGGTTTTACTTTGTTCTTTCTAGTTTCTTGAAGTGATGTTGTCTATTCCCGATTGTTCTAATTTTTTGATACATTCTGCAGCATCTCATAGGGTTTGATAAGTTTCCATTTTCATTTATTTACATATAGTTTTTTATTTCCTTTTGTTTTTTTTTTTCCTTTTACGATTGGTTGTTCAGAAGTGTGTTGTTTAGTTTTCACATGTTTGTAGACTTTCCATCTTTCCTCTTTTTGTTGATTTGTAGTTTCATACCATTATGGTCAGAAAAAATAGTCAAAATGATTTCAGTCTTCTTAAATTTGCTAGGACTTGTTTTGTGTCCTGTCATATGATCTTCTAAGGAACAAGCGTCCTTTTTAATAGTCTTTTCCTTTAAGCAGTATACTAAAGTTAAATGGTTAACATACCATTCTAATATGGAATTATAGTTTTCTAACTCTGTCCATTTTTAACCTTTACCAGAGTGTTTCATATGTTATCATCTTGCTTTTTAGTGTTTTTTTTTTTTTTCCCTCAGCTTGAAGAACTCCTTTTAGCATATATTTTCAAAGCAAGTATACTGGTGTTGAACCCCCTCAGCTTTTGTTTGCCTTAGAAATCCTTTATTTCTCCTTCACTTTTGAAGGATAACTTTGCTGGGTAAAGTATTCTTGGCTGGCAATTTTTATTTTTCAATAATTTGAATATGTCATTCCACACTCCCCTGACCTATAGAGTTTCTGCTGAGAAATCTGCTGATAGCCTAATAGGATTTCCTTTGTAGATTATCTTTTTCCCTTTTACTGCCTTTAATATTCTTTCTTTATCATTGATTTCTGAAATTTTCATTATAATGTGTCTTACAGAAGGTCTTTTTGAATTGTGGTAATAGGGTTTTCTTTTAGCTTCATGTACTTGCATGTCCTTTCCCCATGATTGCAGTGTTTTCAGCTATTATTGTCCAATTAGTTTTTCATCAAAGGGGAGCGAAAAATAAGAAAAAACTCAACTGCTACAACGCTGACATCAATCCCCTCAGTTCAGTTCAGTTCAGTCGCTCAGTCGTGTCCGACTCTTTGCGACCCCATGAATCGCAGCACGCCAGGCCTCCTTGTCCATCACCAACTCCCGGAGTTTACTCAAACTCATGCCCATCGAGTCGGTGATGCCATCCAGCCATCTCATCCTCTGTAGTCCTCTTCTCCTGCCCAATGCCTCCCAGCATCAGGGTCTTTTCCAATGAGTCAGCTCTTCGCATGAGGTGGCCAAAGTACTGGAGTTTCAGCTTCAGCATCAGAGTGCATTTTAAATTTGAATTCTGCTATTGATAGCTGTATCCTTGCAAGAAATGATGTTTACTATGAGATTTAAAAGAAATACTCATTTATTTTTTAAAAATGTTCATTTTAATACAACATTTTTTATTAAGTATGTAAAATATGAAACCTTAAATTTAGTATAAGATAAATATTTTATACTTTATTACTAATTTCCCGAATTTTAAAATTATTTGCTACTTTGTAGTCTTTGTCCAATATCTGTTATATGATTGTTTCAACATGTTTTAGCAGAGGTTTCCTAATCTTTTTTTTTTTTTTTGGTCTAATAATATTCTATTTTTCATGTATGGAGATAATAGAGGGAAATATATTTTGAGGTTTTTATTTCCACCCCCCCCACAGAATTTGTGCATTTTCAATTGTGATGATTGAAATTGTGATGATTCTCTTTCTTCCTGCTTACTGTCCTAGGTGCTTTGATATGATTGACTGGATTTAGGAAAACAGACTGTGTTGTCTTGAACAATTGTAGAAATAAGCTGATGTACTAATTAAAGTTTTCTTGATACAACCACCCTGTAATAAGTCCTTGATTTGGATTTGCTGTCCTTGTTATTTATTCTTCTAATGTTTTTTAGGTCTTTTTTACCATTTAATATTTGAAGGTCTAGTACTGACCTTTGAAGTCAAGATAATAAATAGTACGTGTTGTGCTTCATGCAACAAATATTCTAAAATATGCACACTTTTTTCTAACAGTAGAATTTTACCAGTTATTGATACTTTTTAATTTTTTTTCATATGAAATGATGGATGGATCGCTTAATGGAGAGGACAGTGAAGAAAAGAGTAACATAAGAAGCACATCCTTATAAAAAATTGAGGATGTCACAGCATGAGGAAGTTCAAGCTATTATTGAAGACTAGATGAAAAAAGTCAGTGTGATTCTAACTTTATTAATTTGGAGTACAGTGTTCTGTATTGTAATTTTGAAACAAATAGAACTTGATTACATGAAATGGTGCATTAATATCCAACATACAGTAGAATGTTATATGCTTTGCATTATGATATTTTGTTTCTTTTTTCAAAGGCCATTATTATTCATTTCTCAATGTAACTAAATAACATCTAAAATGTTAGTAGAATAAAATGACAGATTTCAGGAGAGCCTTTATGTGAATTTTATTCAGTTTTAATTAATTCTTTAATAAGTTCTTCATAAAATTTGAGGCTTTTTAGGGGATTACTGTGTCCTTGTATTCTCTCCCTTTTACTCTTCATTACCACTTCTAACTGATGTTGAGAAAGCACAGTATATTAAGCCAAAATAAGTTTAAGTTACTGTTTTTTAGTGATATTAGTAAAGTTATCTGTAAGAAAATTACCTAATGAATGATATGATTAAGTATACCAGGTATAACATGAGGAAAAGACCTATAAAGTGGAAAGTGACCAGTAATTCACAATAGAAAATGTTTAAGTTAGGCAGGATATTTTAAAATATTGGATATAATGCAACAGAGTGAGTAGAAATTTTAACACAAAGAGATTCAAAACTTGAAATAGTATTAGTGCTCAAAATGTGATGAGTGGCTATATTTGGTCCTAAATAAACATATCTATTGGGAAGGTGAGGCATAGTAGTGCAAGTTAAATGTATTTACAAATCCATGGACCAAAATTTGCCTGTACTACAGTGGGTAGAAATTGAGTGATAAATTTATACAGGATTATATTACAGACTGGGCAGTATAAATGATGCTTTCCTAGTAGAGAGGTAAAAAAGCAGGATGTCTAGATCAAACTAAAAATGAATGTCCCCCATTCCTCCCAACTCCAATTTGGTTATTATGTTGAGGCATTTAAAACTACTACTTATGTTTGTAGAAAATTACTGAATATTAACAATTTCATATGGTTAATCCATGTAAGAATACTCCCAAAACATTTTAAAGTTTCAGTTAGCATATGGGGAAGGAATTTATGGATTTATTAAAAAGGAATAGAAGGGATAAGTTAACTACTAAAGTTTTAAGTGTTAGGGATAATTATATTTTGCTTTAGTCTTCTCTATCCAAGAGAAAGTTTTCTAAACTATAAAGGGTAGAGCTAGCATGGTGAAAAAAAATCTCAAGATATATGAGTGAGTACCTGGCTACTTTAAGAGTCCCAGATGAATTAAGTCCTGGTACACTGAACTAGTTTAGGTATTCTTTGTGCGATCAGAGTAGACAAAAGAAATGGGAATACCCAATGAACAGGTATACAAAAGGCAACAAAGAATAGATCTTGAAATTATTGATTGGTGAATTTAGCTTTAACCCCAGGAAAATTTGAGATAGGCTTATTTAATAACTGTGTACTTTTATTTTTTTAATTTTAATTTTTCATTGGAGTATAATTGCTTTATCATGTTGTGTTTCTGCTGTACAACACAGTGAACCAGCCGTATGTATACATATATCCCGTCCCTTTTGAACCTCCCTCCTGCCTCCCCCATCCTACCCATCTGAGTCATCAAAGAGCACTGAGCTGAGCTCCCTGTACTTTACAGCAGGTTCCCACCATAGTGTATATATGTCAATCTTAATCTCCCAGTTTGTCCCACCTTCCCCTTCTGCCTCTGTGTCCCCATGTCCATTCTCAATGTCTGTGTCTCTATTCCTGCCCTGGAAATAGGTTCTGCGGAAGACCTAAATAGACCTCTCTTGAAAGAAGACATACAGATGGCCAAGAGTCACATGAAAAGATGCTCAACATCACTAATAATTAGAGAAATGCAAATCAAAACTACAATGAGGTATCACCTCACACCGGTCAGAATGACCATCATCAAAAATAACTACAAACAATAAATGCTGGAGAGGATATGGAGAAAAGGGAACCCTCTTGCATTGTTGGTGGGAACGTAAATTGTGGAGAACAGTATGAAGGTTCCTTAAAAAACTAAAAGTAGAACTATATATGACCCAGCAATCCCACTTTTGGGCATATACCCTGAATAAAACATAATTCAAAATGACATGTGTACTCCAATGTTCATTGCAGCACTATTTACAATAGCCAGGATATGGAAACCACCAAAATGTCCAATGACAGATGAATGGATAAAGAAGATATACATAAATACAGTGGAATATTACTCAGCCATAAAAAGGAACGAATTTGGGGCTTTTATAGATGTGGATGGACCTAGAGTCTGTCATACAGAGTAAAGTAAGTCAGAAAGAGAAAAAACAAATATCATATATTTATGCATATATGTGAAATCTAGAAAAATGGTACAGATGTGTACTTTAAGGAGGTTGTCACTGGAACTTAAATATGTATACTAAAAAGAAATGTCTAACTAACTAACCTGGCTAATAGGTAGTATAAGGCAGCTGTTTTAGAAATCTAACATAGTCTTTGCAATCTTAAATTGCGTTTGTAGAGGTGTAGCTGGAAATAATCCCCTGTATTCTGTGCTGATTAGACCACCGGGATATTTTGCTCAGTTCTTACTGTTTGAAGAAGCTCAGATATTGATGAACTAGGTATTTCCCAGAAAAAAAAGCAAACACAGTAGTGTTTATGGTGAAAGAGTTTTTTCTATGGGGAATGATAGGAAAGAAAGGTGTTTGTAAATCATTGCTGTGAGTAATGTAAAGGGGGACCTCACATGTTGAGAGGCAAAGTTAAGGTGCAAATGATAGTGATGTTTAAATATTTCATTAATTACCATATAGCAAAGAGATTTGACTTGTCTTTTATGTGTAGCTCTCAAGGGCTAAACTATTATTCTCTGGAAGTTATGGGGAAAGCAGTTGAGTTCAGTTAAAGATTGAGTCTCTCCAAGATTAGAGCAATTTTTGAGAAATAATAATCTCTTCTTTATTAGAAGTGTACAGGAAGAGTCTAAAAGGCCTTCAAACAGATATGTTATAGAAAGGATAATTTTGTGGGGAGAGAATTTGGAGTAGAATTGGTAGTTCCCTAATTGGGCACAGTATCAGCATCACTTGCAGAACTTATTAGAAAAACATGTTGAGAGCTATATATATTTCTGTATATAATTTCATTAAAATATCTTATTCATTCCTATAGTTGAGTAAATGATTAAAGCTTTTGCCCAGTAGAATAATGTAAATTCCACAAGGATAGGGATCTTGTTTGACTTATAAGTTGTATTTCCTGCATCTGTCACAGTGCTTAGCTCATAGTAGGTTGTGAACAAATATGTTTTAAGAAATATAGCAATAACTTTATTTGTAGCTGTTATTAATTTTTGTGACTTAATAAGTTTATAAATACATAGAGCAAGTCTTGTTATTACTTGAATCTTTAAGCATTTTGGTCTCTTATTGAGTTAGTTCATATATCATTTTTTTAGAGAACAATTTGGAAGCTTACTCTACAAAAAATTAAAGAAAAAATTTAGGAGACTTAATGAATTTTGAATATAACATTTTGTACTTAAATACACTTTATGCATATGTATATTTGACTAATTTGTCAACATTTTATTGTGACATCAAAAATGTTTCTCTCAAAAATTCTTAATATATTTCAAGACAAAGTTGGTATGTTCACATCACTACTCAAGAGAAGATACTCTGTGGTTGGTTGATCGAACCTGACTATGACCATCTTAGCTCCCTAGATAGAAAGGTATCCTAGTTAATGTGTGCTGTTTTTCAAAGGTTGCCAAATCCTTTACAACAGTGGATGAAGAAGCATACGTTTTGTTCTGACTAAAATTGTGTTGCTTGATTGCCCTGTTCTTACCAGTGTTTTGAATGTTGTAATCTCACTTTTTAACTTTGAGACCTAAATTCCTTAGTAAATAGAGGCTGAGATAACATTTACTCTTATAGTGTTTTTAAAATACTTTAATCAAGGTAATTAATTATATATACTAAAACTGTTGCCTGCTTTTGAAATACTGTAGATATTAGAAGGCTAAATATTGAGAATGTGATAATGAATATTGGATATATTGGTATCGAGTTTGTGGGAATTTTTTATTTGTAGTTGTTTCTCATTAATACATCATTTTACTTTGTTAGAGTGAAAGTTTAAATTGCTCATCTCTTGTGCTTATAATAGAAGAGGAAGTAATGTAGTGTTTTAATCATAACTGCAATATCTTTATCTAAAGGCCTGTTGCCATTTTTATCTTTTCTGAAATTTTTGTCACCAACAAAGGCAGGATTACATTTTTTTCCTTCCAGATTGAGTTGGTGTGGTGTATTCTTGGCTATCAAAATACTCATAGCTTTGGGACTTTGGAATGATAAATATTTATGATGTGTGAAACAGCATGATACTTAACTGTAAGATCTTAATTACATAAAAATGGATGCTTAGTTGTGAAAATACAAAAATGAGACCTAGAAGAACACATCAAATGGTAAACTGCTTGTGATTATGAATGATTTTGTTTTTTGCTTCTTATGTTTTTTTGGTTTCCTATTATGCACATGTTAACTTTTAAGAAATAAATGTTATTTTAAAAACCTTAACAAAAGAATCAATGTGTTCAAATAGTGCATTTGATAGACATTTATTTTTAAAGATTTTAAAAAATTTGGTATATACTTTTTATTTTTGACTTTTATTTTTATTTTAGTTGACATGTAATTGATTTACAGTATTAGTTGCAGGTATATAATTGATTCAAAATTTGTATTGATTGTACTGCATTTATAGTTATTGTAAAATGCTGGTGATATTTCCCTGTGTTGTACAATATATATCCTTGTGGCTTCTATACATTGTAGTTTGTATCTCTTAACCTTCTATCCCTAAGTTGCCCTTACCCCCTTTCCTCTCTTCATTGGTAACCACTAGTTTGGTTACTGATGGCCTACTCATATTTTCTATTTCCTCCTGGTTTAATCTTAGGAGATTGTACATTTCTAGGAATTTGTCCATTTCTTCTAGGTTGTCCATATTATTGGCATATAGTTTTTCATAGTAATCTTGATAGACACATTTAAATACAACACAGTAATAATTGTGTATGTGTGTCCCTTTATTTTATTATTACTTTTGAGGAAAGGAACTTTGAGCATCCTTCTCCCTCAAAGGAGCTATATATATTCATGCTGGAAGAATGAGATTCACTTCTTTCTAGTAAAATACTCAAGGGTTGGTCAAAAGTAAACTCTTTTTAATTGTGTTTTTATAGTTATTTATCAGTCACTACAAAATTCAGAAAATGTTCTTGATAAAATGCTCTTTAAAGATGTGAGAAAAACAAAAAGCATCAGTGCTGAAAATAGTGGCTAAATGGAGGATACATGCAGAAGAGTGTTGACAGAACTCTTTATTGAATATAGAGCCTAAGGCCTGTTGACATTACCAAATGTCTGAGAAAAATGTACAAACATTATCATTTCATGTGATTATATATATATATATATATATATATAAGTTCATATATAAAAAGATTGCTGAGTTAGGAAACAAGGAATATTTGATGATTATACTGTCAAATATGCAATATAGCTTATATTGGAATTTTTTGAATAGCTGTTAGTGGACTACAGAACCTAATAGAAAACTTCTGTTTAAGATAAAAATGTATGTTAAAAGAGTGTTAGTGAAAGTGAAAGTTGCTCAGTTGTGTTCAACTCTTTGCGACCCCATGGACTGTATAGCCTGCCAGGCTCCTCTGTCCATAGAATTCTCCAGGCAAGAATACTGGAGTGGGTAGCTGTTCCCTTCTCCAGGGAATCTTCCCAACCTAGGGGTTGAACTGAGGTTTCCTGCAATGCAGTTGTATTCTTACTGTCTGAGCCACCAGGGAAGCCCATAGAAGAGTGTTTAAATGAAACTTAAAAAAAAATCTACACTTTTATCACAAAGTGGTTGATTTCATTTTTCTTTTTCTTTCTAGTGTTTCTACACATATATATGTATTTTTATATAACTTAAGTCATCATATATTTAGAAGTCCATATGTTTTGCTTTGTAGTTCATAATTCCACACTGAGGTAGTTTCCAATTTTAATTATTAATTTTTATGGAATAGTTTATCATATATTCTGTAATTTTGATTCTTTCTCCATCTGATTTTCTGGTTTATTCTTCATGTTGATGATGTTGCTTTTAGTTCTTAAATTTCAAATTGATTTTTAACCAGGGGCAATTTTTCCCCCAGGAGATGTTTGGCAATGTCTGGGGATGTTTTTGCATGTCACAAGTCTTTGGTGATGGGGTGTTAATAGCATCTGTTGGGTAGAGGCCAGGTATGCTGCTAAACACTGTACAATAGACAGATAGCCCCCCTACAACAAAGATTCACCAGTCTTAAAGTTCCTAAGTCCAGTAGTTCCAAGGTTGAGAAATCCTTCCTTAAAGTAATACACCTTTTCCTCTACTTACTTACAAAATATGAATGTAGAAAAAGCAAAGCAGAAGTAATGGTTGATTATTTCAAGGAACTCAGAACAGTAAGAAATGTTTGACTAGAGAAGGAAGATAACTTCTATAATTTTCAGACTTTAATGCCTGCTCTTCCCAACTTAGACATGTGGATATTTCTAGAGTTTGGGATGGGAAGCAACTGCCCAAAAGGAATCTTCTTACATAGTACTGATGGTTATGGATTTTCTACCATTATTTACTTAGCATCTCGATATAAATACTCAGATCTCTAATGTGTTCTTATGTTTTGCATTCAAAGTTGGATTTTGCTATTCATCATTCATTTTTTATCATTTTGTCAATTTAAGGAGACTGTTAAGGTGATCTCTGCCTGACAAAAGATTGAGATGTTGAAAGGTTTTTTTTTTTAATTTTTAATTGTGTCATGGTTCTAATTGTATTAATCACAGTTCTTGCCTTAATTTTGCCTTGCTTCAACATAAAGGTATTATTTATACTGTGTTATTTATGCAGTATGGTAAAATTTTGCCTTGCCTCAAGATCAGAAGGTTTCTGTGTTTTGATTAAAATACAGTTTATGGGATGTGGAATACTGGAGGAATTTCACAGAGTGAGTAGATGCTTGTATATACTTACATAGGGAACAAGATCTTTGTTTTAGGGACGTGAGAAGAATCCACATAGTATTTGGAGAATTGTGCAGATTTATGCTTTATTCTCAGAGAAGGCAATGGCAACCCACTCCAGCACTCTTGCCTGGAAAATCCCATGGGCAGAGGAGCCTGGTGGTCTGCAGTCCATGGGGTTGCGAAGATTCGGACACGACTGAGCGACTTCACTTTCACTTTTCACTTTCATGCATTGGAGGAGGAAATGGCAGCCCACTCCAGTATTCTTGCCTGGAGAATCCTAGGGATGGCGGAGCCTGGTGGGCTGCTGTCTAAGGGGTCGCACAGAGTCGGACACGACTGAAGTGACTTAGCAGCAGCATGCTTTATTCTGGCTGCTTTTTAAGAAAATTAGATCACAAAACAAAAAAGGAGACAGGATCTAAGATGATCTTATAGGAGATGAAACCTCTAAAATTCATTGATAACTAGAGGGGGAGTCTAATTTCTGAAACCAGAAATGAGGAAAACCTATAGATAAGTCTAGAAAGCATTGTCACTGAAAACCTATGTGGTATTATAGGTTTCTTCCTCTTTTTACTGTATGAATCTCTTGTAATACTCTTAATAAATTTTTAGGGATGACTGTTTATGGTATGGACAGGTGTGAGAAGGTAGGACAGGAGTTCATAAAATTTCCTATATAGTTTTTAAGATGTGTTATACTTGACCAAATGCTGTCTTTATTCTAAATTTCCTTCATGTTATAGTAAGATTTATTTATATGTTTAAAGTTACAGTTTCTTTAACTATAGTGAACCAAGGAAGGCAAAATGGAATTGTACTTGAGAAACCATAGGAAGGCAAACAGAAAATCAGACTTCTGGGATTTAAAAGAAAAGTATTCTTAGGGCTTTGTGGTAATGAACTTGAGTTTGTAAAATCGTGAAATGTGTGATGGAATTTAGACTTCTCACAGCATAGAATTGCTGTTGTGTGTGTACCCTCTTTTGTTTCATCATAATATTGATGATTTAACTTTAAATGTAGATTTCGCTTTTAGGTTTTAAGAAGTGAATCTTCTGTTTTATGTTTTTCAGTGAATATCACCTCAGCCAGGCAATTAACCGGATGTAGTCGTTTCAGCCATATTTTCCCTTCAGCTGCTTACCAGCACATTAAGATGCATAAGAGAATTCTGGGTCACTTGTCATCTGTCTACTGTGTAGCATTTGACAGAAGTGGGAGAAGAATTTTTACAGTGAGTTTAAAATTTATGACACTTGCATATTAGAGATTTACAACAATGGAAGCTAGGCTTCATGGCATTGAATTATGCTTTGTAAGCAGTTCTTCCTTTTTAGACACATGAATGCAAGAAAAAAATAAACGGAAATTGAAAATTTTTTCTTTTTATGTAAGTAAATGGATGAACTATAATGACTTCTATCACTTGGGAAATCTAATTTTTTAAAAAATTAAATCATCAGAAGGCCTTATATTCTAGAGGTGGTTAATTTATGTGAATCAAGTTTTATCTACTTAATTTGATTTCATTCTATTTTAGCAAGCATTAAAATGCATTTTTCATTTTCCATTTAGCATAATTGGTGCCAGTTCTGCTTAATTAATGATTATATCATCCTTATAGTTGAGTAGTTGAACTACACAGTAACAAAGATTATATATTGTAATATTGTATATATCTCTCTTTGAATTCAGTACTATTTTCAAAATTGGATTTTTATTAACTAGATCATATTGTATGCTTTATTGTACAAAATTGTAGCACACTAATGTTTCTAAGTTAAGGCTTAATCTCATTGTTTTAGTACTAAGTTAATGTAAAAGCGTAGGTAATGGCATAATTTTCTTTTTAAATTCCTATGCTTAAACAAAGGAAGTGGTTTGTATTTTGAGAAGTTCGACTTGGAGTTCATTACAGACTCTTCCATTGATGTTTTCATGACTTGAAAATGAGTATATGGATGTTGATGATGATGATGAGGATGATGATTTTAATTTTTTTATAAATAGATAGCTTATCTACCACATTAGAGTAGAATTGCTTTTTACTATTTTTAAAGCGCTTTTGAAATTCTCACGAGGAAGTTCATAATAGTTTCACCAGAGGTTTTAACAGAGCCTCATGTTTACTGAGAAATGCATGTAGATTTTAGGTTAAAGTTTTAAGTATTTGTAGAGAAAAAAATATTCAAATACTCAAGCAATTAAGAAAAAAGGCTGTCAAGTGTAGGGAAAGAAATAATGGCAGATATACTTAATGCCACCACACTTAATGTGAGTTTAAAATGTTTTGAATTATCAAAATTGATAGTAGCTTTAAGGAGTTCTTCATATATGCCATCATTTTAGACTGTCAGTGCTATTATTTGGACATCTTTTATATTTGCTATTAGATCCATATTATATGAAGAAAAGAGACTAAAAAGTAAATGCTTAGAAGCAACCTTAATAAAATCCTCACTTTGTTTTTGCTTTTTTTTTTTTTGACCCCTTTGTGAGGGGGTGAATTTCTGTTTCATTGTAAATCTTTTGTCCTTTTGTGTTGCTGTAGGGTTCTGATGACTGTTTGGTGAAAATCTGGGCAACAGATGATGGACGCCTTCTTGCTACACTTCGAGGGCACTCTGCTGAAATTTCTGACATGGCTGTTAACTATGAAAATACTCTGATTGCCGCAGGCAGCTGTGATAAAGTTGTAAGAGTGTGGTGTCTTCGAACTTGTGCACCAGTTGCAGTCCTTCAGGGACATTCAGCTTCTATCACTTCCATCCAGGTAAGAAAAATACAAAGATACCTCTAATATATATAATAAGAATGAGAATTTTCTTGTTTTTTGTTACGTTGTTTGTATGATATAAAGAATGGCAGCAGAAAAATTTTCATCTCTTAAGGGCTTTGTCTCTATCTTAGAGACAGGTATTTTTTTTAAAGTTCCTTTTTCATATAAATCTGTTCCTTTTAGAAACAAGTAAAACGGTTATTGAAAAGGTTTTTCGAGTACAGTGTAAGGCATCTTATTTATCTCATTTGTATTTGTGAAGAAGGGACAAGACTTGGAATTGCCTTAAGGAACACTGATACCTTTTAGGCAGGATATAAATAGATTCTAACTTGAATATTGGCATACTTTGTGTTAATATTTAATGCAAAATGTTTGTCAGTTCAGATTTTGTGTGTGTGTAGTTTAATATTAGGGAAATCTTTATTCTTACTTTCAGTAATTTCTTATTTCAACTTGATGTTTGACATACATCAACTTTTTAAATATTTGTCCATATAGTGTTTTTACCAGATGTTGGTAGTGAAAATCCTGGATACTCCCCAGAGAACTTTTGTTTTCTTCTTTGTGTTGACAGCAAAACAGAGGAATCCTTTTGACACTGTCTTTTAGTTTGGTCAAGGAGACCACTTTTGTGGATGAGATAATTACTCCCATTTAATTTTCTTTGTTCTTTAGTCACTAATAAGTATGCCAGGCAATTTTTGTTATCAATATTTAAATAATATATCACCTGTTTATGAGGCACTAGCAAGAATTGGGTTCAATGTATATTGGATTTGAAAATTTATATGTCAAATTTTTGATTGGTTGAAGTTATCTATTGGATTTTGTTTTGGGATATTACTAGTTACTTGTGTTCTCACCATCCTATCTGACAGACTATTTCTGAAATTTGGAGATAGTCTTATACAACATGAAAAATATGAATATTTGTTACTACTGAAAATGTTTATGGAACTGTTTTGCTCCATCATAGTTTCATTTGCTAGTTTCTGTCTCATTTTGTTTGTGTGTGTAAGTGCCCTAGAGATCCATGGACCTCTTTTTTTTGTTTGTTTTTTTGTTTTTGTTTGGACCTCTTTTCTATATAACATTCTTTCCCTTAGTGATTGCATCAAGTCTCATGGCTTTAAATTTCATCTGTAAGCTGATGACTCCAAATGTGTACTTCCATCTTGGGGCCTGTCTTTTAGCTCCATACTTGTACATTCAGTTACCTAGTTGGCGTCATCACATGAATGTCTGCAAGGCATCTCAAACTCATCTTCAAAATTGAACCCCTGTCTTCCTTCCTCATATTTGCTCCTCCCAAACCTTTTCCCAGATAAACAAATGACAACTTCATCCTTCCAGTTGCTCAGAGTAGTCATCCCTGACTTTTTGTTTCTTATATCACATATCTAACTTGTTAGCAAATCATGTTGATTCTACCCTCAAAATATATCCAGAATCTGAACAAATTCTCATGATCTTTGTCATTACTACTGTATTTCAGACCACCATCATCTGTGACCTAGATTATTGAAACAGACTTCTAACTGATCTTCCTGTTTCTTCCCATCCCTCTTTCCTACCCGAGTCTAGCCTCTGCATAGATGCTCTAGTGATTTTAAGGTGGAGGTTTAAAAAAAGGAAATTAAATCATGTCACTGGTGCTCAGAACCTTTAATAGCCTCCCAACTCAGAGTTAAAGCCGAAGGTTTTACAGTGACCCACAAAACCTTACATTCTCAGCTCTTTGCTTTCTTTGACCATATCTCCTACTGCTTGTTATCATTCTGCTTTAGCTGCTTCTTTAAACCACTCTAGCTACCCCCCTACCCTTGCTTTTGCTGTTTTATGTCTCTGAAATGGTCCTCTTTGGACCGTCATATGACTTATTCCCTTACTTTCTAAATGATAGAAATGCCTGTCACTTTTCCCAGGGAGACCTTCTCTGACTAACTTACTATTTTAAAATTGTAAATCATCACCCCTACTAGCACTATTTCATTTTTGTTCATAGTAATAGTCATCATTTAGCATACATTCTATATGCTTTATTCTTTGCTAATTGTCTCTATTAACATTATAGTATATTATTTTTTTTCAGTTTCTTTTTTTTTTTCCTTTCTTTTTTTAATAAAATTGAAGTAAAATGGTATGGTGTTAATAGTGGTTGCCTCTGGATAGTGGGGTTATGAATAGCTTTTGTTCTGTTTTTCTATATTTCCTAGCTTTTCTTCAATAACTATGTATTAAATAAAATTATAATTGTAATGTAATAAAAATTATATTCAGAAACGCACATATGTTTTTAATTTTATAATCTTAAACATGATTTCTCATTTAAAAACAACCCAAAAATGGGGCTTCCCTGGTAGTCCAGTGGTTGGGAGTCTGCCTGTCAATGCAGGGAACATGAGTTCAGTCCTTGGTCCCAGAAGATCCCACATTCTGCAGGGCAACTAAGCCCAGGTGCCACAACTACTGAGTCCATGCTCTAGAGACTGCAAGCTGCAACTACTGAAACCTGCATGCCTAGATCCTATGCTCTACAAGGGAAGCCACTATAATGAGAAGCCTATGCACCATAACGAAGAGTAGTCCCCGCTTGCTGCAACTAGAGAAAGCCCATGCGTAGTAATAAAGACCTAGTGCAGCCAAAAATAATAATTAATTAATTAAAAATACATTAATACAAAAATAGATACATTTATGAATTGAATTCCCCTTTGTGATTGAAAAAGTTAAAGGATAATGAGGATAATAAAGGTTTTAGTGTTTCTTCAAACTTAATAAAATCATACTATTTCATCTTTTATTGTCTCATTCCTGTAGATCCTAGATCAGCATATTTACCAGCCAGATAGTAAATATATTAGGCTTTGCAGACCATATGGCCTCTATTGCAGACTGAGCGACTTCACTTTCACTTTTCACTTTCATGCCTTGGAGAAGGAAATGGCAATCCACTCCAATGTTCTTGCCTAGAGAATCCTGGTGGGCTGCTGTCTATGGGGTTACACAGAATCAGACACGACTGAAGTGACTTAGCAGCAGCAGCAGCAACTACTTTGCTATGGTGCAAAGCAACCATAGCCAGTTTAAGGTGACTGTGTGCCAATAAAACTTTATTTACATAAACAAGCAGGAAGCTGGATTTGGTGTGTGGGCTATAATTTGGAGACTTCTGCTATAGATTGTGGATTAAGCTTTCTGATGCAAGCTCCTATAGCTCAGAAATGAATATATAAGTGTGCTACCTGAGCACTGGTTTCTTTACTGTCCATCAGCTCTTAGTGGATAATATTAATAGATATTTTTTGTTTGATTTAAGCTTTGTAGTCTTTAGAAGATCTGTGCTTCCAAACAAGAAAACTAAATAAGTGAGTTCTAATATCTATAATGATTATTTGCTTTTGATTTGAGTTTAAAATTTATTCAAGTCATATTCATCTGATCCTTAATCTTCATCTCAGTGGAAGGTATTCATTATGTTTATTTGGAATTTTTATTTTTTTTTAATTATTAATTTGGCCATGCTGAATGGCTTATAGGATTTTAGTTCCCCAACCAGAAATTGAACCCAGGATATGGCAGTGAAAGCACTGAGTCCTAACCACTGGACTGCCAGGAAATTCCCTATTGGGGATTTTTAAAACTCATGGGCATGCTTGAGGCTCTGGTTTGATTTTCAGTCTTCCTGTGTCCTAGACATCAGGAATGCAGTTAACTTTTCCCTTATTCTCTTCTGAGGATGTGTAAAATACTGAGAGTTAGAGTTTGAGAATCCTACATGACTAAGACCATCTGTGGTTTATCTAGGATAGTACTTCAAATTGGCAACTCAATTTATATTTTTAAATCTTTTTTCCACAATGATACATACAGACATTTGACTTATGTTATCTATGTACATGAAAATGATTTAGATTTAAAAATGCCAAAATTTCCATTGTACTTCATTGCAGTTAAGAATTTAAAATGTTAAAACCCAAATACTTAGACTTATAACTTCCTAGTTACCGATTTTTAGATTTTCTTTTGATGTCTTTTTTGGGTAAACTATAAAAATTTTATGTTGTTGCTATATAAACATGTATTCAGCAGATTTATAATGGTTTAAGTAGTAGTGACTTTGTGTTTTCTGCATTAAAAGCAGTGAAATAATAATCTTTAAGTGTTATATTGAATAATTTTTAAATAATTGTCTTTAGGACTAAAATATTTCATCCTAAATTAAATGACTGACTTTACAGTTTTTTGATATTTTAATTTTTTAATAAGATATCCATTAATCTAGGAAATTTAAATAACTAATTTCTTGAAACTGAAATTAACTTGGAACATGAAAGGTTTCTATTTTAATTAGAATTTTTTTTCCAGTTTTGTCCATCAACTAAAGGCACAACCAGATACCTCACTTCTACTGGTGCTGATGGAACAATCTGTTTCTGGCAATGGCATGTGAAAACAATGAAGTTTAAGTAAGTTTAGAATTTGGTTAAAATTTTTATGAAAAGAATGTTCATTTTTCTTTATCATCTTGAGAGATTCTTGATAGTTCATGTATTAAATATGTAGATTATGTGTGCATGGGTATGTGTGTACACATCCATACTGACTTCAATTGGATGTTAGAGATTTTAGAGTAAATTTTTTATTAAACCAATGTTAAAGAGACTATACACAAAATTTTGATAAGGAGTATTTGTTTCATTTCTTACTGTGATAAGAACACCTTGAACTTTTCTTTGTGATGGTAGTAAGTAACATGGTAACTTATTTGTAAAGCTAAAATAACAATACTGATAGCATAAAGTATGTTTGTAAGTTTAAATGCATTTTTAACTTCAGTAGTGGAAATAGTACCTATTGACTACTTCAGTTTTGTGGTTTCTATAATATTGATGATAAATCTGTCAATGTCTAGCAGTGTGCTAAAATTCTTATGCTTTAAAAGAACATGATGAAAAATAAAACATCTTACTTTTCTCTTAGAGATCGCCCAGTGAAATTTACTGAGAGATCTAGACCTGGAGTTCAGATATCTTGTTCATCTTTCAGTTCTGGTATGTATAAAAATTTAGTGTTTTGAGTACCTAAAATATTGTTATAAAAGATTTTTCAATTGTAAAATATTTTTCAGTTTTGTGGAGAAAAATGCATATGTTCGAGAATTAATAGACACATACTAAAAATGTGAGCCATGTTATAATAGACCTTTGTGGATTCTAATTAACATATAATAGAATTTGAGTTTTTTTGTTATTTACAATTAATGTGTTTTTATGTAACAATGAATTTAGTTGGTAAAAAGTACAGCCTTCCCCCAACATTCATACACAATTCAACATGAAAGTCCTACCCTGACTTTTCAGAAAACATGTACTGTGGCTCCATATAGAAGACCCGTTCTCAGTATGTAAACAGTGCTTTTCTACTGCTATTAAGAATTGTATGCTAATTAACCTTCTATTTTTTTTTGTTGTAAAATATAGCATTAAATTTACCATTTTAAGAAACATTTTTTAAGTGTACAGTTCTGTGGCATTAAGTACATTCACATTGTTCTGCATACATTACCACCATCCATCTCTAGAATTTTTTTCATTATCCCAAAAGCTGCTGAGTTTTCACCCTTAACCACTATAGCCACTAAACAGAGAATTGTAAATATAGATTATTTTATAAATAATTGTGGAACATTATGTTTTTATAAGATATAAAGCAATGAATCCCTCAAGGCTTTTAGTGTTTATGATCCAAAGACCTATATTTGGTGTAAAAGTTGTGTTTTTATTGGGTGAGGGATATAGTTGTTCCTTAAATAGTCCTCTTGTTTTTCTTGAATTTTACTTATTTTTGTCTGAAATATTAATATGCCTTTAATAGTTAGAAGATAACCTTGTGTTTGTTGAAGACTTTTTTATTAATAAGGTAAAGTATAACTAAGGAAGCAATCAGAGGGTTTTTAAAGTTTATTGGTATAGTTTTCTTAAATGTTTGTTTGTTTTTTAATCCTCTAGGTGGTATGTTCATTACAACAGGTAGCACTGACCATGTGATTAGAATATATTATTTGGGTTCTGAGATCCCTGAGAAAATTGCTGAATTAGAGTCACATACGGTAAGAACAAAATGAAAAACTTAAATATCATGCTTTCTTTTTAAACACCCATGGAAAGCTGGTTTTATTTCTTCTTTGCTGATCTCTAATCTAATATAGATTTGTCCTGAAACCTGTATGGTAAGATGTCTCTTTAGTGGTAAAGATTGGTATGAAACTCTGAATTTAGTATGCTTATAGTATTTAAGACAATTTCTGACTATATGAGAAGGGAAAAATATATATTACAGTAATAATTTATTAAAAATCATCTTTTAGCCTGCTTTATTAATCATGTAAGTGTTTGTTACTTTGAAGTCTACTTATTAAAAGACATATTAAGGTACATCTTAGGAAAACAATTCTTTTCACTGAACTTAGCTCATTGGTCTTAGTTTGATTGTTTTCAGAATGCCATCAGACTCCTGAAATCTAATCCCACTTAATTGTCAACAACAGCCTTCCATACAGGGAACAGTTTTATACTAGGGTGACAGCCATTGGTGCTTGGGACTTTTCTTCTCAAGCTGTCTCCACTGTTGTGTGACATTTACAAGAAATTTTGGAGCCATTATTGTTTGTTTATATCCCTGTATACCTTTTATTTCTTCCTCCTCTTTATTTCCTTACCTTCTTCTCCAGACTGTTGTTTGCTATTGAATACGGGAGTATTTGTTTCAACTCATTGTAGATCTCGTGTTCCTCATTGTCAAAGCTATATAGTCTGCATCTGAAAGTACCCAGCTTTATAAGTCTTACTATTATTGTTCCTACTACTTTTGATGCTTAATTGATTTGGAATAGTATTAGTACATATCAGTAAAACACAAAATTTCCCTGAAAGATAACTTTTAAAAAAAGATACTTTGTGAGTTCCAGAATCACTCAGGTTCCTGAAATTTGAGTAAAACAGAGACCCCTGTTAGAAACTTTTCCTTGAACTTTTGCAAACAGCCTCCTGCTTTTGTCTTATCCTATGAACATAATTGGATATTCAGCTTATGAAGAGTTACTGAACCAAGCTGAGCTCTCACCTTGGGGTAACTTATTCCTAGATACTAAAATCCTGGAATATTATTTCAACTGTGAAATATAAAAACTTAGGAAATATATAACAATCTCAATCTTGAGACTATGCAGTGGGAAAAATCCACTTGTGCTAGAGCACACAAAGGAGGCATCTTTACAGTTACCACCCAAGCAAGGTGTGTATACAGTGGGGCAAATTTATTGAGAACTGAGAAAAGAGGAGTAATAAATGGGAAATAATTGAGGGGGAGAAGATGAAGAAAAATTGATTGGTAGAGGGTTTTTTTGCAGAGGCCCAGATAAAAAAAAGTCAAAAAACTTAAACATTCCCTGTTGAAATTAGTGGCAGCTGTTAGTCATTGAAACTAAGACATCCTTTCAAAACATCTAAAACCAGTTACTAGAACTGGCAGTGAGAGTCCTGAATCTATCAGATAAAAATACTCAGTGAAATCATGGAACAGTGCGAATCACAGATATGCCTGAACACATGAAGATGGTTTAATGTGTTTTTAAGATGAAAAAATAACTAAATATGAAGACATTTAGTATCTGAGCTTTTTATTAAAATTTAAGTACAAATAAAAAAATAAAATTAAAAGAAATTAAGTTCAAATGTAGTTCAATAATTGCGGTTTGTGAAAATGTTTACTACATTTGAAGGTACATTACTATAGCATAATCACTACAGTACACATTATATTTGTAATAAGTGTAGTTTAGTCATAAAGGAAGATTCAAACAACAGTATCTAAATTAAGATACCTAAAGACTGTCAAATGAATTCATTGTAAAATAAATAAACCATGTGAGAAACAGCAAATGACTGATTTGTTTTCTGAAATTAAAAAAAATGTTAAGTGAAAAATTTAATTCAACTACTATTAAATGAATTATTTTAAAGTGGCATTTTAGTGTGTTGTTTTATTATGGGGAATATAATAAACTAACACCTATTCAGAACTATCTTGTCTCTTGAGATTATGGTTTAGAAACAGATTTGCTTATATTTAGAAAGAAGTTTGTCTCAGATTACTGCTGATAACTATTCCTCCTTAGTTAATAATTTCAGTCTTCATTAATTTTTTTAAAGAAAATTGGAGATTTTTTTTAAAGAAAATTATAATGTTAAAAAAATCTACTTAATGAAACTTTTGCATGTGAATTTGAGGGAAAGAGTACTTTATTAATTTTAAAAATAATTCTAATCACAAACCTTTTGTTTTATGTCTTAGGACAAAGTTGTTGCTGTTCAGTTCTGTAACAATGGAGACAGGTAATTATGTAGTACATATCTGTATAAACAGATGTTTAACATATTTTACCTCTATGTCTTCAGAAAAAGCTACTTCTACTATAGATGTTTTATTTCTGTCTAGTTAATTAAACTGAAAGCTGTTGTCTATTTTTGATGACATTCTCATCCCAGATCTTTTTTTTTTCCACAACATTGTTCATTTATTGTTTTTCCTTTTTTCTTGCCTGTGATTTCATTTTCTTTCTTTTTTTAAAAATTTTATTTATTTTTTCCCAATTATTTTTATTAGTTGGAGGCTAATTACTTTACAATATTGTAGTGGTTTTTGCCATACATTGACATGAATCAGCCATCGATTTACATGTGTTCCCCATCCCGATCCCCTCTCCCGCCTTCCTCTCCATCCCATCCCTCTGGGTCTTCCCAGTGCACCAGCCCTGAGAACCCATCTCATGCATCCAACCTGGGCTGGTGATCCGTTTCACCCTTGATAGTATACTTGTTTCAATGCTGTTCTCTATGAACATCCCACCCTCGCCTTCTCCCACAGAGTCTAAAAGTCTGTTCTGTATATCCGTGTCTCTTTTTCTGTTTTGCATATAGGGTTATCATTACCATCTTTCTAAATTCCATATATATGCGTTAGTATACTGTATTGGTGTTTATCTTTCTGGCTTACTTCACTCTGTATAATGAGCCCCAGTTTCATCCATCTCATTAGAACTGATTCAAATGAATTCTTTTTAATGGCTGGGTAATATTCCATTGTGTATATGTTCCATAGCTTCCTTATCCATTCGTCTGCTGATGGGCATCTAGGTTTCTTCCATGTCCTGGCTATTATAAACAGTGCTGTGATGAACATTGGGGTACATGTGTCTCTTTCAGATCTGGTTTCCTTGGTGTGTATGCCCAGGAGTGGGATTGCTGGGTCATGTGGTAGTTCTGTTTCCAGTTTTTTGAGGAATCTCCACATTGTTTTCCATAGTGGCTGTACTAGTTTGCATTCCCACCAACAGTGTAAGAGGGTTCCCTTTTCTCCACACCCTCTCCAGCATTTATTGCTTGTAGACTTTTGGATAGCAGCCATTCTGACTGGCTTGTAATGGTACCTTATTGAGGTTTTGATTTGCATTTCTCTGATAATGAGTGATGTTGAGCATCTTTTCAAGTGTTTGTTAGCCATCTGTATGTCTTCTTTGGAGAAATGTCTGTTTAGATCTTTGGCCCATTGTTTGATTGGGTCATTTAATTTTCTGGAATTGAGCTGCAGGAGTTGCTTGTATATTTTTGAGATTAATCCTTTGTCTATTTCTTCATTTGCTATTATTTTCTCCCATTCTGAAGGCTGTCTTTTCACCTTGCTTATAGTTTCAAACCTAGACATATATCTACAAAATACAGTTAACCTTTGAAAAACATAGGTTTGAACTGTGCAGGTCCACTTATGCATACTTTTTTTAAATAAATATATTAGAAAACTTTTTGTAGATTTGTGATAATTTGAAAAAAACTCAGACAAATCACATAGCTTAGAAATATTGAAAATATTAAGAGAAAGGTATGTCATGAATGCATAAAATATATGTAGATATATGTATAACACATAAGATATGGGGTCTTCCATCTTCGCTGGGACGTGGGATCTTCCATCTCCATTGTGGCATGCAAACTCTAGTTGCAGCATCTGGAAAAACACTATAAATCAGTGTGTGTGTGTGTGTGTGTGTGTGTGGTAAGTCACTTCAGTCATGTTCAATTCTTTGTGACCCTATGGACTGTAGCCCGCCAGGCTCCTTGTCCGTGGGATCCTCCAGGCAAGAATACTGCAGTGGGTTGCCATGCCCTCCTCCAAGGGATCTTCCTTTGTACTGTAATTCTATTCCCTATAGTGGGAATATATAAATGTATGTGTCTATATAAAGTCTGAAAGAATAGAAACTAAGTTACAGATAGTAGTAGGTTATAGGTTATAGTTAATAGGTTAATGAATGTATTTTTATTTAGTTTTATTGAGATGTATTCCACATAAAATTCAGTGTTTTAAGTATATTCCCAGGGCTGTGCAGCCCTCACTATGATCGCTTTTATTTTTTAATTAAAATGTTTTTAATTTATAAAATTATATTAATTTCAGCTATAAAAGATGGTGATTCAATATTTTTATAGATTATGCTGCATTTAAAGTTATTATAAAGTAATCACTATATTTCTCCATGCTTTACTCTTATATCCTTATTGCTTATCTGTTTTATACATAATGGTTTGCATTTCTTAACCCCATATTCCTAGAACATTGTCATCACCCCCAAAAGAATTCCCATATCCATACCCTTTAGCTTTCAAGTTCCCATCTTTCTACACATCCCTACCCTCAGCTCTGAACAACCATTAATCCAGTTTTTATTTTTGCTGATTTGCCTATTCTGGACATTTCATATAAATGAAACCATACAGTATTTGGTCTTTTGTGACTTTTTTTACTTAGCATGATGTTTTCAAGATTCACCCATGTTGAAGCATGTATAAGAATTTGATTTCCTTTTTATGGCTGTCAAGAATTTGATTGTATGGCTATACAATATGTTTATCCATCTATCAGTTGATCAACATTTGGGTTGTCATCACTTTTAGAATATAATGAATAATACAATGAATACTTGTATACATGTTTTTCTGTGGACTTATGTTTTCATTGCTCTTGTATACTTATAGAGGAGTAGAATTGTTGAGTCATGTGGTACTGTTTATCATTTTGAGGAACTGCCAAACTGCTTCCCAAAGTGTACCATTTTCATTATCCACAGAAGTGTATGAGGTTGAATGTATTACTTTTATAATTAGAAAAGTAGTGATTTCCATTCTGGAGAAAGGGAATAAGAATATTTTAACTGTTCCTTTGCAGTTTAAGATTTGTTAGTGGAAGTAGAGATGGAACAGCAAGAATTTGGCAATATCAGCAACAAGAATGGAAGAGTATAGTACTAGATATGGCTACGAAAATGACTGGGTAAGATTGGATGTTAGATATTTTAGTGATGCTCATATATTATAGTATCTTTTACATTATTGTGTTCTATTTAATAATGATAATAAATGTCTTTTTAATTTGGAGTTGTTAGAAATTTGTATCTGTGTTTAGTCTCTTAAGAACATTGTCTTTAACCGTTGATTGACCGATTGGATGATAGGAACATATCTGACTCATTCAAACTTCTGGTGTTTTGTGATCCAAAGATCTCTGTGCTTTACTAATGCCTATAGAATCATTCTCTGCCCTAGTTTTCTATAAGTCATTTTTATATTTATTTATACTAGAAAACTTTGGGGGTTGTCTGTATTAAATGTCATCTTTTTTATAAGATATTTCTCTGACTTACTGAGAATACCTTTGTGTTTCATATTGTTAGCATTCCTACTCAACATTGTAAATACAGTTAATCAGAATTACATTTCATCATCTTCACTGTTAACTGGAAGATACATAATTACTGCTTTAGGATACAACAATTTCTTTAGGGTATGATCCTGAAGTTAATTATTTTCCCATTAATAACAAATATAGAATCAACTTTGTAGTCATAGTCAGCTACTGATGTCATTTGATTAAATCAGTTAACTGAATTTCTTACTGCTTTTTTGTATAATACCTATTTTAGTTTCAAAAAATGAATATTTAAAGGAATAAAGTGTCCATTTAATTATGTTTTTTTTCATATTTTCTGGTAGCCAACCTGACCTTGTATTTTACTTTTCAAGGTATCTGAGGATTCCTTTCTAACTTCACTGTTTTATTGCTCCCATTTAACTAACTATAAAATTTTTGTCATTTTGTGTTTTCTTTCCTCCCTAAAATAACTATAGATGTTGCCCTATGTGATATTAATACTTTTATTATTTTATTTCAAGTGTAGTTAAAGACAGAGTTTAGGACTTTTTTTATCTAAAAAGTTGCATGCTTCTAGGGAGATTTTCTTCATAATTTGCTATTTAGATGCACCTTTGTTCAATATCTATTAGCCCTGAAATTATTTTGTTTAGGAACAATTTGTCATCTGGAGAAGACAAGGTCACTAAACTTAAGGTGACTATGGTGGCCTGGGATCGATATGATACCACAGTTATTACTGCAGTGAACAATTTCCTTTTAAAAGTATGGAATTCTATCACAGGCCAACTTCTTCATACTTTATCCGTAAGTATTCTGTTTTTGGAATAATTAAAAATGATCTAAAAGGGCATTATTCTAGAAGACAGGAAATTTAAGTGTTCTAGTTTGCTTTCTATGGCTTAATATTCCTTGGAGAATTATTAAAAGTTCCTTTGTTGACATATCTACAAAATAAGGATGGCACATGGTGTAGTATGAAAATTTTTCAGGATCTTTTCCCATATTTATTTACCCATTATGTTATCATGTGCAGTCAAGGGTATATAAGTTATTTGTTCGTAGCATGAGTTGGGATTTTTTTGTTGTTGTTTTTAAGGGTAGAGCTGGCTTTATTTAACCCAGTATATACAAAATAGTAGCTTTTCAACATGATATAAGAAATATTAATGAAATTGTTGACATTTTTTCATACTAAATCTTTGAGATCTAGTGTGTATTTTAAGTTTATAGACTATCTCAGTTTCCAATAGCCACATTTCAGATGCTTAGTAGCCACATGTAGCCAGTGGCTACAAGTCTTTATCTCTAAAAATCACAACTTCAAAGGCCATTTGTAGCCATTGTTTTTATAAAATCCATGTAAAACTCTGTCTTAATTAGTATCTTAATTTACAGTTCTGTTCAGTGGTAGTCTTCCCATGGGCTGATTCATGGGTCATCTTTCCAGTGAATTTTACTGAAGAAACTTTAAAACAGACTATTTTTAGTCCTTATAACAGTTAAATCTGCTTAGTTTGGGTATAGAATTTATATTTTATATGTTAAGAATTTGTGTACCAGAGTCTTACTAGGGTGTGAAGTTCTTCAATTCAACAGATACTTATTGAGTATCCATTGTTCCAGCCACTGAGATAGCTTTAAATAGTAGATTAAAGAGTCCCTATCCTCCTGGAGTTTATAGCCTATTAAATAAAACAAAGAAACAAGCATTTAATCAAGTACATGCTAAGAAGAGCAAAATGCAAGTTTCTACTAGGATAACCAAACCTGGTCTGGAAGGGTCAGAGAAAGCTTCCTGAGAAGGTGAAGCTTGTGTTAAGATTTGTAAGATAGGTAAAAATTTCCCAGCTCTCATCCTAAATGTCACCTCCTTGACAAGGCCTTCCTTGAGCAAACAATCTTGGGTAGCCTTCCAGTCATCATCTTGCTTTATTTTCATCGTAGTGTTGATCACTATCTAGTATTTTCTTACTGTATTTTTTGTTTGTTTATTTTCTGTCTCAGCGTGGTAGGGGATCAATACATATTTGGTAAATTACATGTGTGAGGAGGTTGACAGTTCCCTCCAAGAAGAGGGAAAAGCATGTACAAAGGTCTTGAGGTAGAAAGGAGGTGAAAGCCAATTTTTTGGCTAAAGCACAGAGAGCAGAAAGAGTATCACCTGATAGGAGGAGAAATAGGCAGGGGCCAGACCATGCAAGGTCTTGTAGGATCTATCCTGAGACCAATAGGTACCATGAAAAAGTTTAAAAGCAAAGGAATAGCATGTGAATTTTGCTTTTGAAAACTGCCTCCTAATTGTAGCAACAGAGTAGAGAGAATAGATTGGAATGAGATAAGGATGACTCCGAGTATACTGTTGGATTCTATGATAGGATGGGCCTTAATGATAATTTGGATTTGTATCGTAGTGGTGGAAATAGAGGTGTGCTTAATAATTAAAAATAGGGCAGATGATAAATCTTAAGATATTACTTAATCTGACTAGGTTTTGTTTCCCATGACCAAGGATCAAAAATGGAACCCCCTATTTAAAAGTCTGTCTTCCCTAATGTACACTAATGTAGTTGTATCATTATCATTTGACTTTAACAGAGTAATTTTACTGCTTACTGATTAGGAACCTGAGAAAGTATTTACTATATCAAATTGGATATTCAGTAAGAGATTTTGTTATGACAAATAATTTTTTTGATAATCACTGGGAAAAAAGTGTTTTGTTGGTATTTATTGAAATGGGTTTTACCTCTTCATCTTCCACTTTTCATTTTGAGTCATTCTGAAGTTACTTTTTAATAAGCTACATTTTTAACATAATGGTAGTAGGGCAGGATAGTCTTCTATTTTTTATGCAATGATTTGGGGTAAAATGCACTTTTTAGATTCACAACATGTGATTATTTCTGGAAGCTTCTGATGTGTAATATGCTGATATGTTCCTAAGTGAAATGCAATTTCAGGATGTCCCGCATGCTTCTCTAAAACTTGGAGCCTGTACTCTAGCCAGGAATTAATGAAAATGAACAGTGATCTAAATTAGCTGTTGACAAACTTTTTCTTTAAGAGGCCAGATAGTAAATATTTTAGGCTTTGCAGACCACATATGGTCTCTATTGAATATTCTTTCGTTTTTTACCACCTTTTAAAAAATGTAAAAATCATTCCTTAGGCTCTCTGTCCAGAAACACTGGGGAGCTAGTTGGCCTAAAGTTTCCAGACTCCTGATCTAAAGTCTGTAGAGATGCTGATATTGATTTTTTGTGGGGGAAATATAGGAACATTGATTTTCAAACTTATTTTTTAGCAGCATATCCATTTTTCAGGTAGAATATTAAATGAAACCTTCAACTATAAAGTAGATAAAGGTAGAAAAGACAAACTATAATTTGTTGTTTGAACATATCATAGGTCTTCCTATGATACAATATGAATATCAGTGAGTACTGGATGAAGAATAATGAAGGTTTGTCTGTTATTACTGTGTCAGAATTGGGTGTTAATAAGAGATTTTGTTTGTCACATATTCTGTGACCTTTTAATAGCAAAGTCCTCGGAATATGAATTCCACTTCAGGGGCCTGATTTTGGATTGTATTTCAAATACCTTTCAGGTTTTCTGTCTATTGAATATTTTATTAAGTGAAAGTGAAAGTCACTCAATTGTGTTTGACTCTTTGAGACCCCTTGGACTATATAGTCCTGGAATTCTCCAGGCCAGAATACTGGAGTAGGGAAGATCTCCAGGGGATCTTCCTAATCCAGGGATTGAACCCAGGTCTCCCACATTGCAGGCAGATTCTTTACCAGTTGAGCCACAAGGGAAGCCCAGGAATACTGGAGTAGATAGCTTATCCCTTCTCCAGTGGATCTTCCCAACCCAGGAATTGAACCGGGGTCTCCTGAATTGCAGGGGAATTCTTTACCAACTGAACTATCAAGAAAGCCATATTTTATGAAGTCAGTATTTAAACATATAAGGAACTCTGACAACTATTTCTTGTAGTGTCCATGTTTGTAAATGCTGTTAAATTTGCATACATGAATTCATCTGAATCAGATTGATAGGATATCCTGAGATCTTTTAACCAAATAAGACAGATATTCAATGTTGCTTTTCATTTTTAATATTGATTTTATCACAGGGACATGATGATGAAGTATTTGTTTTGGAAGCACATCCATTTGATCAAAGGATCATACTTTCAGCAGGTCATGATGGGAACATTTTTATTTGGGACCTTGACCGGGGGACCAAAATTCGGAATTATTTTAACATGGTAAGGGAAACCTATGCTTGTGAAAGTCGCTCAGTCATGTCCGACTCTTTGCAACCCCATGTTCTATACAGTCCATGGAGTTCTCCAGGGTAGAATACTGGAGTGGGGTAACCTTTCCCTTCTCCAGGGGATCTTCCCAACCCGAGGATTGAACCTGGGTCTCCTGCATTGCAGGCAGGTTCTTTACCAGTTAAGCCACAAGGGAAGGCCAATCTATGCTTAGTTGATATAAAAGCAGACTATGATAATTGGGTAAAGTATACTTAATGCCAAGGAACCTCTTGCCCTCTGTTTAAATCCATGTAATAACTTAGAGAATGACTCAAGATCTGAGAGTAAGACCAATTGAGAATTACGCCTTTCAGGGTGTCTCTGTTTTGTGGTGTTAACATTTTCCAAATTCTGTTTCCGAGCTCTTAGTTCTAGAAACTCAAATTGAATAAGCATTTGAATTTAACACTAAACAAAATTACAAAAAAGTTAACGTTTAAACTATAATCCTAATGAATGAATCACAACAGTGACTGCATTGTATCGGTCTCTGGTAAATCCTATATAGTTTAGTTAGTAATCAGGAAGTTGTTTGTCACACATGGAATTGGAGATGTGGATACTCCTAAGATATATTTCATACAAACAATGGAAAAATATGGTGAAGTATCTCTTCTCCCAGTTGAACACCCTCCTATGGTGATGGGAATACTCATATTTCCCATATTTATTGTTCCTTTCTGAAAAATAGTTCTGACTAAATATTTCTAAATTGTTGGCCTTTGAGCTACCTTTTATAGGCTTTATACAGATTCATAGTGTTAATAATAACCCTTTGTCTTTTGTCAGTGAGATTGATTTGTGTGCTTTAATTTTAGGATGGTTCTTTTAAAGTTTGATTTGAAAAAAAAAGTTTGATTTGCGGTTTAAATAATATCTTGACTTTCCTGAAATAGCACCTTTGTCAATTTGGTTGTGTTTAGGTCTTTTTTATCCTCCTCAGTCATTCATGCAGTCCTTCTTCAGTTAGGGCATTGCTAGTAATGGTTGATGCGATACATTGCATATTGAATCTCCCTAATTTCTTTCAGAGCTTTACTATTGCAGTAGGATTCTGGCTAGAGAAATCAGAGAGTACATTGGAATGTTCAGGTATCACAGAATCCACGATATTAGCAAGCAGAAGCTACTGGCTACTTATTATTTGAAAATTACCTCCTAAGGTGACTTAAAGTGACTTCTAAATTTCAGATTGAAGGCCAAGGCCATGGTGCAGTGTTTGACTGTAAATTTTCACCAGATGGAAACCATTTTGCCTGCACTGATTCGCATGGGCATTTGCTGCTTTTTGGATTTGGATGCAGTAAATACTATGAAAAGGTTAGTATTCTTAATTGTTGTTATAGATTGTGATTTTTGATAGTATCATTCATACATCTCATTTGAAGCTTTACGGTTAACAAGGGTCACTATGTTTCAATAGATATAAAATAACAAAGTCGCTTTTTTTTTTGGTAAAATTTTTTATCACTGCCAGAATATAAGGCTTGGCAGTTCAAATTACTATTAAGATGTAGGGTGATGTAGATATAAAAATTCATTGGAAAATACTCTTGCTTAGTACATATTCTCTCTCTGTACTACATTTTAGGTATAATGAGAGAATAACTTGACCAGGTTACATCCTTTATTTATCCTAATTTAGGAATAAACAGCTCATTGCTGAATGTTTATTTTACCTATTATTGATCTTGTTAAAATACTTTAGAAGCTAATTTAATTGGTTTCTTTTATTTTATTAGCTGTGAGTTTAGGATAGATGATAGAATCTTGGGGTTGGAAAAGAACTAGAATCTTTGAGTTCATCTTGATACTTAATCACCTTTGTGTCTTTCATGCATTGATATTTACCTGTCTCACCATTTATATTATACTCTGTCTATTCTTGTTTGAATAAAAACAAGAAAAAATAGTTATTAAATTTTGTATGTTTTTTGCAACTTAAAAATAACTAACTTTATCTACTACATTGTTATTTTGCTTCTTCTTATCCTAATTGGAGAAATATGTTAGGGAAGGGCCAGAAAATAATATATATTATAGGGTTTTGTGGAGAAAAATAGGATTATGATCTAGGTGATTCACTTCTACCTAGGGAGAACACGTGACAATAAAGGAGTATATAGATAATGCAAAAATTGTCTGATTTGAAAAACAAACATGATCTAGGAATGAAAATAAATGCTTGTTAATAAATTTTCTATGCACATTAAATACTAAAAGTCTATCATAAAGATTCCAGATCAGATGTTCTTCCATACTGATTATCGACCTCTTATCCGTGATGCCAACAACTATGTATTGGATGAACAAACCCAACAAGCTCCTCATCTCATGCCTCCACCATTCTTGGTGGATGTTGATGGAAATCCTCATCCCACAAAATTTCAAAGACTGGTACCAGGACGGGAAAATTGTAAAGATGAACAGCTTATACCACAGCTGGGATATGTGGCTAATGGTATGTTATCAACAAAATTAAATTTAAAACATTTTGTAAAGTATTAAACTTACTGTTCTCTCCGTAATATATCCCCATGCTAAACTATGTAGTAGGTTATAACATATTTTACCTGAAAATGAAAAGTGTTAGTTGCTCAGTCATGTCCAACTCTTTGTGACCCCATGGACTATTGCCCACCAGGCTCCTCTGTCTATGGAATTTTCCAGGCAAGAATACTATAGTGGGTTGCCATTCCCTTCTCCAGGGGATCTTCCCAACACGGGTTTAGCTAGCAGATTTTTACATCTGAGCCACCAGGGGAGCCCCATATTTTACCTTTTCAGTGGCATAGAACTTTTTACCTTACCAATGTACTTTTTTGCATTGTTTATCTCATCTGGACACAGATAAATGGATTAGGGCAAACAAGAGTATACTCAAGCAGAGAATGTATTGACCTACTTCCTTAGAAACCTGAATATGTCTATGATTGTGATGCTTTTAGTATTGACTTCTAGTCATAATTTAAGCTGGTTTAAAATTCAACATTCAGAAAACTAAGATCATGGCATATGGTTCCATCACTTCATGGCAAATAGATGGGGAAACAGTGGAAACAGTGACAGACTTTATTTTCTTGGGCTCCAGAATCCCTGCAGACAGGAACTGCAGCCATGAAATGAAAAGATGCTTGCTTCTTGGAAGGAAAGCTATGACAAACCTAGAAAGCACATTAAAAAGCAGAGACATTACTGTGCCTACAAAGGTCCATCTAGTCAAAGCTATGGTTTTTCCAGTAGTCATGTATGGATGTGAGAGTTGGACTGTAAAAGGAGACTGAGTGCTGAAGAATTGATACTTTTGAACTGTGGGGTTGGAGAAGACTCCCTTGAGAGTCCCTTGGACTGCAAGGAGATCAAACGATTCCATTCTAAAGGAAATCAGTCCTGAATATTCATTGGAAGGACCGATGCTGAAGCTCCAATACTTTGGCCATCTGATGTGAAGAACCTACTCATTGGAAAAAACCCTGATGCTGGGAAAGTTTGAGGGTAGGAGAAGAGGGCGACAGAAGATGATGTGGTTCAATGGCATCACTGACTCAATGGACATGAATTTGAGCAAACTCCAGGAGATGGTGAAGGACAGGGAAGTCTATGCTTCCTGTAATCCATGTGGGTGCAATCCATGGGTTCGCAAAGAGTCAGACACGACTGAGTGACTGAAAAACAAAAGTGACTAAATTTACTAACTTTAATGTGTCAAGCTTTTTATAATTGGTGGAATTCTACTGCTCTTACTATTGGTATTTTGAGAGTACATAGTTAATGGACTGAAGAAGAGGAAATTTCAAGAACTATAAACTGGAAGGTGGCTGTTTACCCACCCTCATGTTTGAAATGTAAAGAATCATTGAGTATTGGGGAGGAGAATGCTAAGTGTTTAAATAACAATAGTATTGGTGGATATTGAACACGCAGTGATGAGTGTGATGCATGATGGGAGCATAGTAGAAAAAGACATTAAAAAACAACTCTTTTGGTTGACATGTTTCCCTTAGGTATACTGCCTCCATCCCACCCTGACACCAGAATGCCTTCATATGTTAGTTTGTTACTTGTAGGTTTTCTTCTAAGTATGAGGCAATGAGTTATTTATGTGCAAATGGAATTTTATATCCTTACTTGCAAATTAAGACTTGACCTATATAGAATGAAGTGTTACATATCCTTTTTATATTCTCTCATAAAGATTTGTAGAGCAATGAAATGGTGTTAAACATGTGATAATAGTTACTTTATTGATGCCATATTTAATTAAACAAGGGGGAAATGTATGAATATTAAATAGGAGGTAGAGCTGAAAACATATGAATTAAAAAATCTATATCATATTTTGTTTCCTGTAAGATCTGATCACTTGGCTACTCTTAGTAGATACCATTTATTCTGACTAGAAGACAAGATGAAAAACAGGTCTAAGATGTAGTTAAGAAAGAAAAAGATCATAGAAATAAATAAAATTTTCATTTGGACGTAATAATTGAATTTCATTATAAGAAATAATTTTTATACTCAAATGTATGAAAAGTGAAAATGAATGTTGCTCAGTCATGTCCAACTCTTTGCGACCCCATGGACTACATGGTCCATGGAATTCTCCAGGCCAGAATCCTGGAGTGGGTAAGCCTTTTCCTTCTCCAGGGGATCTTCCCAACCCAGAGATGAAACCCAAGTCTCCTGAATTGCAGGCAGATGCTTTACCAGCTGAGCCACAAGGGAAGCCCAAGAATACTGGAGTGGGTAGCCTATCCATTCTCCAGGGGAATCTTCCCGACCCATGAATCAAACCAGGGCCTCCTGCATTGCAGGCGGATTCTTTACCAACTGAGTTATCAGGGAAACCCTCACATCTGTCTACTGAGATGTTATCAAAAGAGACAATATATTAAAGACCATAATTTTGATTTCTTTCAGAAAGGAAGTTCTCATGAAAGATGCAAAGCATTTTCAGTGTTGAACTTATTAAAACCTTACTCAAATATTTACTCCTAACTTTTAGCTTCAGAGGAGCCTGATGGGCTTCAGTCCATAGGATCACAAAGAGTCAGACATGACTGGGCAAATGAGCATGCACACAAGAATATTCCATAGAGAAAATTCATTCTTAATAATTTAATCACTTTTTTTCCCCCTGTAAGATGAGAAGGTCCTCATCAGAATGTCTAATTTGGGGACATTGGTTAAGTTAAACATACAAGCTGACGTACTTAAAAGTTCTTTAAAAATATTTTGTTTGCTATGTGCTTTATTTTCATTTTAATCCTTTGAAAACTATTTGTCTAGCAACTTATAGATTGACCTTGATTTTACTCTACTTATGGTATACAAAAATGTAAATAATTTTGTGGCTTTATATCTTTGGTCTGATTTAGGTGATGGTGAAGTAGTAGAACAGGTAATTGGGCAACAAACCAATGATCAAGATGAGAGCATTCTTGATGGAATAATCAGGGAGTTACAAAGAGAACAAGATCTGAGGCTAATTAATGAAGGAGATGCTCCACATTTTCCAATTAATAGATCATATTCTGCTAATGGTGGTAAGTATGTATATATTTGTAAAAGATATGATGAATGTACTTTATTTTATCTGTACCAAATAATTACACATGAGGACCATTTTAGATTTTTAAATAAAAGCAACATTTTGTTAAAGTTTTGATATCAGATACACCAAAGTGCCATGATCTCATTATCATTTGGGAGTAAAGTGATTTAGCATGTTCTAAGGAATACAGACTGTGTATTTTAATATACTGTTTTCTTTTAACTTAGTAATATATTTGTAGTCTTGTTCTAATAAGCAAGGTGCTATAACAAGTCCAGTCCCTTCTAGGGGAACCAACCTATAAAGTTTTCAAAATTAAAATCACTTTAAATTTTAAAATTACTTTCAGAAATATTTGCTTTCATTTGTTGAAAAAGTGGGCTTCCCTGGTGGCTCAGATGGTAAAGAATGAAAATAGCAACATATCATCTGTCTCTCTTGAGTTTACAAAAACACACTGGCAGACAACAAGCCCTCTTCTTAGGGAATACAGTTTCTTAATCGACTCTCACAAGTTTGATCACATAGTATTATTCTAATCTATTGTAGGTCTTCCTTCACTTTACATGAAATGTGTTTATGCATCTGAGTTTTATATAATCTTAGGCTATGTTAGTTTTATTTTTGTTAAGAACTGTTCAACTTTAAAAATGCATCCTCTTATGGGATTTTGGCACATGTTTCTTTTTATGTTTAGATAATTGCAGTCATTGATTTCGGTAGTGTAGCATTTTGGAGTCCACAAAAATGTGATCTAAATTTGAGGTGATTCACAGGATGGCATCACCGACTCGATGGGCATGAGTTTGAGTAAACTACGGGAGTTGGTGATGGACAGGGAGGCCTGGCGTGCTGCAATTCATGGGGTCGCAAAGAGTCGGACACGACTGAGCGACTGAACTGAACTGAACTGAACTGAACAGGGTCTTTTACTCACTCTTTGATTTGTTTGGTATCCCATAAAATTAAAATTAAAATATTACTTGTTCATGTCATATGGAGCACCTATCTCATAAAACTTTCCTTAACCTGGAATAAGATAAGACATGGACTGATGATCCTATATGTCCAAGCCTTTTGTTCCTAAGACATAAAACTTTCTTAGAACCCTGATTTAGAGATCAGTAACTTCATTACTAGGTTTGCATGAATAGATTTGAATGCTATTAAGCAAAGAGATTCAATTGTCTTCTCATTGCAGTGTTCATTTGTTTTGAGTTTTTTCTGATGCATACTTTAATAGTTTAGTGTTTCAGTTTCCATTTTTGTTTCATTTGCAAATAGAACAAAATAATCAGAAACCTTTGTGGAGGATTAAAAAGAAAAGTAACATTTCTATTACTTATTTCCCTTTTCTTTCCTTCCTTACCAATTTTGAAACTGAAATTTTGATAGCTTAAATTTTGTTTTTTATAATTTTATTTTTTATTTTATTGTATTATTTTTAAATCTTTGGCTGCCCTGGATCTTCATTGCTGCGTGAGGGCTTTTCTCTAGTTGTAGCAAGCAGGGGCCCCTACTCATTGCAGTGCACGGACTTCTCATTGCACTGGATTCTCTTTGTTGCAGAGCACAGCCTCTAGGTGTGCAGGCTTCAGTAGTTGCCACATGTGGGCTCAGTAGTGGTTTTGGGCTGTAGAGCATGGACTCAGTAGCTGTGCACAGGTTCTCCTTTTTCCTTCAGCTATTTTTTTAATAACTTATATTTATGTTATTTGTTTATGTATTTATTCTTGGCTGCACTAAGTCTTCATTGCTTTGCTTGAGTTTTCTCTAGTTGCAGCGAGTAGGGGCTACTCTTTGTTACAGTGTTATGGCTATGGCTTCTCTTGTTGCAGAGCGTGGACTTATAGGCACAAAGGTTTCAGTAAAACTGTGGCCCACAGGCTCAGTAGTCATGGCTTATGGGTTTAGTTGTTCCACAGCATATGGAATCTTCTGTACCAGGGATAGAACCCATGTCCCCTGCATTTGCAGGCTGATTCCCAAACACTGGACCACACAGGAAGTCCTATAATTTTTTTCTTCCTATTTTTGAAAAGTTTATTGGGGTTTTATTCAGAAGCCTTTTAATGGGCTAAAGGTAGAATTTAGATTAAAAAGCTACTTTCTGAACTAGTACTAAGAACATGTATTAATCTCCCAAATATATTAAATACACTTTTTGTATTTACTGAGCGTTTAGTAGATGACAGATGTGAAAGTACTTTGAAAAAAATTAAAAGAGCTATAGAGACAATAAACATTTATTGAGTGCCTGCTTTATTTATAAGGCTATAAAGACCATAAAGGGGATACAGGAAATAAAGGGACAGCAATATTGTCTAGCAGTATTATCTTTGAATCTCTTATTTTATTTAGAGCTCTGATCTGAAAAAGTTTGGTGTCTTTCTTTGCTCAGAGCGTGGAGCATTCCTTTGTTTTTGTTTTAGCTCTGAGAAATCCAGATATGGACATATCTTCTTCCCCAAATGTTGGACTGCGACGTAGTGGTCAGATTGAAGGTGTCCGACAAATGCATAACAATGCTCCTAGAAGCCAGATGGCCACTGAACGAGATCTCATGGCATGGAGCAGAAGAGTGGTAGTCAATGAACTAAATAATGGGGTTAGTAGGTGAGTCAACATGGTAACATTCATAAGAACATTGAGAGTTTCCTTTTTTAGTAAATAAATTAAAATGTACTATGTTAGGCTAATAACTAAGTTTTTTTTTAAATTTAGCTGAGTCATGCATTAATTTTTCCACATTCTTCCATTAGTTCATTCCATAACAACTATTGAAAGATTATCTTAAATTTTCTTAGCTTGTTGCTAAATGGTTTGGGGAATAATGAAAAGTGAAAAACATGATCTCTGTCTTCTTTGAGTTTACAGTCTAGGTTAGAAGATAAGAAAAAATAGTATTAAGTAAGAACATGAGGCCATATGTGAGTAAATATGTCAGTGATACATGGACCCAAAAATTCAACAGTGGTTCTGAGGATACTCAGAATTGGAACAGTTTGGGAGTGCAGTACAGATATATAGTAGAGCCCAGTGCATAGTGTAGTTTATAAATATATTTAAGTAGACTTCTTTGGATGAAAAGATTTCATTAGGATGCATTTCAAACTTGGAATCCCTATCTTTATCTGTAAACCTTAACATTTACTATAATATTGACTTCAAATAATGCACAACAACTGGAAATAGATTTGGAAAAGAGAAAGCACATTGACAGAGGACCTATAAAATCCATTTAAATCATGATATCTTCCCAGTAGACCTTTTCACAAGCTGAGCCAACAAGTAGCAAAATTAATTTGGTTTCACCTTATTATTTCTTTAGCAGTAATAAGAAAAAGGGAGACATGGCTAATTTATGAACTGAATGCTACCCCCTGGCAGTAGAACAATTTAATGCAATTCTCTGCTCAAGGTGTTAAAAAAAAATAGAATTGAAAGCAGGGATTCAGATATTTGTATGCCAATATTTATGTATTATTCATAATACCAGAATGGTAGAAACAATTCAAAATATATGTCAGTGGATGAATTGATAAATAAAATGTGATAGATCTGATGCAGTGCCTGAAGTACTATGGATACAGGTTCATAACATTGTACAGGAGGCGGTGATCAAAACCATCCGCAAGAAAAATAAATGCAACAAGGCAAAATGGTTGCTGAAGAGGCATTAACATACAGCTGAGAAAAGAGACCTGAAAGGCAAAGGAGGAAAGAAAAGATATACCCAACTGAATGTAGTTCCAGAAAATAGCAAGGAGAGGTAAGAAAGACTTCCTAAGTGATCAATGCAAAGAAAAAGAGGAAAACAGTAGAATGGGAAAGACTAGAGATCTCTTCAAGAAAATTAGAGATACCAAAGGAACATTTCATGCAAAGATGGGCATAATAAAGGACAGAAACAGTATGGACCTAACAGAAGCAGAAGATATTAAGAAGAGGTGGCAAGATTACACAGAAAAACTATACAAAAAGATCTTAATGACCCATATAACCACAATGGTGTGATTACTCACCTAAAGCCAGACATCTTGGAGTGTGAAGTTAAGTGGGCCTTAGGAAGCATAACTACAGACAAAGCTAGTGGAAGTGATGGAATTCCAGTTGAGCTATTTCAAATCCTAAAAGATGATGTTGTTAAAGTGCTGCACTCACTATGCCAGCAAATTTGGAAAACTCAGCAGTGGCCACAAGACTGGAAAAGTTCAGTTTGCATTCCAATTCCAAAGAAGGGCAATGTCAAAGAATGTTCACACTACCACACAATTGCACTCATTTCACATGCTAGCGAAGTAACGCTCAAAATTCTCCAAGCTAGGTTTCAACAGTACGTGAACTGAGAATCTCCAGATGTTCAAGCTGGATTTAGAAAAGGCAGAGGAACCAGAGATCAAATTACCAACATCTGTTGGATCATAGAAAAAGCAAGAGAATTCCAGAAAAATATCTACTTATGCTTCTTTGACTACACTAAAGCCTTGACTGTGTGAATCACAAGCTATGGAAAATTCTTGAAGAGATGGGAATACCAGACCACCTTGCCTGCCTCCTGTGAAACCTGTATGCAGGTCAAGAAGCAACAGTTAGATCCAAACATGAAACAACGGAATGGTTTAAAATTGGCATAGGAGTATGTCAAGGCTATATATTGTCACCCTGCTTATTTAACTTATATGCAGAGTACATCATGCCAAATGCTGGGCTGGATGAAGCTCAAACTGGAATCAAGATTGCAGGGAGGAATATCAATAACCTCAGATATGCAGATGGCACCACCCTTATGGCAGAAAGTGAAGAGGAACTAAAGAGCCTCTTGAGAAAAGTGAAAGAGGAGAGTGAAAAAGCTGCCTTAAGCATTTAAAAAAACTAAGATCGTGCCATCAGGTCCCATCACTTCATGGCAAATGGGTGGGGAAGCATTGGAAACAATGAGACGCTTTATCTTCTTGGGCTCCAAAATCACTGCAGATGGTGACTGCAGCCATGAAATTAAAAAATGCTCCTTGGAAGAAAAGCTATGATAAACCTAGATAGCATATTAAAAAGCAGAGACATTACTTTGCTGCCAAAGTCTGTCTAGTCTTTGGTTTTTCCAGCTATGGTTTTTCCAGCAGTCCTGTATGGATGTGAGAGTTGGACCATAAAGAAGGCTGAATGCCAAAAAATTGATGCTTTTGAATGTGGTGTTGGAGAAGACTCTTTGAAAGTCCCTTGGACTCCAAGGAGATCAAGGAAGTCAATCTTAAAGGAAATCAGTCCTGAATATTCACTGGAAGGACTGATGCTAAAACTCAAGCTCTGATACTTTGGCCACTTGATGCAAAGAGCTGACTCATTGGAAAAGACCCTGATGCTGGGAAATATTGAAGGCAGGAGGAGAAGGGGATGACAGAGAATGAGATGGTTGGATGGCATCACATTCTCAATGGACATGAATTTGAGCAAACTCTGGGAGTTGGTGAATGACATGGAAGCCTGTCATGCTGCAGTCCTTGGGGTCGCAAAGAGTCAGACATGACTGAGCGACTGAACAACAACAACAGTGTACTTCAGTAGAATGAAATTCAGCTGTATAAACTTCTCATACTTGCTACATGCTTGAACATCAAAAACATCATGCTAAGTGAAATAAGTGAGACACAAAGGGGCAAATAATGTATAATTCTACTTATATATGGAGAAGGAAATGGCAAGCCACTCCAGTATTCTTGCCTGGAGAATCCCATGGATGGAGGAGCCTGGTGGGCTACAGTCCATGGGATCTCAGTGTTGGACACTACTTCACTTTCACTTTCACTTCCTACTTATATAAAATATCTAAGGTAGACAAATTGATAGAGGCATAAAGTAGATTGGCAGTTAACAGGCACTGGTAGGAGGAGAGAGAGAGTTACTGCTTAATCGTTACAAAGTTTATGTTTGGAGTGATGAAAATGTTTTGGAAATAGTGATGTTGGTTTCACAACTTTGTAAATATCAACAGAACCACTGAATTATACACCTAAAATGGTTAAGATGTCCAGTTTTACATTTAAAAATGTTTTTATTATCTGATTTTAAACCATTTGGTTTGCTTTTTGATGATCTTCTATTATGTTGACCTTCAATTTATTACTAGGGTTCAGGAAGAATGTCGAACTGTAAAAGGTGACATAGAAATCAGCCTTTATACAGTTGAAAAGAAGAAAAAACCATCTTATACTAACCAAAGGGTAAGTTTAGCTACAAAGTACTCTGCAGTACACTATTTGCAAATACCAAGTGTTTGAAAGGTGGCCGTTATGTATTAAGTGATTATTTTGATAGGTCTGTATATAGGGAAACTATTTTTTGAACCCCATATTGAGATATGATTATTATTAATAAGGATAAAATTGCGCAGCATTAGGACTCTCTTCCCAAGTCTAGGATGTGGTTATTGTAGGTATAAGATATTTGGATTAAAATATCATTTTCATTTGGTTAAAATAGAACCTTAAAATTATTGCCTGATCACTAATCACAATGTAAAACCAATGTTGAGATACCTGAGGCCAGAGGTTGACCAACTACTGCCCATGGACTAAATCTGGTCTACTGCCTATTCCTATTAATAAAGTTTTATTGGAACACAGCTATACCTATTCATTTATATATTGTCCATGACTGCTTTAATGCTCTATGGAGTTGAGTAGTTACCACAGAGATCATATCACCTGCAAAGCCAAAATATTTATACTCTGACCCTTCACAGAAAAAGTTTGCTCACCCCTGCTGTAGGCTTACTTCTGTCCTACCTAAACAGGTGCAAAATCTGATCTATACATTAGGAAGATTGATATTCCCAGTAGAGACTTGTAAACAGGGAGTAAGATCCTATACTCCATTAGGTGCATAGTAAACCCCTTACTAGGGCTTCTCAAGTGGCTCAGTGGTTTAAAAAAAAAAAAAGAAAGAAAGAAAATCCACCTTCCAATGCAGGAGACATGGGTTCCATCCCTGGGTTGGAAATACCCCCTGGAGAAGGGCATGGGTATCCACTCCAGTATTCTTGCCTGGAAATCCCATGGACAAAGAAACCTGGTGGTCCACAGCCCATGGGGTCAAAAAGAGTTGGACACGACTTAACAACTGAACAACAACAACAGGAAAACCCCTTACTAGTTCTTAGAGGCTGAACAAACTAGGGGCATAAAATACATAGTTTTGTTCCCAGATCTAATAAATGTAACTCCTAAAGAGTATGATAAATAGGGAAGTCTAGGTTGATTTTAATTTTATTAAACAAATATAGGGGATGGATGCTGAATTTTAAATGTCTTTCAGTATCAATAAACACAGTTTTAGGTAGTGTATTACTATCTCTAAATATACTTAGATCATTTTGATACCCACTTTCTTAATTTCTATTCAGATTTTATTAGCTTATTTGATATTCTCTGATAAGATTGCTTTCTTAGAGATTATGAATAACTCATATCCATGATTTATATTCTTTTTTCCTGCTAAGCTGATTTATCAGACATCAGACTAATAAACTAAGACTAAGACTAATAAACAGGGGAGTTGACTCTGTAAGCATTTTTATTTATACAGAAAATGAGAAACATTTACACATAAGATAAAAACCTGGCCCTTGATACTGATTTATAAGAACTTTAAAATTATTTACTTCTGATGACATATTAGGGTTATAGGTTTGACATATGATATATCAATAATAATATTTTATACTTGTAAAGTTTAGAATAAAACAGTTTTTGTTTTAGTTGTTAAAAATTACATTTTTATTTTGACTTGTTTACTGAATGTAGTTTTTATAGAACTAAAGAAATACACATTATATTAAGAATTATGTATATAGATATATAGATAGCTTGCTTTATCCTATAATAATTTGTAGATAATATGGTATATGTAAATTCTGGGCAAATTCTTGTAGCTTAGAGTTTCAGCACTGTCTAACTTGATCACAATGTTTTCAAAATAGGAAAGTAATCAATATTAATGGAAATGGGTTAAATATATAGAAATGAAATATATTTTATATAAAAATGTAGTATAAAGGTATATCTTGGGTTTTCTTTTGAGTATTCATTCCTGTATTTCACCTCCACCCTTACTCTACCCATACCCAATTGATTTGCTCTATATATATTCTTTTGTGCATATTCACTGAGCTTTTCATCTTTAAAAATTTTTTTTCATTCTGTTTTACAGAGTGATTATCAGCCTAGCTATGGGCGGTCTTTACGAAGGACACAACGCAAACGACAGCATACGTACCAAACACGATCCAACATAGAGCATAATTCACGAGCATCATGTCAAAATTCAGGTGTACAGGAAGACTCGGATAGCTCCTCAGAGGTTAGATATCTGCTATTATTTATGCAGTGTAATTTTTTGTTTCTCAGTTAGTATCATCACTTTGGATTTACTTTTTTTTTTTTTGCTTTGTCAATATTCCTTTCTCAATTAGATTTAATAACATGATACCATCAATGAAGTCAATATCTGAGATCTTGTAAAATCACAAAGAAGTTAATGAATATCTGATACCTAGATTCCTTTTCAAAGTTCTTTTTATCAATGAATGGCTGAAGATCTACACATCACAAAAGAAACAGCAATTTGATAAAATCTGGATTTACTTTTAAGGGTCACCTTAATAAAAAATTATTTAGATAACTTTCTTATAAGAGGATTATTCATTAATAAGGCATTTAGTAGGCAAATTTGAGCATTATGTCGAATTCCTTTAGATATCTTCTCTTATTTGTACCTAAGATATTATCTTGGTTGAGGGTATCAAACATGCCAGGAAAAGTTTGACTTTGGGGCAATGAGAAAAGAGAGTGAGAGCAAATCTGCCTAGAAATGAAAAAAAGTAAATATTAACAGAGATAACTAGTTATACAGTCCCAGAACTTGTTCACTGGGTAATCATAATATACATGTTTTCTGTTATTGTTGACTTTACTCGTCATGGAGATTACTGAATAATGATTTTTCTGAGACCTAACCCTTTTCATGGTAATGGAATAAAGACCATAGCAGTTCTTTTCTTCCTGTTCCTCTCTTCTTTAGTCCTTTGCTTTTGTTCTTTTAAACATCTGTCATTGTTAAGTGAACAATGAAGGTTTCATTACGTACTGACAATATATGGTACCCCCATTCTTCTCCCAGCATTCACAGTTCTTTAATTCTTATCAATGATATGCCTCCTTCTCTACCCCTATTGATGAAAATCTTGATCTGAAAAGAATGATCACATATTCAGGAATTGATATTGTCTTTTTAATATAATAATTGTGGTTGTGCTTTAAAAAGGTTTCCTGGTCTTAATAAATATTTATAGTAGAAATGCTTCCCCCCCAAAAAAAAATAATCCCTGAGAGATGAGGCAGTTGGTAAGAGTATATATACAATAAAATAGGCAATGTGATACTGTCTAAACTGGTGATTGTATATACAAGGGTGTTATCTATTTCCTCTACTTTGGTATGTTTGAGATCTTATATAATAAAAGGCTTATTAACTTTTTTATAGACACTAATTATACTAACTTAGTATAGGCATATAAGTATTTTTATCTTTTTTATATAAATATTTTAAAAATAATGGTTTTCTATAAGAAAATAATCTGAACAAGAGTATATTTTATATGTATATACAAACATATATATGTATATATACATGTAAGACTGAATCACTGTGTTGTATACCTGAAACTAACACAACATTGTAAATCAGCTATACTTAAATTGAAAAAAGTTTTAACAAAATTTAAGAGAGTTATATTTGGGTTTCTTAAGGAATCTACTGAACCTTTGAAATAATAATAGATGCCTCATATCAATAAGATAGTAGATGCTAGAAATCTTTAAATACTTGGTAGGCTTAGTTGTGAGTTATATACAATAATGATTATGTACATTTTAACCAGAACTTCTTTTTTGGAGGGAGGAATACAAAAAGTTTTATGAAACAAGTAGAACACACTAATTAATAATATATTAGTTAATAATAACCATAAATCTCAATTGCTGGCTCTTTCTTCCAGGAAGATGAAACAGTTGGCACAAGTGATGCTTCTATAGAGGATCCTGTTATTGAATGGCAAAGTGAAAGTTCCTCCAGGTAGTTTTAATGGTTTTGATTTGGTCAAAATTATTTGATGGTTTTAATGTGAAATTATGTACTTACAGAAATTTGGTAAATCCAGTTAAAATAGTGTTTTATAGTAGAATGAGTACTAGGTTGGAAGCCCAGAGATCTGTTGTGTTATCCTGGCTCTACCAATATCTATTTGCGCATGGAATTTAGTTCCCTCATCCCTAAAGTAAGGTTCTTTGTAAATCTAAGATTCAACATGTTGGCAGGCTATTTGTATTTATTTCAGGGTTAAAACAACTATATTTAAGCATTTTTAGGGATAAGGAGCATCTTTATTTAAAGAAGTTTTTGTGGTTTGGACAGGAATTTTGAATTTTAAGTGCTGTTATGGGAAATTAAGCATTATACTTTATCCAAGAATCATTTCGTTAAAATCACTTAGGTAATGTTTAAAATTCTATATTGATTAATTTTGTCTTTGGTTAGAACAAAATCAAACAGTGTCATTTATAATGCTGTTTGATTACAAAATAATCATCTTTCAATCATGAGGCAAAACTATTCCTTTTCTAAACTTATGTACTCATAATTTTGATTTATTTACAGTGATTCATCAAGTGAATATTCTGATTGGACAGCAGATGCTGGAATAAATTTGCAACCTCCAAAAAGGCAAACAAGACAGGCAACACAGAAAATATGCAGCAGCTCTGAGGAGGAAAATTTGAAGTCACTTGAAGAAAGGCAGAAGAAACCTAAACAGACTAGAAAGAAGGTTTGTGAGTTTACAGGGTTTTTTTGTTTTTTGTTTTTTTTCTTTTGATATTTGAATATTTGGGCTTCCCTAGTGGCTCATATAGGCTTCCCTGGTAGCTCAGCTGGCAAAGAATCCACCTGCAATGCTGGAGACCCCAGTTCAATTCCTGAGTCAGAAAGATCCCCTGGAGAAGGGATAGGCTACCCACTCCAATATTCCTGGGCTCCCCTGGTGGCTCAGACGGTAAAGAATCTACCTACACTGCAGGAGACCTGGGTTCAATCCCTGGTTTGGGAAGATCCATTGAAGGAGGGCATGGCAGCTCACTCTAGTATTCTTGCCTGGAGAATCCTCATGGACAGAGGCGCCTGGTAGGCTACAGTTCACAGGGTCACAAAGAGTCAAACTAAGCATACAGCACAGTGGCCCAGATGGTAAAGAATCTGCCTTCAGTGCAGGAGACCGGGATTTGATCCCTGGGTGGGGAAGATACCCTGGAGAAGGGAATGGCTACCCACTCCAGAATTCTTGCCTGGAGAATCCCATGGACAGAGGAGCCTGTTGAACCCCAGTCCATGGGGTCACAAAAAGTTGGGCATGACTGAACAACTAACACTTTCACTTTATTTCACTTAAATATTTAGCAATAACACTTCAGTTTTCTCTAAAAATACTATCCCATCTGAGATTTGTATATAATGACTTTGAAATGTAAAGACCTTTTGAAATTTTTCAAAAGTAGAGGCTAGAATATTTTCATTATTAAATTAAAACATATTGACAGTTTGTTAAAATGTAGTAGAGTTTTAAATAAGCTACTATAGTATGAAAGGATTATTCTTGTCAATGTTACGAGTAATACATTTCTATACATTGTTGACTTGTAAAATGGAAGGATGTTGTAAATCCTGTAGGGCTCTTATATTTCTTTGTGTTTTTATTTCACTCCAGTGATGGATTTTTCTCCACTATAATTTCATTTGAATGATATAAAAACTTAATCCACATAATTCTTTGAATACTAATTTAAATATGTATTCTGTGTGCATGCTCTAACTTCTTGCTTTAGTAGACAATTATCTTCTTGATGGTCACCATTTTATTGGCAAAAAGTTACTGTGTTACTTGTGTTTGAATTCATATGATATACTAGGGACATGAAGAGTAACATTTATGGTTTTTATATAGTATATAGTGTCATATTATCTGTCAACCAAAATTGAGCAGCATGTTACTCACTTGACTGTTTTATTGGTACAGAAGTTGTACATAATTAATTGGTAAATTAAGTGTTTAAAATGTATATATTTTGTTTTATTATAACCTGATTTTTTTTTTTTTACCATTTTCTACTTTTGATTTTTCCTGTGACTGTTCATATATTAAAGTTTATATATTTGTGAACCATATTTTAGAAAGGAGGACTAGTTTCTATGGCAGGAGAGCCCAATGAAGAATGGTTTGCCCCTCAGTGGATCTTGGATACCATACCACGACGTTCACCATTTGTCCCACAGATGGGAGATGAGGTAATTGTTTCCTATTGTAACATTTTTCTCTTGTAATCTCAAGAACACTCACTTTAATCAGTCTTAGGTTATTTATATTCTCAATTCTATTATAGTTATATATATGCCATCTTAAGTGTGCTGCTCAATTATATATTTCTTGTGTACAATGACTGAATCTTACTGATTTTTGTGTCCTTTGTAGGACCTGACACAGAGTCTTTAATTTAGTGTATGCTCAATGAACATTGAGATAAATTTATTGGTTTGTGATGCCATGAACATAATTGTCTTTGTTTTTATCTTAATTGCCACATAGTTGAATTGAGTGGTATTTTGAATCCTAATCAAGTCCTAATATTGTTTTTTTAATATTTATTTTTTATTGAAGGATAATTGCTTTATAGAATTGTGCTGATTTTTGCCAAATATTAACATGAATCAGCCATAGGTATACATATATCCCCTCCCTTTTGAACGTCCTTCCCATCTCCCTCCCCACCCCACCCCTCTAGGTTGTTACAGAACCCTGGTTTGAGTTCCATCAGTACCATCTTTCTAGATTTCATAAATATGTCTTAGTATATGATATTTGCTTTTCTCTTTCTGACTTACTTCACTTTGTATAACAGGTTCATCCTAGGTTCATCCACCTTATTAGAACTGACTCAGATTCTTTGCTTTTTATAGTTGAGTAATATTCCATTGTATATATGTACCACAGGTTCTTTATCCATTCATATGCCAGTGGACATCTAGGTTGCTTACAAGTTCTAGCTATTGTAAATAGTGCTACAGTGAACATTGGGGTGCATGTGTCTTTTTCAATTTTGGTTTCCTCAAGGTATATGCATAGTAGTGGTATTGCTGCCTCATATGGTGGTTTTATTCCTAGTTTTTAAAGGAATCTCCCTACTGTTCTCCATAGTGGCTGTACCAGTTTGCATTCCCACCAAGAGTGTAAGAGGGTTCCCTCTTCTCCACACCCTGTCTAGCACTTGTTGTTTGTAGACTTTTTGATGATGGTCATTCTGACCAGTGTGAGGTGATATCCCTTTATAGTTTTGATTTGCATTTCTCTAATAATGAGCAATGTTGAGCATCTTTTCATGTGTTTGTTATCCATCTGTATGTGTGCTTTGGAGAAATATCTGTTTAGGTCTTTTGCCCACTTTTTGATTGGATTGTTGGTTTTTCTGGTATTGAGTTATATGAGCCACTTGGATGTTTTGGAAATTAATCATTTGTCAGTTGTTTCATTTGCTATTATTTTCTCCCATTCTGAGGGTTGCCTTTTCACACTGTTTATAGTTTCTTTTGCTATGCAAAAGCTTTTAAGTTTAATTAGGTACCACTTGTTATTTTTGTTTTTCATTTCCATTACTCTAGGAGGCGAGTCATAGAGGACCTTGCTGTGATTTATGTCATAGAGTGTTCTGCCTATGTTTTCCTCTAAGAGTGTAATCATTTCTGGTCTTACATTTGGGTTTTTAATCCATTTTGAATTTATCTTTGTGTATGGTGTTAAAAAGTGTTCTAATTTCACTCGTTTACAAATAGCTGTCCAATTTTCCCAGCACCACTTACTGAAGAGGCTATCTTTGTCCCATTGTATATTCATGCCTCCTTTGTCAAAAATAAGGTACCCATAGGTGCATGGGCTTATCTCTGGGCTTTCTATCTTTGTCCGTTGGTCTGTATTTCTGTTTTTGTGCCAGTACCATACTGTCTTGATGGCTGCAGCTTTGTGGTAGTATCTGAAGTAAGGAAGGTTGATTCCTCCAGCTCCATTCTTCTTTGTTAAGATTGCTTTGGCTGTTCAGGATCTTTTGTGTTTCCATATGAATTGTGAAATTTTTTTGTTCTAGTTCTGTAAAAAATGCCATTGGTAATTTGATAGGGATCACATTGAATCTGTAGATTGCATTTGGTACTATAGTCATTTTCACAATATTGATTCTTCCAGCCCAGAAACATGGAGTATCTCTCCATCTGTTTATGTTGTCTTTGATTTCTCTCATCAGTGTCTTACAGTTTTCAGTATGCAGTTCTTTTGTCTCCTTAGGTAGGTTTATTCCTAGATATTTTATTCTTTGTGTTCCAGTGCTGAATGGGATTGATTCCTTAATTTCTCTTTCTGATTTTTCATTGTCAGTGTGTTTGAATCCTAATCAAGTCCTAATATGTTTTTTTTAAAGAAGCCGATAGTCAACCTTATAGAAAATATTATAGCAGATAATCACCCCTTTCATTGCTCGGGAGAATGTCATTTCACAAACAAGGCCTTCCTACTGAACCTATGATCGAGTAACAGCCATATTTATGATTGGTCAGTCAAAAGTTGATTTAAATTCTATACAGTGACAAAATTTGATTTTCTTGTAAAAATTATGGTAGCATTATTATATTTTGAGCCCTAGTTGACTTGTATAGTTTCTGATACATTGAATAATCATTCATTTTTGAATTTTTGAATCATTTTTGAATCATTTTTGAATCATTTTTGAATCATTAAATGTTTACCCACAGTTTTCAACTTAAGACCAATAGTAGGAATGCAATACTATCATTGTAACAAAGGAGGAGCAAAACCTTGGAAATGGTTCTAAATGTCTTGGGCCATATAACAATTTCACCAAACATTTCTATAATTGTCTTTTATAGGTACTTTGAGAGACAGCTGTGGAGTAACCTTACAATTAAGCTATTACTTGCTGACTATGTTTTGATTTTATTAAAATGTCTCCTTGCCTAAGTGTGTTTTTTTAATGTGTTGGACTTTTGAGCAATGCTTGTTTGTGTGGTTATTTTAGTAAAACGTGCTCTGAAGGAATGTTGTATGAAAAAAGTTAGAAGAGCTTTTTAGGAGCATATCCAAAATCAAGTTTCTTGTATTTATTGCCTTTTATATGGGAGCTTAAGAGAAATATTTTTGAATTAATCTTAGAACAGAATAAGGATCTGTATACTCTGTGATCTGAGACTCCTTTCTCTTTTATAGGAATGCGTTTGCCTTTCCTTCTATTTTATTAAACTTAGCACATGCTTATATGTTTCAAGATTAATGTGTATTAGGTAATGACAGTTGTTCAGGTAATCAGAAAGGTGTGTAAGTGAATCAAACAATGAAATGTGTGAATTAAAGAATGTTTTTAAAGAACTCATAAAAGCAGAAATATACTTTTTATATAATCATTCTCTTAATGACAGCATTATTTTTTTTCTTTTTTTTTTCCTTTATTTATTTATTTTTTTTCCAGTGGGTTTTGTCATACGTTGATATGAATCAGCCATAGATTTACACGTATTCCCCATCCCGATCCCCCCTCCCACCTCCCTCTCCACCCGATTCCTCTGGGTCTTCCCAGTGCACCAGGCCCGAGCACTTGTCTCATGCATCCCACCTGGGCTGGTGATCTGTTTCACCATAGATAATATACATGCTGACCAGTTCTAATGAGATGGATGAAACTGGAGCCCATTATACAGAGTGAAGTAAGCCAGAAAGATAAAGAACATTACAGCATACTAACACATATATATGGAATTTAGAAAGATGGTAACGACAACCCTATATGCAAAACAAAAAGAGACACAGAAGTACAGGACAGACTTTTGAACTCTGTGGGAGAAAATGAGGGTGGGATGTTTTGAAAGGACAGCATTATTTCTTAAATGTTAAGTCTTCATTATTTTGCCTGGAATATTCCTACCCACACATCATTACCTCTCAAAGTGCTCATTTTTCAAGGTTTAACTTAAATACCAACTTCTTCTGCGTGTTATCCCTACTTTCCATTTGCTTCCACGCCTTCTTCATGAACTTTCCCATCTAAATTATTTCTCTCATGATACCTATTACTTTCTGCTGTGCATTGTATATCTACATGTCTGTCCATATCCTTGAGGGAAAAGATTTTATTTTGATGATGTGCCTTGTACATACATATATATTTGTTCAATATTTGTTGAGTACAGAAATAAATAATAAAGGATAACTGAATAACATGCTTATCATGTTATTGGTAAGCATGGTAATGACTTTTTTTCTTAACCACTGTGGTTGTGTGCATATGTGTTAGTCATTCAGTTGTGTCTCACTCTTTGTGACCCCATGGACTATAGCCTGCCAGGCTCTTCTGTCCATGGAATTCTCCAGGCAAGAATATTGGAGTAGGTAGCCATTCCCTTTTCCAGGGCATCTTCCTGACCCAGGGATTGAACCTGAGTTTCTGGCATTGTAGGCAGATCCTTTATCATCTGACCTACCAGGGAAGCCCCTGTGTTTGTATACTAATATTTAAACCTTTAAAAATTTTACCTGTATTTTTAACTATTAGAAATTCTGACTTAGACAGTGTTGATAGATATATGTCAGAGTATTTTAGAAATCTCCATAGTATGGTATTTTTTGTGTTACTTTCTTCTATTTACCTCTACCACCACTTTAAAATTATTGTAGAAACATAAGGTTTTTTTTTTTTACTTTTTAAAAATTTTTATTGGAGTATAGTTGATGTACAATGTTGTGTTAGCTTCAAGTGTACAGCAAAGTGGATCAGTTATACATATACATATATCCACTTTTCTTGTCAGATTCTTTTTTCCATATAGGCTATTACAGAGTACTGAGTAGTATTTCCTGTGCTATACAGCAGGTTCTTATTAGTTATCTATATTATATATAGTGCTTGTATATGTCAGTCCTGATCTCCCAATTTATCCATTTCCTTCTTATCCTTGATAACCATAAGTTTGTTTTCTGTATCCATGACTTTACTTCTGTTTTATAAATAAGTTCATGTGTATCTTTTTTAGATTCCACAAATAAGTGATATGACATTTGCCTTTCTCTGTTTGACTTACTTCACTGAGTATGATCTCTAGGTTCATACATGTTGCTGCAAATGGCGTTATTTCATTCTTTTTTATAAATGATTAATATTCTGTTGTATATATGTACCACATCTTCTTAATCTATTCCACTGTTGATGGGCATTTACTTTGCTTCCATGTTCTGGCTATTGTAAGTTGTGCTGCAGTGAACATTGAGGTGCATAAAACATAAGATTTTGACTAATTTTTGACCAATTACTTAACTTCTCTGTGCCCTAGTTTCCTCAACTGTACAATGATGATAAAAGGTATCTACCTTATCGGGTTCTGAGAATAATTAATGGATATTTGTAAGGCATTTAGGATAGTACCTGAGGCATTCTTCTCTACCTCTTGTTATTAATCTTTAAAACACACCTGGCACCAGAGTGTTCTCTTCATTTGATAGGTGAGCATGTGAAAGACCAGAGTCACATGGCCTATAAAGCTAGCACCAACAGCAGTCAGGTCTCCTGACTTTTTCCCTGTCCCCAGAGTTGCCTCTGTGTAATGATTGTGAGGTGTTTGGAGTAATAATAAATCAAGGAAGTAGAGTGGGAAAAACTCCTCCAAAATATGTCTGCTGTTTGGGAGTAGCTACGTGTTCAAGAAGGGTAGAACTACTTACCTATTCTACGTGCAAGCTGATCTTTAGCTTCTCAGGTATGCCCCCAGGGGTATTTGAGGACCAATACTGTGCAAGGACCAATACTGTACAAGGCTATTCACTCTGGCATTGTTCTACCCTGGTGGGCACATGCTTGAGACAATAAGCTGTATCCAGGGTGACACTCACTTGTGAAATATTTGCTGATTGTTTAGTCAGATCTAGTATTCGTAGCTTTAAAGGAAACTAAGACTTGTGTGGTTGGGAGGTGATTCAAACCTGTCAGTAGGGTGTGAGGTTGAAAAAAGAATTATTATGGGAAGGAAACTTTTTTAATGAATTTATATGGTAGTGAATGCTGTCTTAAGAAGGCGAAAGGTTTTATCAAACACTTGGATTAATTTTTCTTTCATACCATGCCAGTTCTGATGTTAACTTTTGAAAAAGAAAAATTTTAATTTGGAAATTACTGTATTTAGTAGTAGACTGTGGTATACACTCACACGGACAGGCTTCCCTGGTGGCTCAAATGATAAAAGAATCTGCCTACAGTGCAGGAGACCCTGGTTCAATCCCTGGGTTGGAAAGATCCCCTGGAAGAGGGAATAGCTATCCACAATAACATTTTTTTTAATGATTTTTAATTGGAGAATAATTACAATATTATGGTGGTTTTTGCCATTCAACGACATGAATCAGCCACAGGTGCACATGTGTCCCACCATCCTGAACCCCCTCTCCCACCTTCCTCCTCACCCTAACCCTCTGGATTGTCCCAGAGCACCAGCTTTGAGAGCTCTGCTTGATGAATCAAAGTTGCACTGGTCATCTGTTTTACATATGGTAATATACATATTTCAATGCTATTCTATCATATCATCTCTCCCTTGCCTTCTCCCACATAGTCCAAAAGTCTATTCTTTACATCTGTGTCTTTTTTGCTGCCTAGCATATAGGATCATCATTATCATCTTTCTAAATTCCATATATGTGCATTAATATACTGTATTGGTGTTTCTCTATCTGACTTACTTCACTCTATAATAGGCTCCAGTCTCATCCACCTCATTAGAACTGACTCAAATGTGTTCTTTTTTTTAATAGCTGAGTAATATTCCATTGTGTATATGTATGTACAACTTCCTTATCCATTCGTCTGTTGATGGACATCTAGGTTGCTTCCATGTCCTAGCTATTGTAAATAGTGCTGCAATGAACATTGGGGTATGTGTGTCTCTTTCAGTTCTGGTTTCCTCAATGTGTATGCCCAGCAGTGGGATTGCTGGGTCATATGGCAGTTCTATTTCCAATTTTTTAAGGAATCTCCATACTGTTCTCCATATTGGCTATGCCAGTTTGCATCCCCACCAACAGTGTAAGAGGGTTCCCTTTTCTCCACACCTTATCCAGCATTTATTGTTTGTAGACTTTTTCATGGTGGCCATTCTGACCAGCATGAGATGATACCACATTGTGGTTTTGATTTACATTTCTCTGATAATGAGGGATGTTGAGCATCTTTTCATGTGTTTATTAGACATCTTTATGTCTTCTTTGGAGAAATGTCTGTTTAGGTCTTTTGCCCACTTTTTGATTGGATTGTTTGTTTTTCTGGTATTGAGCTGCATGAGCTGCTTGTATATTTTGGAGATTAATTCTTTGTCAGTTGTTTCATTTACTGTTTGTCCCATCCTGAAGGCTATCTTTTCACCTTGCTTATAGTTTCCTTTGTTGTGAAAAAGCTTTTAAGTTTAATTAGGTCCCATTTGTTAATTTTTGTTTTTATTTCCATAAATAAAAACACTCACCTCTGGGAGGTGAGTGATAGAGGACCTTGCTGTGATTTATGTCAGACAACATTCTGCCTATGTTTTCCTCTAAGAGTTTTATAGTTTCTGGCCTTACATTTAGATCTTTACTCCTTTTTGAGTTTATTTTTGTATATGGTGTTAGACAGTGTTCTAGTTTCATTCTTTTACACATGGTTGACTAGTTTTCCCAGCACCACTTGTTAAAGAGATTGTTTTTTTTCACCATTGTATATTTTTGTCTCCATTGTCAAAGATAAGGTGCCATAGGTGCACGGATTTCTCCCTGGACTTTCTAGTTTGTTCCATTGATCTATAGTTCTGCCTTTGTGCCAGTACCATACTGTCTTGATGACTGTATGTTTGTCATATAGTCTGAAGTCAGGAAGCTTGATTCCCCCAGTTCCATTCTTTTTTCTCAAGATTGCTTTGGCTATTCAAGGTTTTTTGTGTTTCCATACAAATTGTGAAATGATTTGTTGTAGTTCTGTGAAAAATACTATTGGTAGCTTGATAGCAATTGCATTGAAACTATAGATTGCTTTGTGTAGCATATTCATTTTCACTATATTGATTCTTCTGATCCACGAACATGGTATATTTCTCCATCTATTTGTGTCGTCTTTGATTTCTTTCATCAGTGTTTTATAGTTTTCTGTATATAGGTCTTTTGTTTCTTTAGGTAAATTTATTCCTAAGTATTTTATTCTTTTTGTTGCAATGATGAAAGGGATTGTTTCCTTTTCTCTTTCTATTTTTTTCACTCTAGTATTCTTGCCTGGAGAATTCTATGGACAGAGGAGCCTGGTGGGCTACAGACCATGGGATAGGAAAGAGTTGGACACGACTGAATAACTTTAACACACACACACACACATACTTTATATATATATATATATATATAGAGAGAGAGAGAGAGAGGGAGAGAGGGAGAGAGGGAGAGAGGGAGAGAGGGAGAGAGGGAGAGAGGGAGAGAGGGAGAGGGAGAGAGAGAGAGAGACTTCCTAGGTGGCTCAGTGGTAAAGATCTCCCCCTGTGTCAGTGCAGAAGACAAAAGAGACACAGGTTCAGTCCCCGAGTTGGGAAGATTCCCTGTAGGAGGAAATGGCAACCCACTCCAGTATTCTTGCCAGGAAGATCCCATGGAGAGAGAAGCCTGGTGGGCTACAGTCCATGGGGTTGGAGAGAGAAGCCTGGTGGGCTACAATCCATGGGGTAGCAAAAGAGTCAGACAAGACTTAGCGACTAAACAGCAACAACAAATGTGTGTGTTCACACACATACTTAGGCTCACTATTAAGATGTTGATGTTTTAGAATGTCAATTATAGTTTGAAATATATTATTTTAAAAGATGACTGCTTTTGTGTACATTTGTCATTAGTCTGTTTCTTCAGAAATTTATGGAGGAGGACTGTGTTTTTGGGCTTCCCTGATAGCTCAGTTGGTAAAGAATCCACCTGCAATGCAGGAGACCCCGGTTCAATTCCTGGGTCAGGAAGATCCCCTGGAGAAGGGATAGGCTACCCACTCCAGTATTCTTGGGCTTCTCTGGTGGCTCAGCTGGTAAGCAATACACCTGAAATGTAGGAGACCTGGGTTTGATCCCTGAGTTTGGAGAAGGGAAAGGCTACCCACTCCAGTATTCTAGCCTAAAGAATTCCATGAACTGTATAGTCCATGGGGTTTCAAAGAGTTGGGCACGACTGAGCAACTTTCACTTTCTCTCTGTTTTTATTATGCAGTGCTTATTGCAGGGCTGCATAGGCATAAGTACTGAATGAACATTATTTGAGAACTTTATTGTATATTTTTTCAAAATTATATTTTTTGTTAATAGAAGAGGACATTTGTGGGAATATATTGGGATGTATAGAGTGGTTAAATGGGATGCTGCTGTTTAATAACTCATTCTTTTTTGTTTTAGCTTATATATTTTAGGCAAGGACATGAAGCTTATGTACGGGCTGTAAGAAAATCAAAAACGTACAGCGTTAATTTACAAAAACAGCCATGGAATAAAATGGATCTCAGGGTAAGTTTGTCAAATTAATAAGCTATGCACTTGAAGTATCTTGGAATTAAGTTACTTTCCTGTATGCTTATTCTCAGTTTCTGGATATTTCAGTGTTGATTATATGTACAGGATAAGGTGATGTACCATACTCATGTATAGCTGAATGTTGTGGGCCGCATTTTGTTTCCTGGAATTTGTATGCCATCTGTTTTCTTGATTATTTGACCTAATTTCCTTCAAGCTTCAGGTTCTCTGGTGTATACCATATACTTGGAGCAGTGCAGTAGTTCCATGGTGTGGGTATTTTCCTTAGCATCTTTGTAGTTTCTGGAGGCTCTATAAATTGACTGCATGTGTGGACCACAGACACCCTCAAGATTCTGGCAGCTTTAGGATATAGTAAATATCATAAATCCTAAGAAACTTGTAACTTTGCGGTTATTGTTGTTCTGTCACCCAGTTGTGTCCAACTCTTTGCGACCTCATGGACGATGGCAGCATGCCAGGGCTCTCTACCCTCACCATCTCCCAAACTTTGCCCAAGTTCATGTCCATTGTATTGGTGATACCATCCAACCATCTCATCCTCTGATGCCCTCTTTTCATTCTGCTCTTGATCTTTCCCAGCATCAGGGACTTTTCCAGTGAGACAGCTATTCACATCAGATGACCAAAATAGTGGAATTTCAACTTCAGCATCAGTACTTCCAATGAGTATTCAGGGTTGATTTCCCTTAATATTGACTGGTTTTATCTCCTCACTGTCCATGGGACTCTCAGGAGTAGTTTGAAGGCATCAATTCTTTGGTGCTCCACCTTCTTTTTAGTCCAGCTCTCATAACTGTACATGACCACTGGGAAGATCATAGCCTTGACTGTACGGACCTTTGTCAGCAGAGTAATGTCTCTGCTTTTCAACATACTGTCTAGGTTTGTCATAGCTTTCCTGTCAAGAAGCAAATTTCTTCTGATTTCATGGCTGCAGTCATCATCTGCAATCATTTTAGAACTCAAGAAGGGGGAAATCTGTCACTACTTCCACCTTTCCCCTATATTTGCCATGAAGTAATGGGGCTGGATACTATGCTCTTAGTTTTTTTAATATTTAGTTTTAAGCCAGCTCTTTTACTCTCCTCATTCACCCTCATCAAGAGGCTCATTAGTTTCTCTTCACTTTCTGCCATTAGAGTGGTATCATCTGCATATCTGAAGTTGTTGATGTTTCTCCCGCCCATCTTGATTCCAGCTTGTAACTCATCCGGCCTGGTATTTCTCATGATGTGCTCAGCATATAGATTATGCCAAGAGGGTAACAGCAGACAGCCCTGTTGTACTCCTTTCTCAATCTTGAACCTATCAGTTGTTCCATACAGGGTTCTGATTGTTGCTTCTTGACACGCATACAGGTTTCTCAGGAGACAGGTAAGATGGTTTGGTATTCCCATCTCTTTAAGAGCTTTCCACAGTTAATTATGATCCACACAGTCAAAAGCTTTGACATAGTCACTGAAACAGAGGTAGATTTTTTTTTTGTAATTCCCTGACTTTCTCTATAATCCAGTGAATGTTGGCAATTTGGTCTCTGGTTCCTCTTCCTTTTCTAAATCCAGCTTGGACATCTGGAAGTTCTTGGTTCACATAATGCTGAAGCCTAGCTTGCAAGATTTTAAGCATGACCTTACTGGTATGGGAGATGAGTGCAATTGTCCAATGATTAGCACATTCTTTAGTTGTTTTGTAATGATGCTTAACAGGAAGGATAGAAGAGAGAATGTGTGCATTTATTGAAATAAAGATTTAGGCACTTCTAAAAATTGTATTAAGGCTATAAGGTGCCAAAATATCAAGTGAGCTTTACATAATCATCTCCTGGGAAATAGGGGTGCTACCATTTATTGTGAAATGGGTGAAAAATAAGATTTTATTTTTAGAATTATAGGAATGGATAAACTGTATGTTTTCTTTCTTTTTTTTTTTTTTTTTGGCTTTTATACATTTATACTTGACACCTGACCACACTTTCAGTTACCATAATACCTTCTCTCCAGGTTTAAAAAATAGTATGCTGATTTCTGTAACAAAGCTTTTTTTCATACAAAAATCAAATAATGGCCAACAAGTCACAACAGTGCAATAGGTAGAAAATAAAACACCACATTAACAAAGTGCTGAAATAAATACTAACAGGAGGAGAGGACGCGCCCTCATGGGGTGTTTCTGTCACCGGGATGTGTGGGGTTTGTCTTCATAGCCCAGAGGCCACAGCCTCATGGAGCCACATCCTCGGACTGAGTGGCATTGGACCCAGTGCCTACAAGTTGGACGCCTTGGGTCATCAAGGTTGTGGTGGGGTCAGGACCACACTGACTCCCAAGGAAGGCCATTTCCTAGTGCTCAGCCTGGCCTACTGGGCATTCAGCAGCAGTTCACTGAGCCTATGTGATTTCTTATTTTAAATTCTAACCCTGTGGTTATAGGAAATTTTAGAAGTCAACTTACTTGTGGTATAAGACCCTGGACTTAGGCATCGGATCTGAATTTCAATCCCAGCTCTGCTATATACAAGTGTGTAACTCTAAAAACATCACTGTACCCACGAGGCCCTGTTTTGTCATCATTAAGTGTGACTAATAACAGTGTTTAAGGATGGTATTTAAAATAATATTGTAGCACTCAAAATTGTATGTCCTTTCCCCAAACATATACATAACATGTCCACCTGCCTAATTACAGACTGTATTTCTGCTAGAGGAATGATTTTTTTAGTAGAGTTATCAATAGAATTTAATATTATTGACAAGATAGGGCCACAATGGGCAGCTCCACAGAACACAAATAAGACAATCCCAAGAGTGTAAAATTGTAGTAGACAGGTTAATATTTTCTAACCTCATCCTCTCCCTCAGCCCTATGCACTGCAACTTCCTCATAATCCTTCTCAAAGGCAGCCATGTCCTCATGGGCCTCAGAAAACTCTTCTTTCTCCATGTCCTCACCCACATACCAGTGAACAAAGGCAAGCTTGGCATACATCAGGTCAAATTTGTGATCCAGGTGAGCCCAGGCCTCAGCATGCACAAAGCTCGCTGTACTTTGGCTTGGTCTCCACCAGGTAGCACAGTGGGAGACTGGTAATTAATGCCAACTTTGAATCCAGTGGGGCACCAGTCCACAAACTGGATGCTGCACTTGGTCTTGATGGTGGTAGTGGTGGCACTGACATCTTTTGGAATCATGTCGCCACGGTACAACAGGCAGCAAGCCATGTATTTACCTTGGTGAGGGTTACATTTCACCATCTGGTAGGCTGGTTCAAAGCAAGCATTGGTGATCTCTGCTACAGAAAGCTGTTCATTTTAGGCTTTCTCACCAGAGATGGCAGAAGCATAAGTGGCTAGAAGGAAGTGGATGCAGGGATAGTGTACTATCCCTGGTCTGTAATTCTGTCAGATCTACATTCAGGGCTCCATCAGATCTCAGGGAACTAATGATGGAAGACACTACTTGTTGGCTTATGAGACAATTAATACTAGTGTAGATTGGGTGCTCAATATCAGGGTTTCTACGACAGATGTCATAGACAGCCTCATTGTTTACCATGAAGATACAGAGTGCTCCAGGGTGGTGTGGTTGGTGAGGGTGGAGTTGTAGGGTTGAACTATAGCTGTGGAAACCTGGGAGCTGGGTAAATGGAGAACTCCAGCATGGACTTCTTGCCATAATTGACAGAGAGAGGTTCCAGTGGCAGGAAGGTAAACCCAGAACCAGTTCCCCTACCAAAGCTGTGGAAAAGCAAGAAGCCCTAAAGACCTTGCATTGGTCAGCCAGTTTCTGAATTCAGTCCAAGACGAGGTCAATGATCTTCTTGCCAAACATGTAGTAACTGCGAATATAGTTATTGTCAGCATCTTCCTTGCCTTGATGAGCTTCTTTGAGTGGAAGAACTGGTGGTAGGTGCCAGTACCAGCTTCATCAGTGACCGTGGGTTCTAGGTCTACAAACACTTCCTGGGCACATGCTTGCCAGTGTCTGTCTCACTGAACAAGGTGTTGAAGGAGTCTTTTCCTCCCCCAGTGGTTTTATCACTTGACATCTGGCCATCAGGCTAGATGCCATGTTAAAATCAGTAGAGCTCCCAAAAGGCATTGCCAGTCTGGACACCAGCCTGGCCAATGTGGATTAAGATGCACTCACACATGAATGAAACTTGTAGGGTTCTGTGGGACTTGAGGAGGTGAGGGATCGGCCACAAAGATTTCACACCAACAGACTACCAAGGAGTCCAAGGGAGAAGTAGTGACTAGAGGAGTGATTCTTAACCAGCAGAAAACTTAACTCTCCAGAGGAAAACCTGGGGAGTTTGTTCAAAATACATATGACTGAGCTTTACCCTAGACATAGTGAACTCAGTTCCATAGTAGTATGGTTTAGGAACATGAATTTTAAAAAGATTACCAAGGGCATTCTTCTGCTTATCCTTGGTTTAGAGCCATGCACTAAACTACAAATTGCTGTTAAGGGGTCAAAAGCCATGTCTTATTACCTTTAACACTTAGTGGAATGCCTCAAATCTGGTGGGTATTCAGATAATTTTAAAATTTAATATTTTTAAAATAAAATTTATCAGATAATTTTAAAAATTTTAATGGAGTATAGTTGATTTACAATGTGTTTCAGATAATTTTTAAATTGTTCAAATAATAATGAAATAATATGTGAATATTAGGCAATTATTTATATTGAAATTAATAATTTTTTGGTATTCTCATGAATAGGAACAAGAGTTTGTTAAGATTGTAGGAATCAAATATGAGGTTGGACCACCTACACTATGCTGCTTGAAGCTTGCATTTCTGGACCCCATTTCAGGCAAAATGACTGGAGAATCTTTTTCCATTAAGTGAGTATCTATGCTGGATTGTGTGTGTGTGTGTGTGTGTGTTTTAATTCCTAACATGTTTCTTGATGGTAAAGAAAACATGACAGCACTACGGGCTTTAGTGTTTTAAAGACCATGGTTTAATGTTTAATTCTTGTTTTGTTTTTCCACTTAATAGGGTCACAAAGAGTCAGACATGACTGAAGCGACTTAGCATGCACACTGTATATACATACATATATATATATACACACACACACACACATATATATATATCTCAACTGAAATAAAAACATACAACATGAGACCTATGGGTTTCAGTTTTATTTGGGAGCTTGCTGAGGACTATAGTCTGAGAGATAGCCTTAGACATCTCTGATAAGATGTTCTCAAGAGGTAGCAGGGGCAGAGCCAGGGTATATTTGAATTTTTTTTGGCTGGGGAATACATATAGTTGAGCATACATCTTGCTAGTTATTGGTAGTCATGAGGATCAGATATCTCGGTGATTTTAGTCTTCTATATATGGAAAGATGCAAGAGTCCAGGGTCATTGAAATTCTTCCTTACATATGCATCTTGAGAGTCCATATACCCAAAACACAGAATGCTTCATCTTGAATTCCTTTCAGGGTGAGCTGTTCAGGTGAACAACTACAGTGGCTCATGACTTGATTCTTTTATTGGGATAGCCCGAGTTCTTTTGGTTTTTTTCCATAAGATGACTCTCGTTGTCTTTAACTTCATTCAGAACAGTTTTGCAACCTAACAGCTGTCATATCAGTGAGCATTAAACAAACAAAAAAATCAAACATGAATTTTTGTGTAGCCGTTGTAATATTGAAGATGGAAGAAAAAGAGGAACATTTTTGGCATATGATACTTTATTGTTTCAAGAAAGGTAAAAACAACTGAGACGCAAAAAAAAAATGTGTGCAATATATGGAGAAGGTGCTGTGATTGATCAAACGTATCAAATGTGGTTTGCGAAGTTTTGTTCTGAAGATTTCTTGCTGGACAATGCTCTATGGTCGGGTAGATGAGTTGAAGTTGATAGTGATCAAATTCAGACATTAAATTGAGGACAATCAAAGTTATACCACACAGGAAATAGCCAACATTCTCAAAATATCCAAATCAAGTGTTGAAAATTGTTTGCACCAGCTTGGTAATGTTAATCACTCTGATGTTTGGGTTCCACTTAAGTGAAAAAACCTTCTTGACTGTATTTCTGCGTGTGATTCTCTACTGAAACAAAGAAAAAATATTCCGTTTTTAAAACAAATTAGGACAGATGATGAAAAGTGGATAGTGTACAATAATGTGGAATGGAAGAGATCATGGGGCAAATGAAATGAACTATTACACAACCACACCAAAGGCTGGTCTTCATTCCAAAGAAGGTGATATACATATAGTGGAATTGGAAGGGAATTATGAGCTCCTTCCAGAAAACCAAATGATTAATTCCAACAGGTACTACTTCCAATTAGACCAACTGAAAGCAGCACGTGACAAAAAGCTTCCAGAATTAGTCAGCAGAAAACGTATAATTTTCCATCAGGATAACTCAAGACCACATGTTCCATTGATGACCAGACAAAAACTGTTACAGCTTGGCTGGAAAGTTCTGATTCATCCACTGTATTCACCAGACATTGCACCTTCAGATGTCCATTAATTTATGTCTTTACAAAATTATCTGAATGGAAAATATTCCCTGTAATACTGTAAAAGGCATCTGAAACATTTTTTTGTTCAAAAAAAATGAAAAGTCTTGGGAAGATGGAATTATCAAGTTGCCTGAAAAATGGCAGAAGGTAGTGGAACAAAATGGTGATACACTTAAAGTTCTTGGTGAAAATGAAAAATGTGCCTTTAATTTTTACTTTAAAACCGAAGGAAGATTTTGGCCAACACAGTATATGATCAATTGTCTCAAGACATTTAGGCATCATTAGTTTTGTTGGAGATATCCTTACACGTTGGATAATGTAAGAAATAACAGTCTTACAAGATAGGATAAAAGTAATATAGCTAGTGATTTAAGGTCATAAGTAAATATTTAAGACAAACATCAAACACATGGGGTTTAATTTAATTAAAAGCATTTGTAAGGACCTTGAGGTTTGCAACAGTTTGCTCAATAGCTCCACATTAAGTGTATATATCCCTGGATATTTAGAAAATGACATATACTGTTGTATCTGTATACTGAATCACATGTACTTTATTTTCTCTTCAGGTATCATGACATGCCAGATGTCATTGACTTCCTTGTGCTACATCAGTTTTATAATGAAGCCAAAGAAAGGAACTGGCAGATAGGTAAATATAGAATTCCCACTTAAATATTGTTTGAAGCAGAGTAACTTTTAAACTGAATTAACATTGAGAAACTTTAGACTGAAAAATCTGTTAGCCAAATTAGAAAAATTAAATTTTTCTTTTCAGTTATGTTTAGGTGATTTTATATACTTTGTATGTGTTACAAAACCTTTTCTATGAATATCTATTCTATTAGAATGCAAATCTAAATTAAAATGAAACTCTGAAGTTTCAATTGCCTTCACATGGGGTACTTAACACTTGGGCTCTTAACAGACCTTTACTGGTTATGGCTTTGTCTCTCTCTCTCTCTCTTTCCTCTTCCACCTCTCTCCCTTTTTCTCCTTTTCTCTCTTTACCCCTCCTGTTGTCTCCCTGTCTATTCCTTCCACCTTCTCTGGCTATTTAATCTTGGGCACGATTTTAACCTCTCTGTGCCTCACTTCCATTATCTGTAAAATGGGAATCACATCTGAGCATACCTATAAGGTTGATACGAATGATAAATAATATGTAGAAAGAACTTAAAATGTACCAGACACAGAGCAAACACTGTATAGTTATCTGCTATTAGTAGTTTTTTTTTCTATTAGTATCTTCTATCTTTTCTAATGTGAAAGAAACATTTTTATCCACATGATTGGTTTTGTATTCCTTAGCCATTAAGAGGCGCAAAATTAGTATGAAGAGATTTTTAGAAACAAAATGGTAAAACAAAAAATAGGAGGAAGAAAAAAAAAAAGAAACTGTGGTATTAAATGCACAGTACAAAAAGCAGACTGTCTAATGATGATCCCAAGTAATTGAAAGAAGTTAAAATTATATGTGGTAATATGTGATTTTATTTCATAATAATTATTAGCACTTGGAAATCAAAATCCTTGAAGAGAGTAATATGGAATACTCATATTGAAATCTGTAATAATGCTGGATACAATGATGCTATTGTATTCATCAAAATGTACAGTTTAGACTGGGAACATAGCAATTATGCTCAAGAGCACTCTTTTAAGAATTTTTAAAAACATTGTAGGTGATAGATTCCGCAGTATAATAGATGACGCCTGGTGGTTTGGGACTGTGGAAAGTCAGCAACCTTTTCAACCAGAGTATCCTGATAGTTCTTTCCAGTGTTACAGTGTTCAGTAAGTACAGTTATGGTCTTTTACATCTGATAAAATACTTTAGTACTATATGGACTTTCTATAAACCCTGCCTTACCTAGTCTTATAAGACCTGTACCTGTAAGGAAGGAATCATAGTACTTTTAAGGAAGGAATTTGATGATAAACCTTCTGGTGCAATATGCATGCTAAAACAAAGCAGGAGCTGAAAACTTATTTCTGCCTCCATATTTCCTGTGTTTTCTCTTAAATATTTCTATTTTATTTTATTTTTAAAATATTTCTATTTTAGACAAGAGTTACAACTATTATTTCATAAAGAATACTGAAATTAATTCAGTGTTTAAAGTAATTGTTTCAGCTGGAATATAATAGTGAATATTTATATAGTCTTTTATTTGATGGTATAAGTTCTAGTCAAGGGTGAGTGCATTACTTTTGGATATATTGATATTATTTTTCTACATTTACTTTTGTTCTTCATGAAATACAAGAGTTGTAAGATTCCTAATAAATAAAACTTTCTTCTTAAGAATGATAAAACATATGTTTATTCTGTGAAGACTGACTTTTAGTCTTCATATTATAGATCAAAAGGGAATTGTAAACTTTTGGAGAAGCTATAATACTCAACCTGGTAGAAAAAAGCAGGTTATCTCACAGAAATAAGTGATGTATTAAATTGATTTTTTAGCCTAAAAGGAATTTTCCGTGAGATCTTTTTATTCTGTACCCTAGCTTAACATTGAATGTATGCTTGGTTGAAATTAAAAAGAAAAAAAACAGAAATAAGAATAAGCTTAGGGCTCTCTAACTTTCATATTAGTGGACCATTTTTTCTCTGTTAGAGGGTTATTGTTATCTTTGTGTAAGCAAAGTTATACTTTCAAGAAATTGTACTGCCCTTTTCCAGATTTTACCCCCAAGAAGTCCTCCAAATTATGCTAGTATGTAAAAGTATCATGTGAATTTGATTTGTATCTTGTTATTTTTTAATAGCTGGGACAATAATGAGAGAGAAAAGATGAGCCCCTGGGATATGGAGCCAATTCCAGAAGGAAGTAAATATGCTTTTAAAAAATGAATTCTAATTTTTCTAAAAGAATGGCAATAACATTATTCTGAAAACTAATTATTTCTGATTTTTTACCTTATGCATAGCTGCCTTTCCAGATGAAGTTGGTGCTGGTGTTCCTGTGTCCCAGGAGGAACTGACTGCTTTGCTATACAAACCTCAGGAAGGAGAGTGGGGGGCTCATTCCAGAGATGAGGAATGTGAACGAGTTATTCAGGGAATCAACCACCTTCTTTCCCTGGGTATGGTGAATGTGAAAGAATATTAAGAAAATGAGAAAAGAATATTAGGAAGATGAGAAGGAATAAGGAAAACCAGCAGATTTTTAAGTTCTGTAAAAGGAAATACAGTTTTTCACTGTATACTTCTAACTCAAGAGGCACAGTGCTTCTAGTTTTAATAATATTTTTGTATGCTTGGCCAAAGTAATGACTTGCAAACCTTTTCAGTTCTGGGGTTATAATAGTGAAGGCATATAAGTGTCTTTTACTTTTGTGAGCCATTTTGGCTAACTTTGGATGGATTTTTTTGGTAAAGACTATGTGTGGAGTAATCAGTTTTACTCCATGAGTAGTTATATTTTCTGAAGTATATCACATGAGACATTTGGCATTTATCCAGAAAAGACATAAATTTGAAGTTAAAAAACAGTTCTGCAATAATTTTGTCTTGTTTTTATCTGATTTGAACCAGTGTATCATGCATGATTTGTAGATAATATGTCCAAATAAAAAGAATAACATAATAGTATCAGTCTAATTTTTGCATGATTTAATCATCTCATTTTAGTAATATACTTTTATATTGCCCACACTTCTTGTTTATATGTGGTTTTTGTTTGTTAACATGAGATGTTAGTGTTGTTTATAACTATCTTTTCTGATTTTGTAAATATTGTAGATTTTGCCAGCCCTTTTGCTGTTCCAGTGGATCTCAGTGCCTACCCCTTGTATTGTACTGTAGTTGCTTATCCAACTGACCTCAACACCATCAGGCGGAGACTTGAAAATCGCTTTTACAGGTTTGTTTAGTTTTTACCATTTCCTATAAAGCTTATAGCTTTATGTCTTTGCTTTTGTTCTTGCATGACGATACACTGAGATCTTTGTTTTCAGAAGACCCACCTCAAAATTTCTTTTGAAAATTTGGAACAATTGATTTCCTTTCCTTCAGAAGATTCTCAGTCTTCCCGGGTAAAAAGGAGTATGGACAGGGAGAAAATTATGACTAGTACAAGTCACATATGAAACAATAATTACAGTTAACTTTTAGGTTATTAAAGGCAGATTAAGTGGTTTGTAGATTCATCCTGATTATGGTGCTCCAGAGTCTTTGAGCATGTTTTAAATCCCCTGTTGGGAAATTAGGCAGCAGTTAATTAGATTTAATCACCAGCCCCAAAATGTGTAAAGAAAAAAAAAATCAAGTTATTTTTTTTCTTTTGTTTTGTTGGAAGTTATGTGATTATGGGGAGGCGGTGGAGGGCAGCTTTTGTTCTCTCTCTCTCACCCTCAAGTCTACTGTGTCCTAACAACAATTATTCCATGAAATTGTTATAAATAATACCATTTAGGTGTATCTTATAACATTACCTATAATTTCTTTAGTAGTGTATTATCATAACAGCAAGTGTGTTAAAATATGTGTCCTTTTCTACAACCTGGCTTCTTGATTTTTGGTCTTCTCTGAAAACTAAACGTTTTTTTGTTGACTTTATCAAAGCACTGTTTGTTTCTATTTGTTTCTTTGTATTTGGTCAAATCACTATTTACCCATAATATCATGGGTCAGTTCTCTTTCAGGTTTTAATATCCAAGTTTATAATCCAGTGGTTCTGAACTCTTGCCTGTGCTTCAAATACTGTAACTATATAATTTTATTGGTGCATATTAGTCACACAGATATATTGAGTCACATACATGTATTTGAACACCTTTGACGTATCATGATTAAATGCCTAGTTTTTCTATATTGTCTAATTCTAGAATAGATTTTAAGTGTATCGACCAAGAGTAACAGGATATTTTTGCTTTCATAGGAGAATATCAGCATTAATGTGGGAAGTACGCTATATTGAGCATAATGCTAGGACTTTCAATGAGCCAGACAGTCCTATAGTTAAAGCAGCCAAAATTGTAACTGATGTCTTACTTCGATTTATTGGGTAAGAAGCAGTTTTATCTTCCATAGAGGCTGACTTCTGAGTTTTTAAAATTTATTGAAGTGTATTTTAACTTATCTTGTTTCTCAGGGATCAGAGCTGTACTGATATACTGGATACTTACAATAAAGTTAAAGCAGAAGAACTAAACAGTACTGATGCAGAGGAGGTAAGAATCGCAGCATGACCAGTAGGCATTAATTTCTTTTCTGTCATTTAAAGTACATTAGGTAGCATACGTGAGTGTTGTAACTGGGTATAAGCAATGAATCTGATTTCTGAAAGCTCGCTGAACACCTGCATCTTTTTGTATTAAGCTTTTTAACCTATATTTAGATAGTGTATACTAAAAATATAGTGGTGCTACAGTGTTTGGTCAGAGAGAGGTGGCCATTCATCCTTTTGGACACAGTGGGTTTCAGTGTTGAGAAATCAATACTTTATTTTCCAGCCCTTAAAAACAGGACAAAGCACTAAACTGTGTTTTAAAAGAATGGTTAGTTGATGGAAATTTTAGTAGGGATTAATTTTCTATACTACAGACATATATATACATGTATATATATGTATACATATAATATTAAAGTATTTCATAGTTTTAGACTTGAAAGTCTCTATTTTTAGTAGTTTCATGGAATTGCTATTTGATTTCCTTTGTGGAAATTTATAAACATAAACCTGTTGTTCTTAATGAAATGAAATTAGTGTTGTCACCAGACCCTCATGTATCTTATTTCCCCACTCAGTCATATCCCTAATTTACATTAAGTTATTTTTGACTAGAGGCCATGATAGAAGCAAAAACCAGGTTAAGAGGCTGAAACAATAATGGACAGTGACAATTCAAAATATTTTATGGAAAACAGTTCATCCCAGGGATAAGTGACTCAAATATGCTGGATTTTATTGCAATGGCTATGATTATACAGAGGTATTTTACATGTTTATATTTTCTGTACTGTTAATTCTCAGAGTGGTAAGTCTCTAATAGTTTTTCAATTTCATAAAAATGTGTTTGACTATAAAATGTTGTAAGTATTATTGAAATTAAATGCTATTTACATATTAAAACTCAGATATACCAATTAGATATTATCCTCCTGAAACTAATAAAAATGTTTATCATTCTTATACCTGATATTTTCTCTAACCTTTAATATAAATGCATTTTGACTCAGAATTTGATGTAGCAAGAATTTCTCCTCAAAATAACATAACTTGGATTAGAACAGGAAAGTAAAATAAAATATAATTCAGCAAGCTTATTTTTTCTTTTTCTTTCTCTCCCTTCCTTCCTTCCAACATTTGAGTTCTACACTTTAAACAAATTGCAGTTATACAATACAGTGTTATCAACTAGAGTCACCATGTTTTACATTAGATCCTTATATTCTCAGACTTTATTCAACTTATAGCTAGAAGTTTGTGTCCGTTTACCACCTTCTCCCTGTCCCCTCCCACCATTAGTCCACTACCCAACAACTTTTCTGTATTGTTTCTGAGTTTGACCTTAAAAAAGAATTCTACATATAAGTGATACCATGCTGTGTTTGTCTTTCTCTGTCTGACTTAGTTTACTTAGCAAAATGCCCTCAAGTTCAATCTGCATTGTCGCAAATGGCAGAATTACCTTCTTTTTTATGACTGAATACTATTCCATTGTGTATATGTGTGTGTGTACACACACACACACCATATTTTCTTTGTCCGTTTACCTGTTGACAGACACTTAGATTGTTTCCATATCTTGGCTACTGTGAATAATGCTTCAGTGAACATGGGAGTGCAACTTTATATCTTTGATATCTTGTTATTATTACAGAAATGAAATTGCTGGATCATATGGTATTAATAGTTCTATTTTTAATTTTTTGAGGAACTACCATATTGTTTTCCATAGTGGCTGTACCAATTTATATTCCCACCAACAGTGCACAAGGGCTCTCTTTTCTCCACATCCTCGTCAATACTTCTTATTTTTTTGTCTTTCTGATAATAACCATTCTAACAGGTGTGAGGTGATGTTTCATTGTGGTTTTTATTTGCTTTTCCCTGATGATCAGAGATGTTGTGTGCCTTTTCAGTTACTTATTGGCCATTTGGATGTCTCGTTTGTAAAAATGTCTATTCAGTTTCTCTGTGCATTTTTCATTAGGTTATGTGTTCTCCTGTTATCAAGTTGTTTATATATTTTAGGTATTAACTCTCTGTATATGATTTGCAAATATTTTATCCCATTTGGTATATTGCCCTCATTTTGTTGATGGTTATTTTTTGCTGTGAAGAAGCTTTGTAGTTTGATGTAGTCCCAATTTTTTTATTTTTGCTTTTTTTGCCTTTTATTACCTTTTGATTTTGTTAAACCAAAAAAAATCATTGCCAAGACCAGTGTCAAGCAGCTTACCCCTGTGTTTTCTTTTAGGAGTTTTATGGTTTCATGTCTTATATCCAAGTCTTTAATCCGTTTTGAGTTGTGTTTAATATATGGTGTAAGATAGGGGTCCAGTTTCATTCTTTTGCAAGTGGATATCCAGTTTTTCCAGCACAGTTTATTGATGAGATTATCCTTTCTTCATCTTATATTCTTGGTTCCTCTGTTGTAAATTAATCGACCAATATGCAGGGTTTATTTCTGTGTACTTTCTGTTCCCTTAACCTATATATTTTATATTAATACCGTACATTTTGATTATAATAACTTTGTAATACAGTTTGATATCAGGAAGTGTGATGCCTCCAACTTTATTCTTCTTTCTCAAAATGGTTATTAGAATTCTTTTTTGTAGTTCTACATGAGTTTTAGGATTGTTTTTCTATTTCTGCAAAAAATACTGTTGGGGTTTTGATAGGGCTTGCATTGAATCTGTATATTGCTTTAAGTAGTACAGATGTTTTAACAGCATTAATTTTTCATAGCTGTGGGCATGTAATATCTTTCCATTTATTTCTGTATTCTATTTCATCAGTGTCTTATAGTTTTTAGTGTACATTGGTTAAATTTATTCCTAGTATTTTATTCTTTTTGATGTAAGTATAAATGGCATTGTTTTCTTGATTTTTCTTTCTAATAGTCCATTATTAGTGTATAGAAACACAACTTATTTTTGTATGACGGTTTTGTATCCTGCAGTTTTACTGAATTTGTTGATTAGTTCTAACAGTTTTATGGTGGAGTATTTAAACTTTTCTATATGTAATATCATGTCATCCGCTAATAGAGACAGTATCAATTTTTCCTTTTTGATTTTAATTTTTTTGTTTTTCTTGACTAATTGTTCCAGCTAAGAATTTCAATACTATGTTAAATAAAAGAGCGAGCATTCGTGTCTTGTTCCTTATCTTAGAGGAAAAGCTTTTAGCTTTTTACAATCGACTGTAAATTAGTTGTGGGTTTTTCATATATGGCCTTTTTTATGTTGAGATACAGTCCCTTTATACCTGTTTTATTGAGAGTTTATATCATGGATGGATATTGCTCTCAGAGTAGCATTCTGGGTTAGAATAAAAAATGAAACTAAAATGTAATTCAGCAACTTCAGAAAGGGAAACTAATGGCTTGTGAGCTACTTCTCTTCTTTTTGAAAACAAATTCATAGTTGATTTACAATGTTGTGTTAGTTTCAGGTATACAACAGAGTGAATCTGTTATACATATATGTAGACCCACTCTTTTTTAGATTCTTTTCCCATATAGGCCATTTCAGAGTATTGAATAGAGTTCCCTGTGCTATACAGTAGATCCTTATTAGTTATCTATTATATATATAGTAGTGTGTATATGTAAATCCCAATCTTCCAATTTATCCCACCCCTTTACCCCTGGTAACCATAAGTTTATTTTCCACACCTATAGCTCTATTTCTGTTTTGTAGATAAGCTCATTTGTAGCATTTTTTAAGATTCTCCTAGGCATTCCCTCAGAGAAGGCAATGGCACCCTACTCCAGTACTCTTGCCTGGAAAATCCCATGGGCAGAGGAGCCTGGTAGGCTGCAGTCCATGGGGTTGCGAGGAGTCGGACATGACTGAGCGACTTCACTTTCACTTTTCACTTTCATGCATTGGAGAAGGAAATGGCAACCCAATCCAGTGTTCTCACCTGGAGACTCCCAGGCACGGGGGAGCCTGGTGGGCTGCCCTCTGTGGGGTCGCACAGAGTCGGACACGGCTGAAGCGACTTAGCAGCAGCAGGCATTATCTATATGCTTCACCATCACCAGATTAGTAGTGCTGTGTGGGACTTGTCTCTTTGTATTAAAAAAACTATCTGTCAGAGTGATACTTCACTGAATCTTATTTTTTCTTATTTTCCCTATAGAAAAGAGGTTTGTTTCTTGAAGTAGCAAAAGATTAATCATGAGCAATTCATGATGATAGTATGTTAAATTAGCATGTTGTATAAAATAAGTTTCTTTTTAAATACTAGTACTTAGGTGCAACTTTGGAGACCAGTCACTGTACTTTCCCCCTCATTTCCTGTTGTGAGTTAAAGAGAAACCTTGCTTATTTTTTCTCCCAGTACATTTTCCAACTTGTATATAGCATGCAGCTGAAGTTTAGAGTGTATCTTTCTCCAACCTCTGTTCTGCTGCCTGCTTCAATGAGGGAGTTAATTATGATTGTATTTGTCATTTCTTTGTAAACATTTATCTAGTTTATAAGACTAAATATAACAATATCTTCTCTCACTCTTCCCTTTTAATTTTAGGATACAGAAATGGTTGATTTAGATTCAGATGGACCTGGTACTTCATCCGGAAGAAGGGTGAGTGAATAAATGAACTGCTAATAAGAAAAAATTCAAGCTTCCTGCATCAAGGATCCCTAAAACCAACTCCACAAATTTGGAGAGTTGCTAGAAAGACTTACAGAACTTAGTATATATACTTGTTGCTGTTGTTTAGTTACCAAGTCGTGTCTGAGTCTTTTGCGACCCCATGGACTCTAGCCTGACAGACTCCTCTATCCATGGGATTTCCCAAGCAAGAATACTGGAGTGGGTTGCCATTTCCTTCTTCAAGTGATCTTCTCAACCCAGCGATCGAGCCCATGTTTCCTCTGTTGGCAGGTGGATTCTTTACTACTGAACCACCAGGGAAGCCCTATGTATACTTGTTAACTCATTGCTGAGGTTTATGACAGTGACAAAGTAAAGATACACAGCTGGATCACAGGGAAAAAGATACTGGCAGAGCCTGGAGGAATCGATGCACAGTTTTCCTTATGTACTCTCTCTCCTCTGAAAGGCCACACAGATTACGCTCTTTCCCCACAATGAAAATGTAGCAATATGTGAGTGACTAGAGACTCAGTTCCCAAAGAATTTATTGGGAACTTGTTATGTCTACCTCATCTAACTAGTCCATACCAAGATTCCAGACTCTCAGAAAGCAGGAAAGCAAGGGAAATGTACAGGAAAATGGGTATTCAGCACAAATAACATTGTACCAACTTGGGCACAGTAAACTACTTTTATCATCTAAAAAAGAGTTCAAGTCCCAAGTTCTGAGACATCAATCAAGGGCTAACCTGACAAGTAAGGCCTGTTAAAGATAGCCTCAGGTCTTTTATGTTAACTCTGTTCTGCACACTTCTACTCTATGATAATTAGATAAACATTTGTTATATATAAGGAAAATGTTTCCTTTCAAATACTGAAAAAGAATGCATACAAAAGACATCAAAATAGTAAAGGCTAGAGTATATTCTGATGACAAAGAATTTACTTTAAAAATATACATATTGTTCAAGTGTTATTTTGAGGAAATCATGGTGCCATCGTCAAATATCTTAACTACCAGCAAAGATTAAGGTATTGAAATTATTGCCCTTGTACAGGAAAAATTTGTTCCTCTGTGTTTAAGATTTGGATTTTCTCAAAATGAGAATTCAGAATACTAGAGTTCTTGCTGTTTCCATGCATATAATAATCTAGTTTTTGTTTATATTTTTGCCAGGAGGAATGATGTTTAATCAAAACTAAGAAACTTTTAAATGGGTGCTGTAAGGCAAGTGCAGACAAAAAGAGACTGAGCCGGCAGACAGGCAAGAAAAGGAAATTTATTCGAGGGAAAAGAGAGGGTGACTGGCTCTTAAGGAGAACCAGCATTCTCCCTTTCTGAGGGAGTCCTTCTTATACCCCACCAATGAAAAATTCTCTGAAGGGGTGGTCACGTAGCCAGAGGTCTGGAATCTGGTGGTCTTGCAACTTTGAGAAGATAGGCGCCAGTGAGATAAAAGGATGCCATTTGGGAAATTTGGTCAGTCTCACAGATCACTGTGATTTATTCTTTGTTTGCGAGGTCAACATAATGAGCATCTTATCAATGAGACCCCATGTGGGCCCTATCAGGTGCTCTATCTTATATAGATATATTAACATTAGGAAGACAGGAGAAAAATCAATGAAGGCTTAAGGAAAGAGCTTTTAAATATAATTCTTTAAAAATCTACAGGTCAAATGCCGAGGCAGAAGACAGTCTTTAAGGTGTAATCCCGATGCTTGGAGAAAACAGTGCAAAGAACTGTTGGGCCTCATTTATGAACGTGAAGACTCAGAACCGTTTCGACAACCATCTGATCCTCTTTCCTACCCAGTAAGCATAGTTATTTAAATAATTACCAATATGTATTTTAATTTCCTATAAATGACTATGCTAAGGTCTAGTTAAGAGCTCTTTCTCCCCTTTCTTCTTTCCTTCCTTCTTTGTTAGTGGATCTCTGAATTGTGAAAGTGAGTAGTGTGATTAGTCCTGACTTTTTAAAATGGCTGACATACTTTGTGTGTAAATACACAGTTGTAAACCAAATTTTAATCTAAATATCTTTGTATTTCCTTCCTGCTTTTATTTTGGATATTTATTTAATGCTTTTTACTAACTTCTAATACACTCCTACACACTGGAGACCATTCATAACATATGTCAGCCTTATTTAATTTGTAATAAACATGTTATTCAATATGGTCACTTATTGAGTAACCAATATACCATATGACTTTTCATCAAAGCTAAAAGCATGAGATCTTTAAATTATAGGATACCTTTTCTAGGAGTTTATCTATTTATATGTTGAATAACCTTTATTACAGATAGCAAATCTGTTTTAACTTTTTCAAAAAAATGATACAGCAATATTTCAGAAACACCATCAGACCATCCTCTGAAATTAACAAGCATCAGTAGTTTCTCTGTATACACAGGTTTCAGTTGGGGGAAAATGTCATTTGAATAAGGATCAAAATTATGTTCAACAAAGCTTGATTTGTTTTTTGTAGTGTATTTAGGTAGAATAAATTAGTCCTGTGTTTTTCATAATAGAGAATGGTGAATGTAGAATTCCTCCTTCATCTTAAATTATAGTCAGTAAAAACATTCCAATTTATGGATCTTTGTGCATCAAATCATAATTGCATTATAAATTTTGATATTTTGTTGTGGTAGTCTGGAAACACAATATATCTTTTTTACCCTAATAGGGGCATCAAGAGCAAGAGGGTGAATCCTCTGAGTCTGTTATTCCAGGACAACAACAAGATTCATCTCTTTGTGAGGTATGCCTAGTAATCTCTTAAAAGGTATATGTGTTCTGATTGTTTTTGTGTTATTTTACTTTTTTAAATCTCCATACTGTAAATAAACCTTGTAATTTGTAAAGCTGTTTTCCAACTTTGCTCTCTGTCTTTTTACCTTTGCTTAAGCTTTTGGTTGTTACTTTTTTTTTTTTAAATAATGCATGTTCTCAAGAGTTCTTTGTAGCATCTAGGCAAGTGTTTGTTTCTATAGATGTAAAGCTACTGTAGCAGAGTAGAAAACATCAGTTACACAACATAACTATGTCCGTAATTGCAGCTGATTATTCTGAGTAGGACTTTATTCAGCAGGCTGAGTGGGTCTTTTGAGTTTTGGCCATCATGTTATACAAAGTACCTATAATTTTTCTCTATGAGAAATCTTTGTTTCATAAACCATATTATATTGGAATACACTTTTTTTAATTTAAGCCAAAAAATTGAAAATATATTAATGCATTAAGATCAATTGTGTTTTCTTGTACTTAGAAAAATATTTTTGCCCTCATTTTATAATACCTTTCTTCTGCCCCGTCTTCTGGCCCTTTGGCTTCTCCTTTGAGAGAAATGTGCTTTTGCTTCTTAATGATTCTAAATAGGATGAAGGAGCTAATATTGGCTATGGTTTTCACTCGAAAACATGTTTATTATTGGTGGTAGTGGTATATATAAGACATAAATTCCAGATGTAGTTCCATATGATAACCCTAAGAGCATCTTAAGTAAACTTGAAATATTTAGGCTAAAATAGAATCTTCTCTCACCCTTAACTAATGAGTTGGCCAAAAAGTTTGTCTGGGTTTTTCATAAGGTGTTACAAAAAACTTGAAGGAACTTTTTGGCCAACCAAATAAAAATCAAGCTAATTATGAATCTGAGACTGAAGACTTTAGATGAAGAAAAGTGTCACATTTATTAAAAAACAAAAAGGAGAAATACACAGGCATGACCAATTTGATTATAACCTTCAACTAATGACAGTTTAGGGAGAATGCCCTCATGCCAACTCCCTGGCAAATTGCTCAATGAAAGTAGAAAATGGGGTTGTTCACACAGAATTAAATAATTTGATGTCACAAATTAGCTACCTATTTTTTTTTTAATTTTATTGTTTTTTTTCCATTTATTTATATTAGTTGGAGGCTAATTACTTTACAATATTGTAGTGGTTTTTGCCATACATTGATATGAATCAGCCATGGATTTACATGTGTTCCCCATCCTGAACCCCCCTCCCACCTCCCTCCCCATCCCATCCCTCTGGGTCATCCTAGTGCCCCAGCCCCAGCTACCTATTTTCAAGATACTCTAAACTATGTAGTGATGAAGTCAGTGGCTGTGGATTTTCTGTTCTGTCCCTTGAGAGAGTCAGTGTTTTTTCATTGAACGGTGAGGGCTAAGGATCTTCCACAGAACCCTACTATTTCCCTGGGCCACCAAAAGACCTCTATTAAATAGATGATTTGGGGGCTAGGAAGAGGTAAGTGGCAGATTAAAGAGCAGTGTATTTATTTCATGGTGATGCAAATCTCAGTCCCATTGTTTTGTGTAGTATTGTTACTTAGCCTTTGTGTTTAATAACACATTCTTCTTTGTAGGATCATCATGATGTTATAGACACTCCTATGGACTTCAGCACTGTGAAAGAAACATTGGAAACAGGAAACTATGGTAGTCCTCTGGAGTTTTATAAGGATGTTCGCCAAATATTCAGCAACTCCAAAGCTTACACCTCTAATAAAAAGTCACGGGTATGAAGAACCATTATTAGGTGGATTAATTACCTAGATGTTTAGTTATATATATCAGGCAGCTTTCTATAACCAGTTTTAAAATTGCTAAACAAGTATGTACTATCATTCTGATGTAGTTTCTGAAGTTTGATTCTCAGTACTTTCTCTGAAACAGTTTATCAAGCAAGCATTAAAGAGAAATTAAGCTGCCCCTCTTGCTTTCTCCTACTTGCGTCTTTACTCTTAAATAACACCCTATTTGCCAAAAAGAAGTCAAAGAAAGGAATAGTAGAAATTTGAGTACTCTTTAATATGTTCAATAAATAATTTAATAAAAATGGTTGGCAGGATTAGTTTATATGAAGTATTTAGATTAGCTCTGAATATTTATGTTCCCTTTATTATAACAAATTAATGAACTATATTGGGAAATTATAACTTTATTCGTACTCACATTTAATGTAAGGCTTTTTTATGTTCTATCATAACTTACACATCTTAAGAATAATGTAATTTTCATGTTTTTTTATCACTAGTGTCTGATTAACTTTTAAATCAGTTGCACAGTAGGTATATACATGGTCACTTCTACTTCATATAAAATGAATTTTTACTGATTTCTGCACACATAATTTTTCGTACTTTTTTCCCTATATTTTCTGCATATTTCTAAAATAAATGTAGATTTATTTTCTACATTTACATGTGTACTTATAAGTGTTTATATATCTTTTAGTAGGATTTACATTTTGAAGCCTTTCTGAAAATATATAATGAACATTTTCCCATTTTATCATTATTTTTTGAAGACAGAAGTTTTAATGTCTCCATTGTATTCCACCATATAGGTGGTTTTCTGTTGTTTAACCAGCATCCTATTGCTAGAGATACAGGTTGTTTTAAATTTTTCACTTTAGATGGATATTGCTGTGGCTAACATCTTTAACATCCTTGAACATAGTGAACATGTGTAATTCTCTGATATTACCTTAGGATAAGTTCCTAGTGAAGAAATTATTAGCCAAAGGATGTATATATTTTAAGGGTTTTGGCATGTATAGCCAATAGTCTTTAGATTTTGTTCAGGTTAAAATATCCACTGGCAATGTATAAGAATGTTTTTTCCTGCTCTTCCCAACACTGGATATTATCTTTTGAAAATCCTTATTATTTGTAGGTGAAAATGGCTTCTTGTTTTAATTCTTCACGAAGAATTTTTCAAGTGTAGAAGTAGCACATATATTATGTCTGACAGGATGATGTTGATATTGTTCAAGCATGTTTATAACCTTTTGTTTTTATATAATTGAAGTAGTTGGTAAAACAAGGCTAATTTCTACCTTTTCAGATCTATAGCATGACACTGCGATTGTCTGCCTTATTTGAAAGTCGTATTAAAAATATCATCTCTGAATATAAGTCAGCTATCCAGAGTCAGAAGAGGAGAAGGCCACGGTACAGAAAACGTCTAAGAAGCAGCAGCAGTTCATTGTCTAGTAGCAGAGCTCCTAGGTATATTACACTGATGTAGCAGTTTAGTTTTTAAAACATTTTGTATGTATTACCTTACTTCTTAAAGTTTATTAACTACTTTGAGGGAATCTCAAGACCCAAGAGGTTTTTTTTTTTTTTTCTTTTTTTTTAAGAATTCTTAAACCTGTGTAAAGATGGAGCTGGTAACCTAAAGCTTTGTTTATATGAATTTTACTATACCAAAACCTTTTTAAAAAAAATTTTAATAATTGAAATTTAACTCTGTCCTATTACTAGTTTGAAGTATTTCATTTAAATTATATTGTATTTCTTCTATGCTTAGCTTAGGCATTTTGTAACATACTATCTATCATAACATATTGCTACTAGAAAAAAGAACTGCTCATTATTATATATTTTTACTTATAGTCCAAAAGGGAAACAGAAGCAAATGAAGCTGCAGCCTAAAAATGACCAGAATACCTCAGTGTCTTATGCCAGGACTAGCTCTCCTTTCTCATCTCCTGGTAAATATGTCTTTTATTTTTGGTGTTCTGTATTTTAGCTAAATACTAAGGATATAGAAGAGGCAGTGTGGTTTATAATGCAAAGGATATGGATATAGAAAAGTTGCATTTTACCCCTAGTTCTTCTATCTCTGTGGCCCTAGGTAAGATATTAGGTCATAGTTTCTTTATTTTTAAAGTGAGGATGTTAAGACTAGATGAATTTTCAAATAACTTATGTTTAAAATTATGTGACTTTATGATTTTTAATATCTGTAATATCTCAGACCACTCATCTGCAATATATTTTCCAACATAAAAATTGAAGAGTCATTATGTGAGGAAGTAGTTTCCTTGGAAACATTTTTTTGACATTCTGTGCTTGAAAGTTTCAGTTTCGTTCAGCTCAGTTGTGTCCTACTTTTTGTGACCCCATGGACTGCGGCATGCCAGGCCTCCCTGTCTATCACCAACTCCTGGAGTTTACTCAAAGTCATGTCCATTGAGTCGGTGATGGCATCCAACCATCTCATCCTCTGTTGGTCCCTTCTCCTCCTGCCTTCAGTCTTTGCCAGCATCGGAGTCTTTTCAAATGAGTCAGCTCTTCACGTTAGGACGCCAAAGTGTTTTAGTTTCAGCTTTAGCATCTGTCCTTCCAATGAATATTCAGGACTGATTTCCTTTAGGATGGACTGGTTGGATCTCCTTGCAGTCCAGGGACTCTCAAGAGTCTTCTCCAATACCACAGTTCAAAAACATCAATTCTTCAGTGCTCAGCTTTCTTTATAGTCCAGTTCTCACATCCATATGACTATTGGAAAAACCATAGCTTTGACTAGATGGACCTTTGTTGGCAAAGTGATGTCTCTGCTTTTTAATATGCTGTCTAGGTTGGTCGTAACTTTTCTTCCAAGGAGTAAGTGTCTTTTAATTTCATGCTGCAGTCACCATCTGCAGTGATATTGGAGCTCAAAAAAGTAAAATCTATCACTGTTTCAACTGTTTCCCCATCAATTTGCCATGAAGTGATGGGACCAGATGCCATGATCTTAGTTTTCTGAATGGTAAGCTTTAAGCCAACTTTTGCACTCTCCTCTTTCACTTTCATCAAGAGGCTCTTTAGTTCTTCTTCGCTTTCTGCCATAAGGGTGGTGTCATCTGCATATCTGAGGTTATTGATATTTCTCCCGGAAACCTTGATTCCAGCTTGTGCTTCATCCAGCCTAGTGTTTCTCATGATGTACTCTGCATATAAGTTAAATAAGCAGGGTGACAATATACAGCCTTGACGTACTCCTTTTCCTATTTGGAACCAGTCTGTTGTTCCATATCCAGTTCTAACTATTGCTTCCTGACCTGCATACAAATTTCTCAAGAGGCAGGTCAGGTGGTCTGGTATTCCAATCTCTTGAAGACTTTTCCACAGTTTATTGTGATCCACACAGTCAAAGGCTTTGGCATAGTCAATAAAGCAGAAATGTTTTTCTGAAATTCTCTTGCTTTTTTGATCATCCAGCGGATGTTGTCAATTTGATCTCTGGTTCCGCTGCCTTTTCTAAATCCAGTTGGATCATATGGAAGTACTTCATCTGGAAGTACTAGCTTGGAGAATTTTGAACATTACTTTACTAGCATGTGAGATGAGTGCAATTGTGCGGCAGTTTGAGCATTCTTTGACATTGCCTTTCTTAGGGATTGGAATGAAAACCGACCTTTTCCAGGCCTGTGGCCACTGCTTGAGTTTTCCAAATTTGCTGGCATATTGAGTGCAGCACTTTCACAGCATCATCTTTTAGAATTTGAAATAGCTCAACTGAAATTCCATCACCTCCACTAGCTTTATTGTAATGATGCTTCCTAAGGCCCACTTGACTTCGCATTCCAGGATGTCTGGCTCTAGGTGACTGATCATACCATCATGATTACCTGGGTCGTGAAGATCTTTGTTGTATAGTTCTGTGAATTCTTGCCACCTCTTCTTAATATCTTCTGCTTCTGTTAGGTCCATACCATTTCTGTCCTTTCTCAAACTCATCTTTGCATGAGATGTTCCCTTGGTATCTCTAATTTTCTAGAGATCTCTAGTCTTTCCCATTCTGTTGTTTTCCTCTATTTATTTGCACTGATCACTGAGGAAGGCTTTCTTATCTCTCCTTGCTATTCTTTGGAACTCTGCATTCAAATGGGTATATCTTTCCATTTCTCCTTTGCCTTTTGCTGCTTTTCTTTTCACAGCTACTTGTAAGGCCTCCTCAGACAGCCATTTTACTTTTTTGCATTTGTTTTTCTTGGGGATGGTCTTGATCCCTGACTCCTGTACAGTGTCATGAACCCCCGTTGATAGTTCTTCAGGCACTCTATCAGATGTAATACCTTGAATCTATTTCTCACTTCCACTGTATAATTGTTAGGGATTTGATTTAGGCCATACCTGAATGGCCTAGTGGTTTTCCCTTCTTTCTTCAATTTAAGTCTGAATTTGGCAATAAAGAGTTCATGATCTGAGCCACAGTCAGGTCCCAGTCTTCTTTTTGCTGACTGTACAGAGCTTTTCCATCTTTGGCTGCAAAGAATATAATCAATCTGATTTTGGTTTTGACCACCTGGTGATGTCCATATGTAGAGTCTTCTCTTGTATTGTTGGAAGAGGGTGTTTGTTATGACCAGTGTGTTCTTTCGCAAAACTCTTATTAGCCTTTGTCCTACTTCATTCTGTACGCCGAGGCCAAATTTGACTGTTACTCCAGGTGTTTCTTGACTTCCTACTTTTGCATTTCAGTCCCCTATAATGAAAATGACATCTTTTTTGGGTGTTAGTTCTAGAAGGTCTTGTAGGTCTTCATGTAACCATTCAACTTCAGCTTCTTCAGCATTACTGGTCAGGGCATAGACTTGGATTACCATGATATTGAATGGTTTGCCTTGGAAACAAACAGAGATCATTCTGTTGTTTTTGAGATTGCACCCAAGTACTGCATTTTGGAATCTTTTGTTGACTGTGATGGATATTCCATTTCTTCTAAGGGATTCTTGCCCACAGTAATAGATATAATGGTCATCTGAGTTAAATTCACCCATTCCAGTCCATTTTAGTTCTCTGATTCCTAAAATGTTGATGTTCACTCTTGCCATCTCCTGTTTGACCACTTCCAGTTTACCTTGATTCATGCACTTAGCATTCCAGGTTCCTATGCAATATTGCTGTTTACAGCATCACACTTTGCTTCTATCTCCAGTCACATCCACAACTGGGTGTTATTTTTACTTTGACTCAGTCTCTTCATTCTTTCTGAGTTATTTCTCCACTGATTTCCAGTAGCATATTGGGGACCTACTGACCTGGGGAGTTAATCTTTCAGTGTCCTATCTTTTTGCCTTTTCATACTGTTCATGGGGTTTTCAAGGCAAGAATACTGAAGTGATTTGCCATTCCCTTGTCCAGTGGACCACATTTTGTCAGAACTTTTCACTGTGACCCGTCCATCTTGGGTGGCCCTACATGGCGTGGCTCATAGTTTCATTGAGTTAAATGAGACTGTGGTCCATGTGGTTAGATTGGTTAGTTTTCTGTGATTGTGGTTTTCAATCTGTCTGCCCTCTGATGGAGAAGGATAAGAGGCTTATGGAAGTTTCCTGATGGGAGAGACTGACTGAAGGAGAAACTGGGTCTTGTTCTGATGTGAGGGGCCATGGTTAGTAAATCTTTAATCCAATTTTGTGTTGATGGGTGGAGCCTGAAAGTTTAATGATGTAATAAACCATTTGTTCTCAAAATATTCATATTTTCTCCTTCAAACAACTTGTAATTTTGATGTTAGAGTGAAATAACTGAGGGAGCTATAGTTTTAAAAAGCCTTTTTAGTTTTTATGAAAGCATAATTATGTTAACATTATAGTCTTTTTTAAAATGTTAAGTTTCAGATGCTGCTGAAGGGCTTTCACTGTATTTACTTGATGATGAACCGGATGGGCCATTTTCTTCATCGAGCTTCAGTGGATATAACCGAAGTGGAAATAACCATGACCCAGGGAAAGCCAAATCATTTCGAAATAGAGTTTTGCCGATTAAGCAAGGTAAGAAATAAATGTGAACAGGGCATTTATTCTTTGTTCCTTTAAGACACGTCCTTTAAAAGCTGATATATTTAGGTAGTAAAAATTAGCATTTCCTTAAAATTAATGAGGATTTCAATATTGTCAAATCTGAGTCAGATAGGATTTCATATGCACATTTCTTTTTTTTTTTTTTGGAGGAGTAGAAAGAAGTAGCTTTATTACTTTACCAGGTAAAGGGGGAACACAGTAGGCCAGTGTGTCAAGAAATGTGCCCCTGCTTCCTGGGAAGTTGGAAGAGGTCTTAAGGTTTTCAGGGTGGTTTTTTTGGGGGGGTGGGGGGTGGGAAATGAGGCTGAAAAAAAGAACGAGGGCTGGTGTGGTCTTGCATTCTTCTCCCCTTCCTGGGTGAATTGAGATCATCACAGCTGGCATCGGGTGATTCAAGAACAGGTTCTGGTGGTCTCTGAGGTCATCATCCCATGACATTCTTTGTAAGGTTTCTCTCTAGTATGCATTTCCTGATCAAGTCCAAGGGCTTCAATGAAAGACTCTGCCACATAGATGATATTTATATGGTTCTGCCTGCTGCATGGATTATCTCATGTCTGCTGATACCCACAGAGAGCAGGTTCCTGAAGGTCTCCGACATCACATCCACGTATAAGGCCCTCTGAGCAGGGTCCAGGCATTCCCACTCTTCTGGAGAGAATTGGATGGTCACATCATTCAATGTCAACTGTGACTGAGAAACAGCCATCCTTTACTTTCCTCTTCCTCCTCTTCTTATAGGGTTCTTACTCAGACAACTTGCATCTTTAGAGGTCAAGCTTCAAAGCTCGGGACCGTGACCTTGGCTGCGTCCCATATGCACATTTCTAAACATATCTTAGTCTTTTAAAATAAGATTTAAAATGAATAGGGAAGAAAAACTAAATAAAGTGATCTTTCCCTGAGCATATAAAACCCAGACTGTTTGACATATTTAAGATCGTTCATTTTATTAAACCACATTAAGAAAAAAGGAAAAAGTTTTCCAGTATCATCTTTAAATAGGCCTAATATTTCTAAGGGCTACTCATATTTTACAAAGGGTTTATGTTGAAAAATGAGCCTTCTTTCAGTCAACACCCACTTCTGAAACCTTCTTTTTGTTTTCCAGTTAAATAACTCAGATATTCTCTTTCTCCGGGGTCTGCTCTCTCAATAATTCAGGGGTTTTCAGACTCCTCTACCTATTTCTTGATAATCCACAGAGGTACTTCAGAAAGTCTCAGAAGAACTTTCTCCATTCAACCAGACCACTCTTTTTTTTTTTTTATTTCATGTTATGAGCTTTCATGTAACTTTCATTTGAAGAATAATTTTCATTGCTAAAAAGGAAATCACTGACTTAATAATTCATTATCATGTACATCCAGTTTGGACCATGTCTGGGGGCATCAGTTATAAGTACTAAACGTTATGCAAACTTTATGTTGTAGACCCTGACCATGTTCAAAGGAAGTTCTGATGTAGTCATCTGTTTGAAGTTTGGAAGAATGATTAATATTCTTTTACAAATATCTTTTTTGGAATATATACATTCTAATTTATATAAATTTTAATGAAAGATTAAGTAGTTTATTACTATTAAAGTATTAAATAGCTTAAAAATATATATTCTATAGTTATATTTTGTTATATGACAAATATTGAAGCATCTGATTACTTTAAAATAGTTAGTGCCTTTATTTTTCCCAGTCTGTATCTTTACCTTCACCTTTGATCCTGCTATACATTGTATATTCATTTCCACTTCTCTTTCTGTCCTTTCCTTCACTGTCAAGCTTTTAGAAAGAATAGCTTCTACTTTCCACCTCTGTTTTCTTTCCATCTAAACATCCCTTTATCCTCTGTAGTCTGACCTCTGCCGCCACCACTCCCCAAAGGCTATTTTCCTCAGAATCACCAGTAATCTTCAGTGACCAACCAGTGTCCTTTTCTTAGTACCCCACCTCCTCGATCTCTCTATATGTTTGCATGCTATTGACTACCTACTCTAGGAACTCCACTGCTTGGCTTCTATACTCTACTGATTGCATATCTCCGTTTCACCTATATTTCTATATTTTGTCTTTTCTTTGGCCCTTTATGCCTCCTATTTGCAGTTTCTCACTTTTTTTTGTCTTCTACAAATAAAGGAATCTAATAACTACATCAGTCGTCTTTATGCTAATGACTCCAAATTCATGCATCTAGCCCTAACATCTGTTTGTTCTATCAGTATAATTTATAGTACTTCCTAAAAAAAGTTTCCCTTGTGTGCTTAGCATCCATTTTTCTGTTTCAAGTGTGCTTCTTTCTCTGCACTCACTATTTTAGTTAATGATACCGTCATCCTCTGTGTCATCCACCTTAAAATCTTACAACGTTCTTTGACTAACCTTTTATCCCTCATAAGTATCACTTTCTAAGTTTTGTAAATTCTACAACTTTTTAATATCACTTAAATCTCTTGTCTGCAGTTCATATTGCTATCCCCATAGTTTCTCGCCTAGTCTAGCAGTCAACGTGGGTGGTCACAATAAGATACTACAGACTGGGTAGCTTAAACAACAGGTACTCATTTTTTAGCAGCTTTATTGAGATACCATTTGGTATTTAAAAATTGTATGTTTAAAGTGTACCACTTGATATTTTGTTATATATATGCACTGAGAAATGGCCACCAGAGTCAAGCTAACATTATCTGTCACCTCTACATAGCCACTGTGTGTGTGTGTGTGTGTGCATGCATGTGTGGAGAAGATTTAAAGTCTAGCCTCTTAGTGAATTTCAGGTATACAATGCAGTATTAACTGTTGTCACCATGCTGTATATTTGATATCTAGAATTTATTCATCCAGAATAACTGAATCTTTGTACCCTTTTACCAACACCTCTACGTTTTTCCTCCCTCCAGCTCCTGGCAGCCACCATCCTACTCTTTGCCTCTATGAGTATGACTATTTTAAATTATACATATAAGTGATATTGTGCAATATTTCTTTTTCTGTATGTTGCTTATTTTGCTTAGCCTAACGTCTTCCAGTTCCATGCATGTTGTAAATGGCAGGATTTCTTTCTCTTATCCATTCATCTGTTGGAAGATAGGTTGTTTCCATGTTTTGCCTCTTATGAATACTGCTATATTGAACATGGGAATACAGACATGTCTTCAAGATCCTGATTTCTATTTCTTTGGATATATGCCCAGAAGTAGGATTGCTAAATCAAATGGTAGTTCTGTTTTAGGGAACATCTGTACTGATTTCCATAATGGCTGTACTGATTTACTTTCTCTCCAACAGTGTGTGAGGGTTCCCTTTTCTCTTTATCCTCACTAACACTTCTTATCTTTTTTCAATTTTGTATTTGATTATTTAGTTTTTAAAAATTTTTGTCTGTGCTTCACAACATGTGGGTTCTTAGTTCCCTGACCAGGGATTGAACCTATACCCCCTGCATTGGAAGTGTGTAGTCTTAACCACTGCCAGTCTTTATCTTTTCAATATTAGCCATCCTAACAGCTGTGAACTGATACCTGATTGTGGTTTTGATTTGCATTGCCCTGATGATTAGAGATGTTGTACACCTTTTCATAAATCTGCAATAGACATTGTTTTCTCACAGTTCTGAAGGCTCAAAATCCAAGATCAAGGTGCCAGCAGGGTTGGTGTCTGTTGAGGACTTTCTTCCTGGCATGCTGATGGCTACTTTCTCCCTGTGTCCTCATGTGGCTTTTTCTGTCTATACACAGTCAGGGAGAGCCAGCAAGCACTGGTGTGTCTTTCTCTTAAAAGGATGCCAGTCCTGGTGCATCAGGGCCCATCTACCCTTATGATTTCATTTAATTTTAATTATTTCTATAAGGGCCCTGTCTCTAAATACAGTCATATTCAGGGCTAGGACTTCAACATATGTATTTGGCAAAGGTAGGGAGGGCACACAAAATTCAGTCCATAACACTTAGACTATTATACCAATCTTGTAATTATGGTTACCATACAACCCTACTCTTTTTTCTCTCCAGTTTTTCCAGTTCACTCTACTGTTTTCCTCCTACCCTGCTTATCTTTGCCAATTATTTTTTATTTCTAAATGTTGAAATATACCAAGTCTCAGCCCTCAGCCACCTTCTTGCTCTCTCCATGAGCTTTCTCAGTTCTCTTCACCCTAAATGTTACCTCTTTATTGAAAATTTCCAAAACTATATCTCCAATTCTATCCAAGTCTCCCTTGATTTCTAGACTGCTATATCCACCTGATTTTCTTTTTCTTCTTAAAATGCCTTAAGAGTTCTAATAGTATTTAAATCTGGAATCTCTATTTTTTTCCAACAGCTTGCCCAAACCTATTCTCCTTCATTGTTCTCTAACCAAGCAAAAGATCTCCACCATCCACCAAGTTATTCAGGCCATAAAACCTTGGAGTTGACTTTCCTTTTTGCTTAGCATTTCATATCCAGCCAGTTAACAATTCCTGTCAGTGCGAACTATTAAGTGTTGGTTCTGATAGCTCCTCCAGAAGGAAATATGTAAATCCAATCACTTCTCATCACCTCAATTGGTAAATCTCTTATAATATCTTACATATCATGTCTATTACAGTGTACTGCCAATTGATCTCTGCTTCCAATCTTGCCCCTTCTCTATTCTGTTCTCTGTACAGCAACCATTGGTGTTCAGTCACTCAGTCGTGTCCAACCCTTTGTGATCCCATGGACTGCAGAATGCCAGGCTTCCCTGTCCTTCATCATCTCCTGGAGCTTGCTCAAACTCATGTCCATTGACTCAGTGATGATGCCATCCAACCAACTCGTCCTATGTCATCCCCTTCTCCAACCTTCAATCTTTCCCAGCATCAGGCTCTTTTCTAAAGAGTTGGCTCTTCGAATCAGGTGGCCACAGTGATGGAATTTCAGTTTCAGCATTAGTCCTTCCAATGAATATTCCAGGGTTGATTGCCTTTAAGATTGACTGGTTTGGTCTCCTTGCTGTCTAAGTCTTCTCCAACACTACAATTCGAAGGCATCAATTCTTAAGCACTCAACCTTCTTTGTGATTTAACTCTCACATCCATACATGACTACTGGAAAAACCATAGTTTTGACAAGATGGGCCTTTGTCGACAAAGTAATGTCTCTGTTTTTTAATATGCTGTCTAGGTTGGTCATAGCTTTCCTTCCAAGGAGCAAGTGTCTTTTAATTTCATGGCTGAAGTCACACCCTGCAATGATTTTGAGCCCAAGAAAATAAAGTCTGCCACTGTTTCCATTGTTTCCCCATCTATTTGCCATAGCACAGCAACCATCAGTTCAGTTCAGTTCAATCACTCAGTTGTGTCCAACTCTTTGCAACCCCATGGACTGCAGCACACCAGGCCTCCCTGTCCATCACCAACTCCCAGAGTTTACTCAAACTCATGTCCATTGAGTTGGTGATCCAATCCAACCATCTCATCCTCTGTCATACTTTCTCCTCCCGCCTTCAATCTTTCCCAGCATCAGGATCTTTTCAAATGAGCAGGTCTTTGCATCAGGTGGCCAAAGTATTGGAGTTTCAGCTTCAACATCAATCCTTTCAATGAATATTCACGACTGATTACCTTTAGGATAGACTGGTTGGATCTCCTTGCAGTTCAGGGACCCTCAAGAGTCTTTTCCAACACCATAGTTCAAAAACTTCAATTCTTCAGCACTCAGCTTTCTTTATATTCCAGCTCTCACATTCATACATGAGTACTGGAAAAACCATAGCCTTCACTAGATGAAAATTTGTTGGCAAAGTAATGTCTCTGCTTTTTAATATGCTGTCTAGGTTGGTCGGAATTTTTCTCCCAAGGAGTAAGTGTCTTTTAATTTCATGGCTGCAGTCACCATCTGCAGTGATTTTGGAGCCCAAAAAAGTGAAGTCTGCCACTGTTTCCACTGTCTCCCCATCTATTTGCCATGAAGTGATGGGACTGGATGCCATGATCTTAGTTTTCTCAATGTTGAGCTTTAAGCCATCTTTTTCACTCTCCTCTTTCACTTTCATCAAGAGACTCTTCAGATCTTCTTTGCTTTCTGCCATAGGTGCTATCATCTGAATATCTGAGATTATTGATATTTCTCCCAGCAATCTTGATTCCAACTTGTGCTTCATCCGGCCCAGTGTTTCTCATGGTGTACTCTGCATATAAGTTAAGTAAGCACGGTGACAATATACAGCCTTGATGTACTCCTTTTCCTATTTGGAACCAGTCTGTTGTTCCATGTCCAGTTCTAACTGTTACTTCCTGACCTGCATACAGATTTCTCAAGAGGCAGGTCAGGTGGTCTGGTATTCCCATCTCTTGGAGAATTTTCCACAGTTTATTGTGATCCACATAGTCAAAGACTTTGGCATAGTCAATAAAGCAGTAGATGTTTTTCTGGAACTCTCTTGCTTTTTCGATGATCCAGCAGAGGTTGGCAATTTGATCTCTGGTTCCTCTGCATTTTGTAAAACCATCTTGAACATTTGGAAATTCTCGGTTCACGTATTGCTGAAGCCTACCTTGGAGAATTTTGAGCATTACTTTATTAGCGTGTGAGATGAGTGCAATTGTGTGGTTGTTTGAGCATTCTTTGGCATTGCCTTTCTTAGGGATTGGAATGAAAACCGACCTTTTCCAGTCCTGTGGCCACTGCTGAGTTTTCCAAATTTGCTGGCATATTGAGTTCAGCACTTTCTCAGCATCATCTTTTAAAATATGAAATAGCTCAACTGGAATTCCATCACCTCCACTAGCTTTGATCATAGTGATGCTTCCTAAGGCCCATTTGACTTCACATTCCAGGATGTCTGGCTATAGGTGAGTTTTCACACCGTCATGATTATCTGAGTCATGAAGATCTTTTTTGTACAGTTCTGTGAATTCTTGCCACCTCTTCTTAATATCTTCTGCTTCTGTTAGGTCCATACCATTTCTGTCCTTTATTAAGTCTATCTTTGTATGAAATGTTCCCTTGGTATCTCTGATTTTCTTGAAGAGATCTCTAGTCTTTCCAGTCCATTGTTTTTCTCTATTTCTTTGCACTGATTACTGAGGAAGACTTTCTTATCTCTCCTGGCTATTCTTCAGAACTCTGCATTCAGATGGGAATATCTTTCCTTTTTTCCTTTGCTTTTTGCTTCTCTTCTTTTCACAGCTATTTGAAAGGCCTCCTCACATAGCCATTTTGCTTTTTTGCATTTCTTTTTCTTGGGGATGGTCTTGATCCTTATCTCCTGTACAATGTCATGAACCTCCATCCATAGTTCATCAGGCACTCTTATCAGATATAGTTCTGTAAATCTATTTCTCACTTCCACTGTATAATTGTTAGGGATTTGATTTAGGTCATACCTGAATGGTCTAGTGGTTTTCCCTACTTTCTTCAATTTAAGTCTGAATTTGGCAATAAGGAGTTCATGATCTGAGCCACAGTCAGCTCCTGGTCTTGTTTTTGCTGACTGTATAGAGCTTCTCAATCTTTGGCTGCAAGGAATATAATCAATCTGATTTAGGTGTTGACCATCTGGTGCTATCCATGGGTAGTGTCTTCTCTTGTGTTGTTGGAAGAGGGTGTTTGCTATGACCAGTGTGTTCCCTTGGTAAAACTCTAAAGTATTTACATTTACCCTGCTTCATTCTGTACTCCAAGACCAAATTTGCCTGTTACTCCAGGTGTGTCTTGACTTCCTACTTTTGCATTCCAGTCCCCTATAATGAAAAGCACATGTTTTTTGGGTGTTAGTTCTAAAAGGTCTTGTAGGTCTTCAAAGAACCGTTTAACTTCAGCTTCTTCAGCATTACTGGTCAGGGCATAGACTTGGATCACCTTAATATTGAATGGTTTGACTTGGAAACGAACAGAGGTCATTCTGTCGTTTTTGAGATTGCATCCAAGTACTGCATTTCAGACTCTTTTGTTGAGTATTATGGCTACTTCATTTCTTCTAAGGGATTCTTGCCCACAATCACAGAAAACTAACCAATCTAATCACATGGACCACAGCCTCGTTTAACTCAATGAAACTATGAGCCATGCCGTGTAGGGCCACCCAAGATAGATAGGTAATGGTGGAGTGTTCTGACAAAATATGATCCACTGGAAAGGGAATGGCAAATCACTTCAGTATTCTTGCCTTGAGAACCCCATGAATAGTATGAAAAGGCAAAAAGATAGGACACTGAAAGATTTAACTCCCCAGGTCGGTAGGTCCCCAATATGTTACTGGAGATCAGTGGAGGAATCATTCCAGAAAGAATTAAGAGATGGAGCCAAAGCAAAAACAACACCTAGTTGTGGATGTGACTGGTGATGGAAGCAAAGTCCAGTGCTGTAAAGAGCACTACTGTATAGGAACCTGGAATGTTAGGTCCATGAATCAAGGCAAATTGGAAGTGATCAAACAGAGATGGCAAGAGTGAACGTTGACATTTTAGAAATCAGATAACTAACTGGAATGAGTAAATTTAACTCAGATGACAGCAACCATAGCACTCTTTTAATGTAAATTGAATCCTGTCATTCTCTAGCTTTAAAATTATACACTGGCTGTCATCTCCTACTTATTTCCTATTTTTCTCTTCTACTCTTAATTTTACTGGTTTTTCTTTCCTCCAGTGGAAGTCCAGATATCACCTTATTCATTTTTTTTCTCAAATACTGCCTCAGCCAAAAAGTCTTCCCTAGCCATTATACATATATTCACACTCTTTTCTTTACCCACTTTTCCTTTTCTTTATAACCCATTTTAGTACTTGAAATTATTTATTTGCCTGCTTCATTGCCTGTCAGGTTTTCCACACTAAAATATAAAACATAAATTCAAAGAGCAAATACTTTGTCTCATCATTGCCATATTCCAAGGTCCAAACAATGCCTAGTTGATAGTAGGTAGTCAGTAATAATTGTTGAATGCATGCATAAAATTATTCTGATCACGTGCCCATGTTCCCTTTTAGAGTTCAAGCCCTTAAATTTTTGCCTAGCTTCTTCATCCTCCGTCATCCCTACACAGTCCCTTCATCCCTGCAAAAATTAGTCAGACAAAAGTAAAAACCTTAGTATCTTCCATTTCAGCAGCTTCCCTGGTCACCTAGTGATAAAGAATCTGCCTACCAATGCAAGAGATGTGGATTTGATCCCTGGGTTAGGAAGACCCTCTGGAGGAGGAAATGGCAACCCACTCCAGTATTCTTGCCTGGGAAATGCCATGGACAGAGGAGCTTGTCAGGCTGCAGTCCACGGGGTTGCAAAAGAGTCAGACATGACAGCGTCTAAACAACAACATCTTCCATTTCAAACAGATTTAAATTCATACTCGAACACTCTGTATGGTTTTACCCCATCTATATTTGGGCACCAAATATTTTTTGATAGATTGTTTCTTTACTTTTGAATGTAAATAATCATCTTATCAGTGTCAAAGCTTAACTTTAAAAAATTATTCATCTTGATTTAGATCACTCCCATGATGGACCCCTTACAAATGGTGATGGCAGAGAGCCCCGGACAGGAATCAAGAGAAAACTACTTAGTGCATCAGAAGAAGATGAAAGCATGGGAAGAGAAGAGAAAGAGAAAAAAGAAACAAAAGAGAAATCACATTTGTCCTCCTCAGAGAGTGGAGAGTTAGAATCCAGTTTAAGTTCTGAAAGTACCTGTGGTTCTGATTCTGACTCTGAATCAACTTCCAGAACAGATCAAGATTATGTAGATGGAGACCATGATTATAGCAAATTCATACAAACTAGGCCTAAAAGAAAACTCAGAAAGCAATATACCAATGGAAAAAGAAACTGGAAAACGAGAGGCACGGGAGGAAGGGGCAGATGGGGCAGATGGGGTAGATGGAGTAGAGGAGGCAGAGGAAGAGGAGGCAGGGGACGAGGCAGTCGAGGAAGAGGTGGAGGTGGTGGGAGAGGGAGAGGAAGAGGGAGAGGAGGAAGAGGTGCTTCTAGAGGAGCCACCAGAGCCAAACGTGCACGTATTACAGATGATGAATTTGATACTATGTTTTCAGGACGCTTCAGTAGACTGCCTCGAATTAAAACAAGAAACCAAGGCAGGAGGACTGTTTTATATAATGATGATTCTGATAATGACAATTTTGTGTCCACTGAAGATCCTCTGAATCTTGGTACATCCAGATCAGGCAGAGTGCGTAAAATGACAGAAAAAGCCAGGGTTAGCCATCTCATGGGATGGAATTATTAGCAGTTAATAAATTTAGGATAATTTTAAAAATTCAATGGCCTTCTACTGCAGGGAATTTACCAGGAAATCTACAAAGCAAGTTGTGTGGGGACTTCTGCTTCCTTTCACATTGGTGCTTTTCCATTATGCCAGTATACATTTGTTTCAAGACTTTTGATCTCCACACTTCATTTGTTCAAACAAGCCTTACTCATTAGGCCTTAAATTTTAAAAAAAATTCTACACACATACACACACACACAAACCACAGACACACTACAGATTTACTACATTAAGGGAGCATTCAGCTTCTTAAGAGTAGCATGACATTTTTATCTAAATGGAATATCCCTCTTTTGCTTTTGTATCACAGAAGTATAGCACCTTCTTACAGAGTTTTATATAGTTTGTTTTTGCCATTTTGATTCTTGTACCAGTAATAATAACTTTTGCACAATACACCAATCCTAAAGGCAGCTATTAAATGTTTACAGTTTCTATATTGTAAGAACGATCTGGATTATTTTACTCTTCCCAGGCCAAACTTTCATGAATTGTACTGAACTGAAGTATATATTTATACTACAGTTTTTTTTTGGGGGGGTGGGGGGTTCTTAATATGCTTTTCATTGATTTGCTTAATTCATGTTAAAGGTGAGAAAGGGTTGGTGCCTTGTAAATATGTAGCAAATCTTTGTGGTGTGTCCTGATGTGTGCATTAACTTTATTAAAAAAAGAATACTTGAGGTATCAATCTAGACAAGGTGCCAAATGCAAAAGTATCTTGCATCCATTTTCTTTTTTTCTGTTATATTTTATTGCATTAATAGAACTTGTGTAGCTTAAAGAATAACTTAAACATTTGAAAAATCCTCATCCACAAAGAATAACTGAATAGTAGCTCAGCTACCTCTATTAACTACAACTACTGGAAACATTAAGAAAAATAGATGCTGTTATTCATTACTAACTAAGGAGAAATAGAACAAGCTTGGTAGGAATGAATCCTCATAAGTTATAAGCTGAGAGGTTGTTGATAATTGTATTGGCTCTCAAATGAATAGTTGTAATTAAATTTTCTCAAGTATCATAAGCTCTACCTTATTAGGCTTTTCTTAGAGCATATTTGTGTAAGTAGACTTGATCTACTGCTTATATATCTCTGCTACCACTTGCGATTTAACAGCTGTGAGTGACTGGTATTGAATTTTAAAATGTAGCACAGCACCTAGTTTGAGTTGGAATGTTTTAGCTAGCTAATATTTTGAATCAATGTAGGTTCTTCTCATCCCATTCCAAAGGGTTCTTCTGTTAATCTTTCAGAATAGAACCTGGTTGCACTGCATACTGATATTTTGAGTCATTATTTTATAGATTAAAAATAATCTTTAAACCCTATGATCTTGTTTACAGCAGTAGAGTGCACATTGGTTCCATAAGTGAGCTTGAGTTCCAAGATCAATTTTACTCCTCAAATTTGAGAGATTGCAAATTTGCTAATTCTTTAGATACCTAGATTTTTGAGGTAAGAATAATATTGATCTCTGTTTCTGTAACAACCAGTTTGCCCATAGATCAGACTTATGGAATAAAAGGAACTTCTTAATATATGCTTAGTAATCCCAGGATATTTCTTAAGCTAATGTATTTGTCTCATGTTTTCAATCATTTCATGCATCTGAAAATCCTTAAGTGCAGAGGAAGGAGTACACACATAGCATTGCTTTTTTGGTTGGGTTGGGTGGGGGGTTTTCTTGGACTAACATCTTTAAGCAATTTTCACTTGCAGTAGAAATGATGTTCAGGCTTTAAGAAAGTATTGTGAATTATTAATGGAACTAACTTCTATTTCCTGACAGTAGATCAAGTTTATTTTTGGTTGTTGTAGTCTACTTTTCACTAAACCAAAATTACTTCTGGTTGTAACTCAGCTGCCACTTTTAACCCATAATATAGATTTAAAAACATTCATGTTTAAAACTCTACATTTAATTTTTGATAAAATGTGCTATTTTAGTTATTCATATCTTGGACATTTAGACTAAATTTGTGCCTGTGTTTTCCTGGAATCGATAACACTTTGGCCTACCCTATTCAAAGTAACATAGTTACTTAAATTCATGGATATATCCAAATGTGTATCATGTATATCGTTTTAGTGTGAAATTTTTTTTGACATTCTTCTATGAAGAGCTGACCTCTTGAAATGTAGAAGAATTGCCATTTGTGTGATTTAGCTATCTCAAGCTTTATTTATAATTTATTTTGAAAAATAAAAATGGCACATTTATTTCCCAAATGTCAAGATTTTCTAGGTTTAGATAATTAGAATAAAAAGGGTGAAGACATTTTAAAGAATATTTTATATGTAGTGAGATACTGTGAAAATACTAGTGAACAGCATTTTGCTGTAATGTTGATTTCAGTTATTAGGATGTAAAGAGTTAGTCACCAGGGTATGTTAGATGAGCATAGTTTTCACTTACTACAAAACAAACAGATAATTTTCTGTTTGCATGCAAATTATTTTAATAAGTGTAAAAATAAAACTTTGGAAGACAGTGTTTTTACCTTTATATCTGGATTCCCACCCCCCAATTTATACTTTGCTTTTTTTTGTAATACCACCTCCTGTGAATGTGTTGTAATTTGTATCGCATTGATATTTTATCACTTTAATTTTTTAGAGGTTCTTTAAACCTAAATAAGATCTGGGTTTAGCCATAGCAAAGCAAGTAGGAAATGAGCTAAGAAATTTGAAAAAAAAGTCTAAATTTTAATTGAATTTCTAAGAAAAAAGTTACATTTAGGTCCATGAGAGCATATACATATACAAGCCTATTCCTGTTCTGGATATTAATAGTCAATGAGTTGTAATATTTCTTATGAATGCTAATAATGTTTAAATTCCCAGCTTTAAGATTCTAGCATGTGTATCTGTTTATGAAACAGATTGTGTTGCTTCTATGGCTTGCTGTGTGTATCTCTTCCAGCAATAGGATGCTCTCTAAAACGTTCACTGGCCTCTTAGTATAATGACTAAATTTGTGTGTGTGTGCGTGCACGCATGCACTCATGTGTGCGCATGCACAGATCTATATGTAGATTTTTTCCCTCAACTTGACATGTTTTATCTCAGACATTAAAAAAAAGTTTGTATGGCAGACAGCTGTATTCACTGTCTACCAATTCATTGCTTCTGTTGTAAAGCACTTACCCTGTATATATACTGCTTGATTATCCATATCATTATGCCTTCTAGATAAACAGTCTAGGTTTTGTTGTGTACATATGCCCTATTTTTAAAATTTAATTTGCCCTTCTTTCATGTGTTTCTTTGTCCGTTTCCTTTCCCAGAGATCAGGCTTGTGCTAGAATTCTTCCATACAGCACTTTGTTTCACCCAGAGGCTAGGAAACTGAGTAAAATTATTAAATCTTATTCTGCACAACTGTGTGCTCAGATTTCTAACTCAGCCTTCCAATATTTTAAAGTAAATTTGAGTGATTTATCTTTGTCATTGCTTTTGTTGTAATCCTAGATTGTCATCAAATAATAACAGAATGATTGAAATAGAAAGATGTGTATGCCACTTCTAACTTTTGATAAAAACTTTTTGGAGAATTTTTCAAAATTTGTATCTTGTAGTGATAAAATTAAACATCTATTACTTGCTTATATATCTCGGGAATTATTTTATGCACATTTATCAACTGGTACTTATGTTTAAAGTTGGCATTTTCTTTTTAAGTTGGAATTTTCACATCCACAGAAGGGAGACTTACTACATAATTTTCAGTATATTTTGATATTCTGCCTTTTAAACAATAACCAACATTTTGAGTTGAGAAGTAAATAATTACTTCTGGGGGAAGAAATGGAACTTTCAACATTTAAAGTTCATTGTTTTAAATGTTAATTCCATCCCCAACATTTTTGTGTTACATGAGGCTTTATGAAAGTTATTGAAAGTAGAATATTCAAAGATCATTTTCCCAAATTTAACAAGTTTTGATTAAATTTTAATTATGAAGTTAAATTATATTTATGGTGCTGTATTTTGTATAATATGTATTGTCCTCAAATTTCTTGACATTTATTTCTCATATAGTCTTATCCTTATTTCCTATTCCATCATTTCTCTCCTGCTTGCTCTTACCTTCATTTCTCTTTCTGCAATGAAGACTGCACCTAATTTAGCAAACTTCAACAAAACTGGCAATTTATGATTCATTGATGGGAGAAGTACAGTAGAAAGGCCCTGCAGTTTAGAGTTAAGATGTGTTTGTTTATTTATATGTGTGCCCATTTGTTACTCTTAGACCTATCTTAATTAAATTTAGAATATGATACTTTGACATAAAAGCATTGTAAGTATTTTCTAAAAAATAAAACTATTGATACATATTAAAATTGCCATTGGTAATTGACTTTTGAAATCACATACAAGAATATTTAGAAACCCACTTGGGAAATGTGGTTTACATGTGTCACCAGATACATATTAGGCAGTACTACAAATGTTAATTCTTTAAACAATACTGTGGTGATGGCAATCAGTAATTTATTTCTTTGTCCTGTAACTTATCATCCTTGTCTTTTGTAATTCCTAACAAAGTATTAACAAAATTGTACCTTATGTTTGTTCTTAGTATCCGTAAGTTTTAAGGTGGAAAATCATTCAGTTAATAGTTGATGTGATGTTGTATATGGACAAAATGTCCATTAAACTAAAATTCAGTAAAGAAAGGTAAACTAAACTGGCTTGGTTTATAAAAGATGTTTTGTTTGGCAGTTATTAGTCATTATAAGCAATTATCTTCAAAGAAAAAAACTGGACTAATTTGTTGCCATTCTTTATGGGATGTTTACAATAAAATTCCAAGTTGTTTGGAATCAGTTGCACTCTTGCTGCTTTGTGCTTCAACTCAGATACTGGAGATAAATTAACAAGAAAGAAATATGGAGTTACCTTTCCATTATCCAGCTTCAGAGACTGTAACATGTAACTCTTAGGCCTTTCCTTTGTTGTTTCTTGTCATATAGTATTTTATTGTTAATATTTTAGCCTGAGAAACTAGGGTGCTTCTTCCTATCAAAGAAAATTAAGGTTTTTTTTTTTTTTCCTTAGTTGTTTCAGATATTCTTTGGGTCATTTTTAGGTAGTAACTATGTTAACATTTCAAATGTGGGCTGCTTGGTGCATTAAAAAAAACAGCCTGCAAAGCTTTATTTAACATTTTGTTTTATAGAGAGAGCTCTTTGAAATGAATAGATTTCTAATGTGTTTAAAGCTTCTTAGAAGTTGTAGCAGCTGAGCTTTTGAATCTCCACCATTCTTATTTATAGTAAAATTGCCCACAGAGGCTTAGCTATATTATAAATGGTGCTTTGATTCAATGTACGTGAAGGAGGGAGAGAAGTAACGTTAGAGGTAACTTTTGAGCCAGGAAGTGAAGGCTCCTTTAACAAGAATATTCCACTTCTGCAACTAAATGGTTGTTGAGAATTTTCTTCCCAGTGGTCAGAACTCCATTCGGTTCAAGGTAAGTAAGCTGGCTAAAGACTGGGCCGTATGTTTTATACATACACTGTCTATTTTGTGCATTTAGAATTAAGAAATAAGGTATTTAGAAAAAAATACTACCTTTGCCTTCCAGCATCATCCTATGGCTATGAGAGTAGTCCACATTTTTGCAGTATTTAGAGATTGAAGTAGAGATACATTGTTTGGTATTTATGTGTAGTTGCTTGATTGGTTAAAGATAGCCCTCTTTAAAGATACAGAAGTGTACCTTAAAAATTATTTATTAACAGGCTCTGATGTTTTCTGACTTCACCTGATAGGTTTTCTAAGATTGTTGTTATTAAGTCACTAAGTCTTGTCGGACTCTTCTGTGACCCCATGCACTGTAGCCCACCATCTCTGTCCATGGGATTTCCCAGACAAAAATACTGGAGTAGGTTGCCATTTTCTTCTCCAGGGGATCTTCCTGACCCAGGAATTGAACCCCCTCTCCTGCATTGCAGGTGGATTCTTTACCTCTGAGCCACCGGGGAAGCCTTTTTAAGATAGAAAAAGTAAATAATTTTTCATAACAAAATTTTACAGCAGTATTCAGAGGATCCATTTTTTTCCTAGTTGGGAAGGTCAAGGCCAGGGTGCTCTCTACCCTATTCTTGAGTTATATGTCCCTGATAATTTAAAATTATTTTCCATAAATGCACAAAATAAATTAAAACCTATGTATTGAGCCTGTGGGTTGGTTTTCTTTGGATACTTAAGCCTTGTACACTTATGGTTGCTTTCTTAGGGCTTTTATATAAGTACTTAAAAGAATTTTTTAATGCTACTTATTGTCGGTAAACCAAATATATCATTAAATAAAAAAGAACTTTTTATGGTATCAATGTTTTACTGAATTTTGAAGAAATTTTTTTTCCTTTTTTTGTAACTTTAGTATGTTTTTCCTTCACTAGCTATGTCAGTTGTCTTAGTAAAGTTACCTCTCACCTATCAATTATAAAACATCTAATATATAATTCTAACTTTTATTAATTATTAACAAATTAAACCTTAATTTGACATTGGAGCACTTTTAAAAACAACTTTGAAGCTAGTATCCTTTAATTTGTAAACTTTAGGTACTGTTAGATTGCCTTCTCAGCATCTTTATGTTCTTCAGAGAATAAGTTTTATAGTAAATGTATGAAGAAATAAAAACATTTTAAATTGCTTGATTTAGGTTACTAATATTACTTGGTGGAATTTATTCATTTTTAAGAATGCTTTTGTGGTTGATTTTTGTCATGTTACAGTTCTAAGTAGTATTTGTATAGCACAATGTTAATTTATATTTGGTATTTTGTGTATTCTGTCAAGTAATTTAAGTCATTAAAACTCGGAAGGTGTTTTTTTAATTTCATTTTTCTTTCCTTTTTAGAAAAAGTTTAGAATATCATGCTAAAATGAGATACTTCAGCCGAAATTATACATTAACTCATTTTTTAGAGGATTTTTTTTTTGTAACTGTTGGGTATTGTTCACCAAAAACGTTAATGATATACTGGTCATTCTGAATTGTTTCTGTTTGTTAATTTTTTTTTTTTTTAAATTTGGCTGCTCCAGATCTTAGTTGAGGCATGCGAAATCTAGTTCCCTGACCAGGGATTGAACCCGGGCCCCTGCATTGGGAGCACAGAGTCTTAACCACCGGACCACCAGGGAAGTCCCTATTTGTTAAATTTTAATTTATAAATTAGAGCAAGCCTTGTATACAAGAACATAAGTGTTAATTTTGTCTAGTCTGATGGTATGGAGTAGTAAATGCTTGGTCATAGTCACATTGCCTTTCACTTTTGAAGGATGCTATTCATTTTTATTGCTAATTGTGTTGAGTAGTTATCATAATATAGAAAAATACTTAATTAAGTGATATATTTCTACTCTCCAGTCACCTCAAAAATATAACTGGTAAATACGTTTCAACATTGTCAAAATATTAATCTTTTATCACTTTGCTTAATTATTCAGGTAAAAATTGTTGGAAAAAAATCTGAGATAATGAGTTACATTCTTTTTCCAGATACATATGAAGATCTCCTTCATAAAAGAAGATACTTACCACCAGGAATTTATAGCCTATATTCTTCATATCAATGATAAGAGATGGCTAAAAGAAGACTGATTTATTCCTTCTCAGACTTGTTTATTTGTTCATTTTATTAATTCAGTCAACATGTATTAATTAATTTCAGCCTTTACTGAGTACTTGTTATGTGCCAAGCATTGTGATTTTATTAAAAGAGCTTTGCAGTTTACAAATTTCATCTTTAAATATATACTCAAGCACCAGAATGACACTATCAGTAAATTCTGTTTTTCAGATCAGAAAAAGTGAGTTTCAGTGAAATCTAGTAATTTGCTGAAGGTCACATGGCTAGTAAATAGAAAAGCCTTGATTAATCCAGACTATCTGCTTCCAGGTTTCTAGTCTTAACTTTTGTATCTTATTAATGGGGTAATATTTGGTTCCATTTTCCTCTTTTCCATTGTCCATGAAATGAAGACTGCAAAGTCATACAGTGTGTATTTTGAAGGTCACATTTCTTTTTGCTTATGGCTAAGATTATTTAATAAAGGAGATATTAAGATGTGGATCTTTATGCTTCTTAGTACTTTCAGGAGATGGTAGATAGGAGCTAAAAATTTTAAAGATATCAGATTTATAAGTAGGAAAATACATATCTTATGCATACTTGCACAAAGGTAATATCCAAGGAAAATCAAAGAATTTACTTATATCTTATTTTGAGGATTAATTTTGCTAATAGTCTATACAAGTGTCCTTTTCAGTGCATGATACAAAATTTATTGGTTACCACTACTTTACACATTGTGGTCTCTTTCCAGCTGCAAAACCTAGACTGTCTTTTTTCTTCAGAGTTTGAATGGGTTTTAAGTACAGTTCTCAGAGAATATAGGAAGGTTCCTGGTTTAAGCCATGGGTTTAATTTAGTTAAGTGTTGTCATTTGTTTTTGTTTTTGTTTTCATTCCTTGAATCACTTCTGAGTTTCACTCATTTAATTTGTCACTCTTCCCTTTTACCCTCATTTAAAAAAAAATTTGCTAAATTGAAAATGTCTACGGAAAATAAGACTTTTTCAGAAAGGAAACGTTTTTTAACCCATCTTTCATACACCAGTCCTTTTGTACCATTTTAATTTGGATTTTTTTGTAAGACTTTGGGTCAGGGATGATTTGGTGGGTTTCAAGTAGCTGTATAAGTATAGTAAAACTGAATTTGAACCCCTGCTAATTTGAATTTAAAACAGTTTTTGTATTTTATTTTTATAGCAGTAATGTTTATGTGGTTATTGGGGGGAAAGCTTCAATAACTCAGAGCTAATGTCTTTGTTACATTGTAGATCTCCCCTTGTTATTCTTAAGTAATGGAATTCTCCAGTGGGTTTTGGAAAGCCATTAGGACTGCCTGAGTTGAATTTTGTTATATCATTTTACATTGGTCTCATTCATATTTCATCATGCCACCTTTTCTAACCACATTCTACTCATTGTCATCCAAGGAACAGAAATGTTGATTTCTAACAGATTGACTATTCAGTTCTTCTGTCAACAAAGATTACTGTAAAAATCAAACAGGGAGTAAAAAATAGAATATATTAATTTTCTTCAGGCTTGCTGCCTAATTTCTAGTAAGTCAATTCTACTTTATTTTGGGCATCGAAATGAATAATTTATTTTCTAGCTAAATAGAGCAAGTCTGGTTTGGCTAAGTTAGTATACCTATGATAATCTTTGCTTGTATTAGGATAATATAACCTAGAACCTAGGTTGAGGCCTGTGCTGTGGTTGGACACCATTCTGTGGCCTAACTTGTAAGCTTAACATGTGTTTTGATGGAAAGAGTCTGACTTGAGTCAGGTACTGTGGTTATGGTGGAGGGTAAGGGGAGAAAGGGAAGCTGAGGGGAAACTTAGAAATTTCTAAAATCATCATAACTAGAGGAGAGAGAGGAATGGGATTTGGTGGGTTAATAAAGAATAAAATTCTCTAGTGTTCAGGTTGCCAATGATACCAGATAAGATAGCAACCTAAAATATGCAGATGATACCACTCTAATTGCAGAAAGTGAAAAGGAACTTTAGAACCTCTTCAGAGCCTCTTGAAGGGGTGGAAGAAGAGAGTGAAAAAGCTGGCTTCAAACTCAGCATTAAAAAACTAAGATCATCCCATCACTTTATGAAAAATAGAAGGGGGAAAAGTGAAAACAGTGACAGATTTTATTTTCTTGGGCTCCAACATCACTGGATAGTGACTGCAGCCATGAAAATAAAAAAAAATAAAAATAAATGCTTACTCCTTGGAAGGAAAGCTATGACAAACCTAGAAAGCATATTAAAAAGCAGAGACTCACTTTGCTGACAAAGGTCTAGCTAGTCAAAGCTCTATTTTTTCCAGTAGTCATGTACAGATGTGAGTTGGACCATAGAGAAGGCTAAGCACCCAAGAATTTATGTTTTCAAATTATGGTACTGGAGAAGACTCTTGAGAGTCCCTTGGACTGCAAGGAGATCAAACCAGTCAATCTTAAAGGAAATCAACCCTGAATATTTATTGGAAGGACTGATGCTGAAGCTGAAGCTCCACTACTTTGACCACCTGATGCAAATAGCTGACTCATTGGAAAAGACCCTGATGCTGGGAAAGATTGAAGGCAAAAGGAGAAGCGTGTAGCAGAGGTGATTAGATAGCATCACTATCTAACTCAATGAACATGAATTTGAGCAAACCCCAGGAGACAGTGAAGGACAGGGAAGCCTGGCGTGCCGCAGTCCATATGTTCACAGAGTCGGACACGGCTCCTCAACTGAACACCAAGTGTTTAGGATTTGAGTGTCGATACCTTCAAGCACAGCAGCCTCAGAAACAGGTTAGGGGAAGCTCTACCTGAGTTCTATTTTTTTGAGGGGACTGGGTTGGGAAGGGATTATTTGTGATGGGTGAGATTTTAATGTCAGAATTGATACATTAGTGATAGATTTCTTGAGAGCTCAACACTATTGAGAAGGTATTATTAGCTGTATTTTGCAAATGAGGAAACTTGAGGTGTAGAAAAGCAAACAACTTGCCCAATATCACACAGCTGATAAATGGCAGGGTTTACACTCAGATCTGTTTCCAAAGCCTGTATATATACTTAACTGTTATTACACATGCCACTTCCCATTGGTCTATTTTAACCCTAGATCTGTCAGAGACTGACTGGCTTTGGCCAATTTCCTTTTCCTTCTTGGTTTCAGTTTTCTTTAGCTATACAAGGGTGAAGTTGATCACTAAATGATTTCTAAGGTCCTTATGAGTTTATTCTTTTAATTTTTTGCATATTCTTTATGCATTTTCCTAATCTCCAAAATATACTTTCATTGGAGACTTGATTTGCTTAAATTTTTGATAACGCTTACACTGTATGGATTAAAGTTATTCATTTGAAGACAAATATCTGAACTACTTTAGGATGTTTCCGTTTTCTTAAAGGAAGGCTTACAAAATATAATTTTAAGTGTAAAGAAAGAATTTAAATGATTAATTTTTAGCATGACAATGGGAGGCTCAAGAGGGAGAGAAATATGTATACATAGAGCAGATTCACGTTGTTGTACAGCAGAAACTAACACTATATTGTAAAGCAATTATACTCAAATAAAAAATTAAAATAACAGGATTCAGGTGGAAAGGAAAAAAAAAAAAAAACAGGCCAATATGTAGGCAGGCTAGTTTGCATGAAAGAGCTGGGGAATGACAATTCTTCAGTCCAGGGCAAATATCAAACACGGACTTCAAAACCTTTAGTTTGTAGAACAATTTATGCAAATAGGCCTTATTGAAAAGAATTAAACCATCAGTCTAATTAGTGGAGTTTAACAGCTGAGTGCAGTCAGGAAAAGAGGAAGAGACCCTTCTCAAATCACTGTCATCCCAGCGTGATTATAGGCATACTAGAAACAAACTCCCTGAGGCACAACATTAGACTTAACACTGTGGGAGGAGAAATAGACCTCATTAAAATCATCTAATCAGTTACTAAACAATTAAGCAAATAACATTAACAAGCAGAGTTGCTACAATATATTATTTTAAATGTCCAGTTTCCAAAAAAATAGTCATGAGACAAAAAGTGAAAGCAAATGGCAAAAGTAAACTCAACTGTATATGTGACCTTAGATGTGAAAGGATTAAACAATACAATCAAAAGGTAGATATGATGGACTAGATTAAAAAAAAAAAAACAGCAGCAACTAGACATTGTATACAGGAGATATTTTAAAGATACAAATAGGTGACAAGTAGAAGGATGGCAAAAAGAGGGTATAGTAAATATAAGCAAAAGTAGACTTTAAGACAAAAACGTACTAGCAATAAAGAGGTATATTTTAGAATAATAAAAGGGTCAATCTTTAAGGAAGATCATTATAAATCTTCGTGTACCTAACAACAGCCCGAAACACATGCAGCAAAAAGTGACAGAACTAAAGGATAGTTAAACAGTATTTGGGGACTCAGTTCCCCACCTTCAATAATGAGTAGACTAACTAGGAAGAAAATTAAAGATACAAAAGGCTCAAGCAACACTCTACTACAATTAGACCTAACAGACATATATAGAACACCACTAGTAACAGCAGAATACACATTATTCTTAAGAACACATGAGATATTCCCCAAAGTATACCATATGCAAAGCCATAAAACAAGTTTTGGTAGATTTAAAGGATTAAACCATGCAAAGTATGTCCTCCCACTAATGACATTGAAAGCAAACAACAGGAGGGAATTGGAAAATTTATGTAGAAGTAAAACAACACTCTTAAATAACCAATAGACCAAAGGAAATTATAAGGAAAATTGGAAAATAATTGATATGAGAAAAAAATGAAAAACAAAACCAGCAAAAGGAGTACTCAAAGCAAAATTTATAGTTGTAAATACCTATATAAAATGGAAGAGGGACTTTACTGGCAGTTCAGTGGTTAAGACTTCATATTCCCAATACAAAGGGCATGGATTCAATCCTAGGATGCAGGACTAAGATCATTCATGCTGCACAGTGAGGCCAAAAATAATAAATAATAAATAAATAAATAAATAAATAATGGAAGAAAACTCTCAAGCCAATAACCTAACCTTTCACTTAGGAAATTAGAAAAAGAACATTCCAAAACCAAAGCAAGGGGGGAGGAATAGAAAAAGAACATTCCAAAACCAAAGCAAGGTGGGAGGAAGGGTATGGTAAAGATTAGAGTGGAAATAAATGAAATAGAGAATAGAAAAACAGTAGAGAATATTAAACAAAAAAGTCAACTCTATGAATTGATTGACAGAACTTTAGCTACACTAAGAAAAAAATGAGATAGACTCAAATTACTAAAATCAAAAGTTCAAGACTTTACCTTCTACCTTAAATAAATCCAAAGGATTATTAAGGAATAACTACCCCATGCCCGAGGCCAGGGGTGGCGGCCTAGAGGAGCTACCCCAGGTCTGAGGTAAGGAGCAGCGGCTAAGCTTTCCTGGAGCAGCCGTGAAGAGATACCCCACATCCAAGGTAAGAGAAACCCAAGTAAGATGGTAGGAACTGAGAGGGCAGAGAGACTGAAACCAAAATCACAGACAACAAGCCAATCTGATCACATGGACCACAGCCTTGTCTAACTCAGTGAAACTAAGCCATGCCGTGTGGAGCCACCCAAGACAGACAGGTCATGGTGGAGAGGTCTGACAGACTGTGGTCCACTGGAGAAGGGAATGGCAAACCACTTCAGTATTCTTGCCTTGAGAACCCCATGAACTGTATGAAAAGGCAAAAAAGATAGGGCACTGAAAGATGAACTACCTAGGTCGGCATGTGCCCGATATGCCACTGGAGAACAGTGGAAACATAACTCCAGAAAAAATGAAGGGATGGAGCCAAACAACAACAACAACAACACCCTGTTGTGGATGGGACTGGTGATAGAAGCAAGGTTCAATGCTGTAAAGAGCAATATTGCATAGGAACCTGGAATGTTAGGTCCATGAATCAAGGCAAATTGGAAGTGGTCAAAAAGGAGATAACAAGAGTGAACATCGACATTCGAGGAATCAGCAAACTAAGATAGACTGGATGGGTAAATTTAATTCAGATGACCATTATATATCTACTACTGTGGGGAGGAATCCCTTAGAAGAGATGGAGTAGCCATCATAGTCAACAAAAGAGTCCGAAATGCAGTACTTGGATGCAATCTCAAAAAAGACAGAATGACCTCTGTTTCCAAAGCAAACCATTCAATATCAAGGTGATCCAAGTCTATGCCCTGACCAGTAATGCTGAAGAAGCTGAAGTTGAACAGTTCTATGAAAACCTATAAGACCTTCTAGAACCAACACTCAGAAAATATGTCCTTTTCATTATAGGGGACTGGAATGCAAAAGTAGGAAGTCAAGACACACCTGGAGTAACAGGCAAATCTGGCCTTTGAGTACAGAAAGAAGTAGGGCAAAGGCTAAGCGAGTTTTGCCAAGAGAACACACTGATCATAGCAAAAACCCTCTTCCAACAACACAAGATGCTACACATGGACATCACCAGATGGTCAACACTGAAATCAGATTGCTTATATGCTTTGTAGCCAATTGGAGAAGCTCTATAGAGTCAGCAAAAACAAGACCAGGAGCTGACTGTGGCTCAGATCATGAACTCCTTATTGCCAAATTCAGACTGAAATTGAAAAAAAGTGGAGAAAACCACTAAATCAGTCAGGTATGACTTAAATCAAATCCCTTATGACTATACAGTGGAAGTGAGAAATAGATTTAAGGGACTAGATCTGATAGAGTGCCTGATGAACTATAGACGGAGGTTCATGACATTGTACAGGAGATAGTGATCAAGACCATCCCCAAGAAAAAGAAATGCAAAAAAGTAAAATGGCTGTCTGAGAAGGCCTTACAAATAACTCTGAAAAGAAGGGAAGCAAAAAGCAAAGGAGAAAAGGAAAGATATACCCATTGGAATGCAGAGTTCCAAAGAATAGCAAGGAGAGATAAGAAAGCCTCCCTCAGTGATCAATGCAAAGAAATAGAGGAAAACAATAGACTGGAAAGGCTAGAGATCTCTTCAAGAAAATTAGAGATACCAAAGGAACATTTCATGCAAAGATGGGCTCAATAAAGGACAGAAATGGTAGGGACCTAACAGAAGCAGAAGATATTAAGAAGAGGTGGCAGGAATACACAGAGGAACTGTACAAAAAAGATCTTCATGACCCAGATAAACACGAGGGTGTGATCACTCACCTAGACCCAGGCATTCTGGAATATGAAGTCAAGTAGGCCTTAGGAAGCATCACTACAAACAAAGCTAGTGGACGTGATGGAATTCCATTTGAGCTATTTCAAATCCTGAAAGATGATGCTGTGAAAGTGCTGCTCTCAATATGCCAGCAAATTTGGAAAACTCAGCAGTGTTCACAGGACTGCAAAACGTCAGTTTTAATTCCAATCCCAAAGAAAGGCAATGCCAAATAAAACTCAAACTACCGCACGATTGCACTCATCTCACACACTAGTAAAGTGATACTTAAAATTCTCCAAACCAGGCTTCAGCAGTAGGTGAACAGTGAACTTCCAGATGTTCGAGCTGGTTTTAGAAAAGGCAGAGGAACCAAAGGTCAAATTGACAACATCTGCTGGATCATCGAAAAAGCAAGAGAGTTCCAGAAAAACATCTATTTCTGCTTTATTCACTATGCCAAAGTCTTTGTGTGGATCACAACAAACTGTGGAAAATTCTTCAAGAGATGGGAATACCAGACCACCTGACCTGCCTCCTGAGAAATCTGTATGCAGGTCAGGAAGCAACAGTTAGAACTGGACATGGAACAACAGACAGGTTCCAAATAAGAAAAGGAGTACATCAAGGCTGTATATTGTCACCCTGCTTGTTTAACATATATGCAGAGTACATCATGAGAAATGCTGGGATGGAGGAAGCACAAGCTGGAATCAAGATTGCTGGGAGAAATATCAATAACCTCAGATATTCAGATGACACCACCTTTATGGCAGAAAGTGAAGAAGAACTAAAGAGCCTCTTGATGAAAGTGAAAGAGGAGAGTGCAAAAGTTGGCTTAAAGCTCAACATTCAGAAAACTAAGATCATGGCATCCAGTCCCATCACTTCATGGCAAATAGATGGGGAGACAGTGGAAACAGTGGCTGACTTTAGTTTTCTGGGCTCCAAAATCACTGCAGATGGTGACTGCAGCCATGAAATTAAAAGACACTTACTCCTTGGAAGGAAAGTTATGGCCAACCTAGACAGCATACTGAAAAGCAGAGACATTACTTTGTCAGCAGAGGTCCATCTAGTCAAGCGTATGGTTTTTTCAGTGGTCATGTATGGATGTGAGAGTTGGACTATAAAGAAAGCATAGCACCGAAGAACTGATGCTTTTGAACTGTGGTGTTGGAGAAGACTCGTGAGAGTCCCCTGGACTGCAAGGAGATCCAACCAGTCCATCCTAAAGGAGATCAGTCCTGGGTGTTCATTGGAAGGACTGATGGTGAAGCTGAAACTCCAATACTTTGGCCACGTGATGTTAAGAGCTGACTCATTTGAGAAGACCCTGATGGTGGGAAAGATTGAGGGCATGAGGAGAAGGGGATGACAGAGGATGAGATGGTTGGATGGCATCACCGACTCAATGGATATGGGTTTGGGTGGACTCCAGGAGTTGGTGATGGACAGGGAGGCCTGGTGTGCTGTTGTTCATGGGGTCACAAAGAGTTGGACACGACTGAGGGACTGAAGTGAACTGAATACACCATGAATAGTGGTATATTAGCCTGCTATGTCTGCCATAACAAAACACCACAGCCCATGGGCTTTAAACAATAGAAATTTCACAGCTATAGAGACTAGAGACCAAAGTGTTGGCAGGTATGTTTTTTTTTCTGAGGCCTCTCTCTTTGGCTTACAAATAGAAGACTTCTTGCTCTTTCCTCACACAGAGGAGCATGCATCCCTTGTGGCTCTTTCTCATCTTAGGAGGACACCAGTCATACTGGATTAGGGCCCCATCCTTGTGACCTCATTTGACATTCATTGCTTCCTTAAAGACCCTTTCAAAATACAGTCATATTAGGGGTTAGAGCCTCAACATACAGGGCAGAAGTCAACAATTCAGTCCATAACAACTGCATACCAACATATTAAATAACACATGAAATGCACAAATTCTTAAAATGACAAAAACTGCCCAAACTGACAGAATAAATAGAAAATCCAAATAGCACTTTAGCAAGTGTTATGGACTTAATGTTTCTGACTCCCAGAAATTCATATGTTGAAACCACAACTCCCAGCAGGATGATATTAGGAGGTGATGCTTTTAGGATGTAATTAGGTTTAGGTGAGGTGATTAGGGTGAGACCCTCATGATAATAATAGGGTCCTTAAAGCATTTTCTGGGGGGGCTCCAAAATCACTGCAGATGGTGACTGCAGTCATGAAATAAAAAGATGCTTACTCCTTGGAAGAAAAGCTATAACCAACCTAGACAGCATATTAAAAAGCAGAGACATTACTTTGCCAACAAAGGTCCATCTAGTCAAGGCTATGATTTTTCCAGTAGTCCTGTATGGATGGGAGAGTTGGACTATAAAGAAATCTGAGCACCGAAGAATTGATGCTTTTGAAATGTGGTGTTGGAGAAGACTCTTGAGAGTCCCTTGGACTGCAAGGAGATCCAACCAGTCCATCCTAAAGGAAATCAGTCCTGAATATTCATTGGAAGGACTGATGTTAAAGCTGAAACTCCAATACTTTGGCCACCTGTTACGAAGAGCTGACTCATTTGAAAAGACCCTGATTCTGGGAAAGATTGAGTGCCGGAAGAGAAGGGGATGACAGGGGATGAGATGGTTGGGTGGCATCACTGACTCAATGAACATAAGTTTGAGAAAGCTCCAGCAGTTGGTGATGGACAGGGAGGCCCGGCGTGCTGCAGTCCACGGGGTTGCAAAGGGTCGGACATGACTGAGCGACTGAACTGAACTGAACTGAACTGAAGAGTTGTTTGGCCTGAGGACAGCCAGCCCTGGAGTCTACAGGCTCTATAGTAGGTGGTGACTTCCAAGAGGACTTAACCAAGGGGCACCTCCCAGGACTGCTACTGCCAGTGCCCCTGTCCCCAAAGTGAGTCACTGCCAACCCATGCCTCCAGAGGAGACCCTCCAACACTAGCAGTCAGAATCCCAGAATACATTGAAATCTCTTTTCAATTGAAGCTTGTTGCTGTTCAGTTGCTCAGTCATGTCCGACTCTTTGCGACCCCATAGACTACAGCACACCAGGCTTCCCTGTCCTTCACTATCTCTCTCAGAGTTTGTTCAAACTCATATCCATCAAGTCAGTGATGCCATCCAACTATCTCGTCCTCTGTCACCCCCTTCTCCTGCCTTCAATTTTTCCCAGTATCAGGGACTTTTTCAGCGAGTCAGCTCTTCATATCAGCTGGCAAAGTATTGGAGCTTCAGCTTCAGCATTAGTCCTTCCAATGAATATTCAGGGTTGATTTCCTTTAGGATTGACTGGTTTGATATCCTTTCTGCCAAAGGAACTCTCAAGAGTCTTCTCTAGCACCAGTTTGAAAGCATCAGTTCTTTGGTGCTCAGCCTTCTTTATGGTCCAACTCTCACATCCATACATGACTACTGGAAAAACCATAGCTTTGACTAGACAAATCTTTGTCAGCAAAGCAGTCTGCTTTTTAATACACTGTCTAGTATTTAATATGCTGTCTAATATGCTGTCAATTGAAGCTACTTCATATTATTCCTATCTCCTAGATACCTTTTAATTCAAAGAACATCTGACTTGAGTTCAGTTTATTAAATAGAACTTAATCGTTTTGAGAGAGGCTAATTAAACTTTGAGTCAGCCAAAGCAAAAGCAGCAACATATGGTGGATTTACTTTAAGTGATTTTTGTTACCAGGCAAGACAAGGCTGACAACAATATAAGCCTGAAGGGGTTCAGAATGAAACTCCCCAAAATGTGGCACATTGGGATGTCGACTATTTTGAGCTGAAGGCAATCAAGAACTAGAAGACTTAAAAATTTTTACCCCTCCCTTAGATACCTAAAGTAATTTAGATAGTGGGCCTGCCCTGTGAAAGAGTTATTTCCAAGAGATCACTTTTTCTCTGAATGACTTATGTGTATGGCAGAATAAACATCTAGTTACCAATCATCTTCTTCCCATATAGTACTGTGAATCACCCACCTCCCCTTTGAAGCTCCAGGCCCTAACCCCATTCCTTAGCTCAACATGGCATATGCTCAGTTGCTCTGTTGAGTCCAACTCTTTGTGACCCCATGGAATGTAGCCCACCAGGCTCCTCTGTTCATGACATTTTCCTGTCAGTATTATTGGAGTGAGTTGCCACGTCCTCTTCCAGGGGATCTTCCTGACCTAGGGATCGACCCTAAGTCTCCTGCACCAGCAGGTGAATTATTTACCACTGAGCCACTTGGGAATCCCTCAACATGGCATATAAACCTTAACTTCCCAACTTGTCCTTAGGTCTCATTGTCTTTGTGGAGCCCCTTGTGCATGCTAAGTCACTTCAGTCATGTCTGACTCTGTGACCCTATGAACTGTAGCCTGCCAGGCTCCTCTGTCCATGAGATTTTTCAGGAAAGAATACTGTACATGTGCAATTAAATTTTAATCTATTGGGACTTCCTTGGTTGCCTAGTGGTTAAGAATCCACCTTGCAATGCAGAAGATGTGGGTTCAGTCCCTGGTTAGGGAACTAAGATTCCCCATAACACCGAGAAACTAAACTTGTGCCTCACAAGTATTAAAGCTTATGCACCACACCTACTGAAACCTGTGCACTACAACTAGAGAGTTCATATTGCCACAACAAAAGATCCTGCATGATGTGATGGAGATCCCAAGTGCCTAAACTAAGACCTGATGTAGCCCAAAAAATAAATAAAAATTTAACTGGTTAAAAAATAGTGTCCTTATTAGACGAGAGACTAGAGCCTTGCTCCATATACATGTAAGGATGCAATAAGAAGATGGCTGTTGCAAGCCAGGAAGATGACGCTCACCAGCTATTGAATTTCCCATTACATTAATCTTAGACATTCCAGCCTCCAGAAATGTGAAATAAATATTTGCTGTTTAAGCTATCCACTGTATTGGTATTCTTGCTATAGAAGACTGAACTCAGACAAGTAAATTTAATACATAATTTTAACACATCCCACAGAGAAAATCCATTTTGCTGTTAAGCTATTTCAAATCCTAAAAAATGATGCTCTTAAAGTGCTGCACTCAATATGCCAGAAAATTTGGAAAACTCAGCAGTGGCCACAGGTCTGGAAAAGGCCATTTTACATTCCAATCCCAAAGAAAGGCAATACCAAAAAAATGTTCAAACTACTGCACAGTTGCACTCATCTCACACACTAGCAAATAATGCTCAAAATTCTCCAAGCCAGGCTTCAGCAATACATGAACCATGAACATCCAGATGATCAAGCTGGTTTTAGAAAAGGCAGAGGAACCAAAGGTCAAATTGACAACATCAGTTGGATTATCAAAAAAGCAAGAGAGTTCCAGAAAAACATCTGCTTCTGCTTTATTGACTACGCCAAAGCCTCTGACTGTGTGGATCACAATAAACTGTGGAAAATTCTTCAAGAGATGGGAATACCAGACCACCTGACCTGCCTCTTGAGAAACCTGTATACAGGTCAGGAAGCAACAGTTAGAACTGGACATGGAACAACAGACGGGTTCCAAATAAGAAAAGGAGTACGTCAAGGCTGCATATTGTCACCCTGCTTGTTTAACATATATGCAGAGTACATCATGAGAAATGCTGGGATGGAGGAAGCACAAGCTGGAATCAAGATTGCTGGGAGAAATATCAATAACCTCAGATATTCAGATGACACCACCTTTATGGCAGAAAGTGAAGAAGAACTAAAGAGCCTCTTGATGAAAGTGAAAGAGGAGAGTGCAAAAGTTGGCTTAAAGCTCAACATTCAGAAAACTAAGATCATGGCATCCAGTCCCATCACTTCATGGCAAATAGATGGGGAGACAGTGGAAACAGTGGCTGACTTTAGTTTTCTGGGCTCCAAAATCACTGCAGATGGTGACTGCAGCCATGAAATTAAAAGACACTTACTCCTTGGAAGGAAAGTTATGGCCAACCTAGACAGCATACTGAAAAGCAGAGACATTACTTTGTCAGCAGAGGTCCATCTAGTCAAGCGTATGGTTTTTTCAGTGGTCATGTATGGATGTGAGAGTTGGACTATAAAGAAAGCATAGCACCGAAGAACTGATGCTTTTGAACTGTGGTGTTGGAGAAGACTCGTGAGAGTCCCCTGGACTGCAAGGAGATCCAACCAGTCCATCCTAAAGGAGATCAGTCCTGGGTGTTCATTGGAAGGACTGATGGTGAAGCTGAAACTCCAATACTTTGGCCACGTGATGTTAAGAGCTGACTCATTTGAGAAGACCCTGATGGTGGGAAAGATTGAGGGCATGAGGAGAAGGGGATGACAGAGGATGAGATGGTTGGATGGCATCACCGACTCAATGGATATGGGTTTGGGTGGACTCCAGGAGTTGGTGATGAACAGGGAGGTCTGGCATGCTGTGGTTCATGGGGTCACAAAGAGTCGGTCATGACTGAGGGACTGAACTGAACTGAATTGAATGCACCATATTAATAGAATAAAATGAAAACTAAATTATCTTGTCATTAGAATTAGAAAAATCATTTGAGAAAATTCAACACCAAATTTTGACAAAAATGTGCAGCAAACAAAAGGGAACTTCCTCAGCCTGATAAAGGGTATCTATGAAAAAACCCATTTAATATCATACTTAATAGAGAAATACTGAATACACTCCACTTAAGATCATGAAGAAAGGATTTATTCCACTTCCACTTCTATTCAACATTATCCTCTATGTCCTCACATGGGTGTTTGCATAAGAAATAAAAAAAAGGCAACCAGAGTGGAAAAGAAGTGAAACTATCTCCATTTGCAAATTACATCATTCTATATACTAAAAGTCCTAATGAATATAAAAATTATTTGAATGAGTACAGCAAGTTTGCGTAATACATGATAAATATTAAAAAAAAATAGTTATATTTCTGAGGGGCAGTCCTAAGATGGCAGAGGAGTAGGATGGGGAGAACAATTTATCCCCCACAAATTCATCAAAAGATCATTTGAATGCTGAGCAACTCCCACACAACAACTTCTGAACACTGGTGGAGGACAGCAGGCACCCAAAAAGGTAGCCCATTTTCTTTGAAAGGAGGTAGGACAAAATATAAAAACCAAAAAGAGAGTCAAAAGAGTTAGGGATGGATACCCACCCCAGGGAGGGAGTCGTTAAAGAGAAGTTTCCAAACAGCAGGTGTGTGGGGAGTTTTGGAATCTAAGAGGGCAACATAAGCGGGAGGAAAAAAAAAAAAACACACACACACACACACACAGAATACACGCCTAACCACAACTCCCAGCAGAGAAGTAGCCCAGAAGCTCCTGTCTGCCTCTAGTGAGTGGGAGCTGAACAGGGAGGCATGGGTTGCATGCTTAGGGTAAGGAGCAGGCCTGAATGCCCAGAGGACAATCTGAGGGAGCTAACAGGAGATAGCAACCCAAACTGTGGGATAGCCAGAAAGAAAGAAAAAAAAGAGAGAGAGAACTTAGCCATGAAACGCTCTAACCTAAGGCACATCGGGGCCCACTCACAGAACAAAGGATTGAGGGAACACCAAAAGAAAGCTAGCTGGCTGCGGACTGGCCCATTCCCTCACCAGAGGCAGATAAGCAGGTGGGCGACAGCCAAAGCTAGAAGGCAAGGGGCAATCTTGGCCCCAGTGATGGCATACCCCACCAAACTGTGAGTAGGCATGCAGTTGCTAACCAAGTCTTCCTGGGATCGTGGACGGTTGACATCTGCCAGGAGGGTCACAGTCAGAGATCAGTTCCCCAGAGGAGACACACAGCACACCTGAGACGGCGCTCTTGCAGCACACCAGGGAAACCAAGCAGCCGGGACTGGGGAGGTGATTAAGATGCACAGCCCACCTGGGACAGTGTGCTCGCCAAGCACCTTGTCACCCGAGCTCCTCGCACCTGGGAAGGGCACACAATGCATGCCCAACCGAGTCTGTGCCTTTGTGGAGTACCCGAGAATCTGAACCTGAGTAGCTTAGACCTGGGAAGTGCACAAAATCCAGGGCCGGCTTTGGACAGCTCCCCTGCAGAACAACATGGAGCCTGAGCAGTGTAGACAGGGAAAGCACACATGCCGTGAGCTGGGGCAAACCCAGTGTTGTCCATACACTGCGAGCACTTTCCACATACACCAGTGATATTTGTTTGCAGTTTCCCTCCCTCACCACAGCACAACTGAACAAGTGAGCCTAAATAAGTGAGCACCTTCGCCCCCTTGTGTCAGGATAGAAATAAGACCCTGAAGAGACTAGCAAAGAGAGGAAGCCAAAATAAACAAAGAGGGAACAGCTCTGGAAGTGACAGGTGCAACAGATTAAAACCCTGTAGTTAGCATAGACCAAGCATGGCAAGTGGCCTATAGACCTTGAGAAGAACAAGGAACAAGGAATATCTGGAACTGAACTGACCCCATATTGCCCTCAATAGCTCCACAGAAATCCCTAGATAATTTTATTATTATAATTTTTAACTTTTAAAAATTTTAAGTTATTTATTACTCCTTTAATTTTCATTTTATAACCTACTATTACCTTGCCAAAAAAGATCCTATTTTAAAGCAAATTTCATATATTTTAAAAATAATTTTTGTGATTGATTTTGATTTGTATTTTTAATATTGTATTTTTGAAAGTCTAAACTATAGATTTCTAATCTTTGCTTTTTGATATTTGTTATCAGTTTTGTACCTTTAAGAATCTGGTCTTCAGTACACATTTTTATTTACGGGTGTGATTACTGGTTTGATTGCTATCTCCCCTTTTGACTCTCCCTTTTCTCCCCCAGATCACCCTATCTCCTCCCTCCCCCTTCTTTTCTCTACTTAACTCTGTGAACCTCTCTGGGTGTTCCGGGCTTTGGAGAACACTTAGGGAACTGATTGCTGGCTAGATTGGTCTCTCCACCTTTGACTCCCCCTCCTCTCCTCCTGGTCACCTCTATCTCCCTCCTCCCTCTTCTCTTCTCTATGTAACTCTGTGAACCTCTCTGGGTGTCTCCCACTGTGGAGAATCTTCTCACCATTAACCTAGATGTTTTATCATCAGTGCTGTATGGATGGAGAAATCTTGAGGCTACTGTAAGTATAAGACTGAAAGCCAGAGGCAGGAGGCTTAAATCCAAAACTTGAGAACACAAGAAAACTTCAGACTCCATGGAATATTAATTGACAAGAGTTCGTCCAAAAGCCTCCATACCTACACTGAAACCAAGCTCCACCCAAGAGCCAACAAGTTCCAGAGCAAGACATACCAGGCTAATTCTCCTGCAACAGAGGAATATAGCCCTGAGCATTAAAATACAGGCTGCCCAAAGTCACAGCAAACCCATAGACACCTCAAAACTCACTACTGGACACCCCATTGCACTCCAGAGAGAACAGATTCAACTCCACCCATCAGAAGACAGACGCAAGTTTCCCTATCCAGGAAACCTTGACAAGCCACTCTTCCAACCCCACCAACAGGGATGAACCTCCACAATAAAGAGGAGCCACAAACTTCCAGCATAGAGAAAGGCCACCCCAAACACAGCAATCTAAACAAGATGAAAAGGCAGAGAAATACTCAGCAGGTAAAGGAACATGATAAATGCCAAAAAACAAACAAACAAACACACACACACACAAAAAAAAAAAAAAAAAAAAAAACAAAGAAAAGAGGAGGAGATAGGAAGTCTACCTGAAAAAGAATTCAGAATAATGATAGTAAAGATGATCCAACATCTTGAAAACAAAATAGAGTTACAGATAAATAGCCTGGAGACAAGGATTGAGAACATGCAAGAAATGTTTAACAAGGACGTAGAAGAAATAAAAAAGAGTCAATCAATAAAGAATAATGCAATAACTGAGATCAAAAGCACTCTGAAGGGAACCAACAGTAGAATAACTGAGGCAGAAGAGAGGATAAGTGAGGTGGAAGATGGAATGGTGGAAATAAATGAAGCAGAGAGGAAAAAAGAAAAAAAGAATTAAAAGAAATGAGGACAACCTCAGAGACCTCTGGAACAATGTGAAACGACCCAACATTCAAATCATAGGAGTCCCAGAAGAAGAAGACAAAAAGAAAGGCTATGAGAAAATACACGAGGAGATAATAGCTGAAAACTTCCCTAAAATGGAGAAGGATATAGCCACCCGAGTCCAAGAAACCCAGAGAGCCACAAACAGGATAAACCAAGGAGAAACACCCAAAGACACATATTAATCAAACTAACAAAATCAAACACAAATAACAAATATTAAAAGCAGCAAGGGAAAAGCAATAAATAGCACACAAGGGGATTCTCATAAGGGTAACAGCTAATCTTTCAATAGAAACTCTTCAGGCCAGAAGGGAATGGCAGGACATACTTAAAGTGATGAAAGAGAAAAACCTACAACCCACATTACTATACCCAGCAAGGATCTCATTCAAATATGAAGGAGAAATCAAAAGCTTTACAGATAAGCAAAAGCTGAGACAATTCAACACCACCAAACTAGCTCTCCAACAAATGCTAAAGGATCTTCTCTTGACAAGAAACACAGAAAAGGTTTATAAACTCAAACCCAAAACAACAAAGTAAATGGCAATGGGATCATACTTATCAATAATTACCTTAAATGTAAATGGGTTGAATGCCCCAACCAAAAGACAAAGACTGGCTGAATGGATACAAAAACAAGACCTATATATATATATATTCTGTCTACAAGAGACCCACCTCAAAACAAGGGACACATACAGACTGAACGTGAAGCACTGGAAAAAGAAATTTCACATAAATGGAGACCAAAAGAAAGCAGGAGTAGCAATACTCATTTCAGATAAAATAGACTTTGAAATAAAGGCCATGAAAAGAGACAAATAAGGACACTACATAATGATCAAAGGATCAATTATAAATATATATGCACCCAATGTTGGAGCACCACAGTAAATAAGGAAAATGCTAACAAGTATGAAGGGGGAAATTAACAGTAACACAATAATAGTGAGAGACCTTAATACACCACTCACACCTAAGGATAGACCAACAAAACAGAAAATTAGCAAGGAAACACAAACTTTAAATGATGCAATGGCCCAGTTAGACCTAATTTATATCTGTAGGACATTTCACCCCCAAACAATTAATTTCACGTTTTTCTCAAGTGCATACAGAACACTCTCCAAAATAGATCACATTCTGGGCCATAAATCTAGCCTTGGTAAATTTAAAAAAACAGAAATCATTTTCTGATCACAATGCAGTAAGATTAGATGTCAACTACAGAAAAAAAAAAAACTATTAAAAATACAAACATATGGAGTCTAAACAACACGCTTCTGAATAACCAAAAAATCACAGAAGAAATCAAAAAAGAAATAAAAATATGCCTAGAAACAAGTGAAAATTAAAGCAAAACAACCCAAAACCTATCAGTTCAGTTCAGTTCAGTCACTCAGTCATGTCCGACTCTTTGTGACCCCATGAATCACAGCACACCAGGCCTCCCTGTCCATCAAAAACTACTGGTGTTTACTCAAGTCCATCGAGTTGGTGATGCCCTCGAGCCATCTCATCCTCTGCCGTCCCCTTCTCCTCCACGGGACACTGTAAAAACTGTTCTAAGTGGAAGGTTCATAGCAATACAAGCTTACCACAAGAAACAAGAGAAAAATCAAATAAATGGCTTTACACCTAGAGCAACTAGAAAAAGAAGAAATGAAGAACCCCAGAGTTAGTAGAAGAAATCCTAAAAATTAAGGCAGAAATAATTGTGAAAGAAACAAAGGAGACTATAGCAAAAATTAACAAAAGTAAAAACTAGTTCGTTGAGAAGATAAATAAAATAGACAAACCATTAGCCAGACTCATCAAGAAAAAAAGGGAGAAGAATCAAATCAACAAAATTAGAAATGAAAATGGAGAAATCACAACAGACACAACAGAAATACAATGGATCATAAGAGACAACTCTCAGCAACTGTATGCCAATAAAATGGACAACTTGGAAGAAATGGACAAATTCTTAGAAAAGTATAACTTTCCAAAACTAAACCAGGAAGATACAGAAAATCATAACAGACCCATCACAACCACGGAAATCAAAACTGTAATAAAAATTCTCCCAACAAACAAAAGCCAAGCCCCAGATGTCTTCACAGGTGAATTCTAACAAAAATTTAGAGAAGAGCTAACACCTATCCTACTCAAACTCTTACAAAAAATTGCAGAGAAAGGTAAACTTCCAAACTCATTCTATGAGGCCACCTTCATCCTAGTACTAAAACCAGGCAAAGAGACCGCAATAAAAGAAAACTATAGGCCAATATCACTGATCAACATAGATGCAAAAATCCTTAACAAAATTCTAGCAAACAGAATCTAACAACATTAAAATGATCATACATCATGACCAAGTGGGATTTATCCCAGGGATGCAAGGATTCTTCAATATTTGCAAATCAATCAACGTGATACACCACATTAACAAATTGAAATATGAAAACCATATGATTATCTCAGTAGATGCAGAGAAAGCCTTTGACAAAATTCACATCCATTTATGTTAAAAACCCTCTAGAAAGCAGGCATAGAAGGAACATACCTCAACATGATAAAAGCCATATGTGACAAACCCACAGCAAACATCATATTCAATGGTGAAAAATTGAAAGCATTTCCCCTAAAGTCAGGAACAAAAGAAGTGTGCCCACTCTCACCACTACTATTCAACATAGTTTTGGAAGTTTTAGCCACAGAAATCAGAGAAGAAAAAGAAATTAAAGGAACCCATATTGGAAAAGAAGAAGTAAAACTCTCCCTGTTTGCAGATGACATGATCTTCTACATCGAAAACCCTAAAGACAACACCAGAAAATTACTAGAGCTAAGCAATGAATATAGTGAAGTTGCAGGATATAAAATTAGCACAAAGAAGTTCCTTGTATTCCTATACACTAACAATGAGAAAATAGAGAAATTAAGGAAACAATTCCATTCACCATTGAAACAAAAAGAAAAAAAAATACTTAGAAATAAGTCTACCTAAGGAAACAAAAGACCTATGTATATAAAACTATAAAACACTGATGAAATAAATCAATGATACAAATAGATGGAAAAATATACCATGTTCATGAACCAGAAGAATCAATATAGTGAAAATGAGTATACGACCCAAAACAATCTATAGATTCAATGCAATCCCTATCAAACTACCAATGGCATTTTTCAGAGAACTAGAACAAATAATTTCAGTTTGTATGGAAATACAAAACCTCGAATAGCCAAAGCAATCTTGAGAAAGAAGAATGGAACTGGAGGAATCAACCTGCCTGACTTCAGGCTCTACTACAAAGCTACAGCCATTAAGACAGTATGGTACTGGCACAAAGACAGAAATATAGATCAATGGAACAAAATAGAAAGCCCAGAGATAAATCTACACACATATGGACACCTTATCTTTGACAAAGGAGGCAAGAATATACAATGGAGAAAAGACAACCTCTTTAACAAGTGGTGCTGGGAAAACTGGCCAACCACTTGTAAAAGAATGAAACTAGAACACTTTCTAACACCGTACACAAAAATAAACTCAAAATGGATTAAAGATCTAAATGTAAGACCAGAAACTATAAAACTTCTAGGGGAAAATATAGGCAAAACACCCTCTGACATAAATCACAGCAGGATCCTCTATGACCCACCTCCCAGAGTAATGGAAAAAAAGCAAAAATAAACAAATGGGACTTAATTAAACTTAAAAGCTTTTGCACAACGAAGGAAACTATAAGCAAGGTGAAAAGATGGCCTTCAGAATGGGAGGAAACAATAGCAAACGAAGCAACTGACAAAGAATTGATCTCAAAAATATACAAGCAGCTCATGCAGCTCAATACAAGAGAAATAAATGACCCAGTCAAAAAATAGGCCAAGGAACTAAACAGTTTTTCTCCAAAGAAGACATAGAGATGGCTAACAAACACATGAAAAGATGCTCAACATCACTCATTATCAGAGAAATGCAAATCAAAACCACAATGAGGTACCATCTCACACTGGTCAGAATGGCTGCTATCAAAAGGTCTACAAGCAATAAATGCTGGAGAGGGTGTGGAGAAAAGGGAACCCTCTTACACTATTGGTAGGAATGCAAACTAGTACAGCCACTATGGAGAACCATGTGGAGATTTCTTAAAAACTGGAAATAGAACTGCCATACGACCCAGCAATTCCATTGCTGGGCATACACACTGAGAAAACCAGAATTGAAAGAGACACGTGTACCCCAGTGTTCATCCTAGCACTGTTTATAATAGCCAGGACATGGAAGCAACTTAGATGTCCATCAGCAGATGAATGGATAAGAAAGCTGTGGTACATATACACAATGGAATATTACTTAGTATTCAAAAGAATGCATTTGAGTCAGTTCTAATGAGGTGGATGAAACTGGAGCCTATTATACAGAATGAAGTAAGTCGGAGAGAAAAACACCAATGCAGTATATTAAGGCATTTATATGGAATTTAGAAAGATGGTACTGATGACCCTATATGTGAGACAGCAAAAGTGACACAGATGTAAAGAACAGACTTTTGGACTCTGTGGGAGAAGGTGAGCGTGGGATAATTTGAAAGAATAGCACTGAAACATGTATATTACCATATGTGAAATAGATTGCCAGTCCAGGTTAGATGTATGAGACAGGGTGCTCAGGGCCAGTGCACTGGGATGACCTTGAGGGATGGGATCAGGAGGGCACTAGTAGTGGGGTTCAGAATGGGGAACACATGTACACCCATGGCTGATTCATGTCAATGTATGGCAAAAACCATTACAATATTCCAAAGTTAATTAGCCTCCAATAAAAATAAATAAATTAATTTAAAATAAAAAATAGTTATATTTCTATAGATTATCAGTGAAGTATTCAAAAATAAAATAGAGAAAGCAATCACATTTACAACAGCATCAAAATTAATAAAATACTTCAGAACAAGTTTAACAAAAGTATAGGAGATGTACACTGAAAACTACAGAATACTGTTGAAGGAAAATTAAAGATCTAAACAATTAGAAAGATCTTGCATTCATGATTTAAAAGACATGATATTAAAATGGCAATATGCTCAAATTGATCTACAGATTCAACAGAATCTCTAGCAAAATTTTAACTGGCTTTTGTTCAGAAACTTAAGAAATCCACTTGGAAATGCACAGCACCTAGAATAGCCAAAACAATGTTGAATAGAACAAAGTTATAGGATTCACACTCCTCAGTTTCAAGTCTTACTAAAAATTACTATAAAGTAAAACTGTGGTATGGATGCAAAGATAGACATATAAATCAGTGGAATATAATTCAGGGTCCAGAAATAAACTGTACGTCTATTATCAACTGATTTTTCACAGTGGTTCCGAGGTAATTCAATCAGAGTAAGAATAGTGCTGTGACAATGGGATTGTTGTTGTGTTCATTTGCTAAGTCATGTCCAATTTTTTGCAACCCCATGAGCTGAAGCATGCGGGGCTTCCCTGTCCTCTATATCCCCGAGTTTGCTCAAACTCATGTCCACTAAGTCAATGATGCCATCCAACCATCTCATCCTCTGTCACCCTTTTCTGTTGCTCTCAATCTTTCCCAGTATCAGGTTCTTTACCAGTGATTCAGCTAGTCGCATCAGGTAGACAAAGTATTGGAGCTTCAGCTTCAGTATCAGTCCTTCCAATGAATATCCAGGGTTGATTTCTTTTAGGACTGACTGGCTTGATCTCCTTGCTGTCCAAGAGACTCTCAAGAATCTTCTCCACCACCACAGTTTGAACTCATCAATTCTTTGGTGTTCAGCCTTCTTTATGGTCCAACTCTCACATCTGTACACGACTACTGGAACATCCATAGCTTTGACTAGATGGACCTTTGTTGGCAAAGTGATGTCTCTGCTTCTTAATAGACTGTCTAGTTTTGTCATAGCTTTTCTTCCAAGTAGCCAGCATCTTTTAATTTCATGGCTGCAGTTACCATCCATAGTGATTTTGGAGCCCAAGAAAATGAAATCTGTCACTGTTTCCACATTTTCCCATCTGTTTGCCATGAAGTGATGGGACCAGATGCCATGATCTTCATTTTTCTTTTAATTTAATTTATATATTTTCTTGTTGCACTGTTTCTTCATTGCTGCATGAGGGCTTTCCCTAGTTGCAGTGATTGGGAGTTAGTCTCTAGTTGCCATGCACAGGTTTCTCATTGTGGTGGCTTCTCTTGTTGCAGTGCACTGGCTCTAGGTGCATGGGCTCAACATCCATGGCACAGGGGCTTAGTTGCCCCAAGGCATGTGGGATCTTCCAGGATCAGGTATCAAACCCATGTCCCTTGCATTGGCTGGCCGACTTCCAACCACTGGTCCACCAGGGAAGCCCTGATCTTCGTTTTTTGAATGTTGAGTTTTAAACCAGCTTTTTCATTCTCTTGTTTCAGCATCATCAAGAGGCTCTGTAGTTCCTCTTCACTTTCTGCTATTAAAGTGGTATCATCTGCATATCTGAGGCTGTTGCTATTTCTCTGGCAATCTTGATTCCAGCTTGTGAGTCATTCAGGCCATGATTCAGATGGTAAAGTATCTGCCTGCAATTCAGGAAACCGGGGTTCAATCACTGGAACAGGAAGATCACAGAGAAGGGAACAGAAACTCGCTCTAGCATCCTTGCCTGGAGAATTACATGGACAGAGGAGTCTGACAGGCTACAGTCCATGGGGTTGCAAAGAGTCAGACATGACTGAGGGAGTAATACTTCCACTTTCTACTCTGCATATAATTTAAATAAGCAGGGTGATAATATACAGTTTGGACATATTCCTTTCCCAATTTTGAACCAGTCTGTTGTTCCATATCCAATTCTAACTGTTGTTTCTTGTCCTGCATACAGATTTCTCAGGAGGCAGGTGAGGTGGTCTCATATTGTTGCAGAAACCAGTACTCGAGAAACCAACCACCACACTCAGAGAGTTGGAGAACTCAGGTTTATTACACCGGCAGGCCCAGAGGAGTTAACACTCCAAGCTCTGAGCCCTGAACAAAGGGATTACAGAGTTTTTATATATGGACAGGCATGATTAAGCGGGTTTGTGGGTCTTCAGGGGCCAGGGCGATTGCAAAGAGTAGGACAAGGGTGAGTGAGATAAGCTCCAGTTCCTAGTACTGTTAATCCCACTTTCTGAGACCTACATGATCAGAGCCAGCTGAGTTACAGAGACAGAAAAAGCAGGAGGTTATGTAAAAATTTTAACTTTTCCTCTTCATTCCCCCCTCTTGATGCTTCTATCACTCATTGTAGAAAGCACCATCTCATGTTTTAGTAGGATGTTTAGAGCTCCCCATTGTTTAGGGGACTATACTGAGCTATTACAGTTTGTAATTTTATGGATTCAATCCAAGAGGTTATGAACTGGGTAATTGCATTCAGAATACAAGGGCCAAACAAGAGCGCCACAAAGAACATGAAGAGAGGACTGGTTAAAGGGAGAAACCACGATGCCCAGCTCCAGACATTGTTCCAATTATCCCAGGAATTTGCTAGTTCCTCTCTCCTTTTCACGATTTGTTCCCTTAGCTGTTGGGCCATGTCCCTGACTATTCCTGATTGGTTTACATAAAAGCAGCATTCTTCATTTAAGAAGAGGCAGAGTCCTCCCTTTTCAGCTGTCATTAGGTCTAGCCCTCTTCTACTCTGTAAAACCACCTCAGCCAGGGAATCTAGTTGGTCCTGTAAGGCCACTAAAGATTTGGCTACTCTCTCAATGTTGTCTGTGAAGTCTTTGGATAGTGTATGGTAAAAGGTGGTTGATGAAGCAATTCCTCTTATTCGTATACCTATTCCAGCCTTGATTCCTAGACCAACTAGTAGGAGTATAAACTGGATGGCTCTTTTTGACCACATATGTGCTGCCAGAGGTACGATGAGAGTCTGATTGCTAGGGACAATATTTATCTGGGGAGTGAGGAAAGCTAAGGTGCAGATACCCATCCAATTGACTGGTAGACATAAGTAAGCATCTGCCCCACAAACAAAAAGGCCTTGGGAGTGGCACCACATTGTGTTTGTGGGAGGATGAGTGGGCCACTCACCTTTTAAAGTTTGATTACATTGGTCCCTTGCTAAATTGCCTACAGGTTCATTTCCTCCATCATTTGTAAAGCATTCTGTAGCCTTTTGAGTTAACTCAATTACCCTTAAGACTGGCCCTTGTAAGGATGGATCTATAGGAGTTCCCATGGCTGTTGCATTAATAGTACTGGTGTAGCTAAGTACCGTGGAGCTCCTAAGGATAAGCACAGCCAGGAATCCTTGGCCAGCTGGGGGTTGGTGTCATTAAGGAGGTGATGAGTTGCCTTGAGAACCAGTTAGACTAAGGTCTAAGGGGGAGTTAACTCTAACCTGGGTTATACTGCCAACAGGTAGAATATGAATTTTTAGGGCAAAGTTGGTCTGTGATTTTGTTTGCATTACTGTCCCTGTCCAGTAGGTTTTTCCATTTATTTGACAGACACCTGTACTGGGTTGTAACATCTGAGTGGCATTTAGGGTAGATGGAGGCACAGGGGTATTATGGCAATGCCATGCTGTCAGGATACTACCTGGGGTTTGGATCCTCTGGTGGGGGAAAGGTAGCGGCAGCGGGGGGCATGACTGGAAAACATTTTTGGCACCCAGGCCCCTGGATATGCATCATATGGTTAAGAAGGCAGTAGGTGATCGGCCTATAAGATTGGCTATCTATACATTGTTCTAGCTGATGGTTAAGTAAGTGATTTTCCAAGGGTAGACTGTAATGTCGACAGGTGCATGATGGGTAAGGAAAGGCACCATCTGTTACAGCAAGGGACACCAAAAGGCTGCAAAGCAGCCTGCACATAACAGATAACTGAACACTAGCAAAAGGTTTTCTCCCCATCTTTGGGTTGTCATGGCTATAGCAACTGAGTCTATCGTGAATGGGGGGTCAGCTGTACTGTGGAGCAGTTTAGTTAGTAGAAAGAACTGATCATAAGTGACATCTAATAAGAATGAGGCTTCCCACTACAGTGAGATAATAGACAGCTAACTGCAGCTTCTGACCCAAATCCCAGTCCTGGGGTGTGACTGAAGCTAGTCCTGTAGTGAAGAGCACAGCAGCAATACCAATCAGGGATAGAGTCCAGGGTTGACAATGAAAATCCATTGATATTTTGATAGCTGGATCCTCAAGCTTCTGCTGTGCATTGACCAGCCAGCTGTCAGAATGTGGCTGGAGCAAGGCTGAAGAATTCTCAAGCTTCTGCTGTGCATTGAATGTTTCTGGAATGACTAGAGCAGGGCTCAGCATCCTTCATGGGTGAGGGTCATTGTTTTTGGAACCAGACCTTGAGGGGGTTTTGGGGGTCCTGAACTGTTTTCCGGGTGTCCTCATTACAGGAAGCCATTGACTTCTTGACTCTGTTGTGGTGGATCCAAGGGATGACACCTGTAACTTTAACAGCAGTAGGGGTTGCCAGGACAACGAGGCGAGGGCCCATTCAAACTGGCTGAAATGGTTCTTTTTTCCAATCTTTAACCCATACTTCATCTCCTGGCTGGCAGGGATGAACCCAATTGCCCAAAGGAATGGGTGTCCTTTCTAAGGTTTCTCGGGCGATATGGTGGAAGACTTTTCCTAGGGCCTGGAGGTGTCAGGACATCTCCAGGTCAGCTAGTTGTTGGGAGTTTCCCTTGAGTTTTCCTATCACTGGGGGCGTTCTTCCATATAAGATCTCAAAGGAAGAATAGCCTGAGGGCCTTGGAGTGCATCAGGCTTGGAGTAAGGCTAGGGGTAAAATGTCAACCCAAGATAACTGGGTCTCCTGACAGAGTTTAGCTAATGTAGTCTTGAGGGTCCAATTCATGCATTCAACTTTCCCTGAGCTCTGTGGCCTGTAAGCAGTGTGAAGCTTCCATTTGATTCCCAGTGTCCTGGATAAAGTTTGGATTATCTCAGACACAAAAGCTGGCTCATTGTCAGACTGTATGGAGAGAAGCAGGCCATATCTCGAGATTATGTCTCTTAGTAAGGCCTTGGCCACTTCTCGTGCCTGTTTAGTGTGTGGGGGGTAGGCTTCAGCTCATCCTGAGTAGGTGCAGACTACCACAAGTAAATACTTATAGCCCCTATCAGGCTTGACTTCAGGAAATTCCACTTCTAGATCTTCAAAGGGCAGAGTCCCAACTGTCTGCACCCCTGGGTTGGGTCTTTGTCCTTGGCTGGTGTTGTTTTGCACACAAGTCACACATCTAGCACTGATCTTGGCATGCAAGGATGGGAGCTTAGGAATGAAATAGTAGCAGCTCAGTAAATCTTCAGCCCAGTTTTTCCTAAATGAGTTGTCTCATGATGTTGTTTTACCAGCTGGATTGCTATATTGCTGGGAACAAAGAGTCTTTAGTCTGGGAGCTTCCATCAGCCCTCCTTTTCTTTTATTCCTCCCTCATTGATCTCTTCCTTGCACATTGATCTTCTTCCTTGATGTATCTCAGGGATGGAGGCAATTCTGGTGCCAAGAGGATCTTAAAGATTGATTTGGGGCCCACTGTGGGGCTCGGTTGGGTTGCCACCTCTTTGGCTGCCTGATCTGCCAATGGATTTCCTTTGCTGATTGGATCAGTTCCTCACTGATGGCCTTTATCATAGATGATTTCCACTTGGGAAGGCTTCCAGACTGCTTCCAATAGCTGAAGGATTTTTTTTTTTTTTTTGCTTTTAATCTCCTTTCCCCCTGCTGTCAATAGTCCCCTTTCTTTATAAATGGCTCCATGTACATGTAGAGTATCAAAGGCATACCTTGAATCAGTACAGATGTTGACTTGTTTCCATTTGGCATACCTTAGCACCTGGGTGAGTGTCCATAGCTTAGCCCATTGTGGTGACCACCCTTGTGGCAAGGCCTCAGCCCTCACTATCTCATCAGTTGTTGTTATGGCATAGCCTGCTTTGCGTTGGCTGTCTTGGATGAAACTGCTTCCATCAGTGAATAGTTCCAGTTCTGGGTTCTGGAGGGGAATGTCTGTCAGGTCCAGTCTGATTGAGTAAATTCCATCTATGACCTCCTCACATTTATGATCTGGGGTTCCCGCTTCTGTAGGTAAAATGATGGCGGGGTTCAGCATCTGCACAGTCTCAAGTTGGACCTATGGGTTTTCACAAAGCAGTCCTTGATAGTGAGTCATCCTGAAGCTGGTCAGCCACTTATGCCCTTGGCTGTTCATTAGGGCAGTAACAGCATGGGGAACCCTTACATTTAAATTTTGTCCTAGAGTAAGCTTATCTGCTTCTCTGACCAAAACCACAGTGGCAGCTAGTGCCCAGAGGCATGGCGGCCATCTCATGACCATTGGATCCAGTTGTTTGGACAGGTATGAGACGGTGCTGCCACGGCCCAATTGTTTGTGTGAGGACCCCCCAGTGCAGTGTGATTTTTCTCATGTATAAAGAGGTTAAAGTCCTGAGTCACATCTGTCAGCCCTAATGCTGAAGTGCTGGTCAAGAGTCTCTTTATCTTCTTGAAGGCCTTTTCCTGTTCAGGTCCCCACTCTAGGGGATCCTTATCAGACCCTACTGTGGCTTTAAACAAAGGCTTGGCAATTTCAGAGGAACCTGGTATCCAGATCTGGCAGAATCTGGAAGCCCTGAGGAACTCGCAGACTTCTTTCTTGGTGTTCAGCTTGCTTCCTCTCATATCCGAGTGCCTGATGACCTTTTGAGATGACAAACCCCAGGTACTTGACCTCCTGTCTTCAGATCTGAGCCTTTTTCCATGACACCTTGTACCTTGCTGTGGGGAGTAGAGCCAACAGGGCTTTGGTGCCTCTCCAGCAGTCCCCTTGGGTGGGACTGGCTAGCAACAGGTCATTCACATACTGGAGTAGGGTGCAGTTTAGTTTCTCTGGGAAAGGGAGCAAGGCCCACAGCCAGGGCTTTACCGAACAGGGTAGGTGAGTTTTTGAAGTCTTGTGGTAGTCAAGTCCAAGTCAGCTGTGTCTTTCTCCCAGTGTCTTCCCATTCCAAGGCAAACAAGGGCTGGCTGGTTGATGACAGCCGGAGGCAGAAAAATGCATCTTTGAGATCGAGGCAGGTGAACCAGCTTGCCTGAGTGGGCAAGAGACTCAGGAGAATGTAGGGATTTGGGACCATTGGATGAATTGTGATCACTGCACTGTTGACTGCGTGGAAGTCCTGGCCGGGGAGGTAGTCGTTTCCTCCAGACTTTTTGACGGCTAAGAGTGGAGTGTTCCAAGGAGACTGACATTTGATGAGGATCTTGGCATCTTGTAGGCACCGGATGTGGTGCTGAATTCCCAGGCGTGCCTCCCATGGTACTGGATATTGTTTCTGTCTAACAGGAATGGCTCCTGGCCTCAGGTCCACTACAATGGGGGCATGGTTTTTTGCCAAACCTGGAGTCCCCTTCTTTGCCCAGACTTGAGGGAATTATTTTAGCAGTCTGGGGAGATTTATTTGTTCCCTCCCTGAGGAATAGAGATGCCATTCATCTTCCCTGGGCACAGTCATGGCCATCATCAGACCCGATTGTCTCCCCAAGGTGAGGCCCACAGGCTTTCTGGGGATAAAGGTGATTTGTGCCCCCAGTTTTGTCAGTAAGTCTCTACCCAGCAGGGGAATGGGGCATTCTGGTAAGTACAGAAATTCATGAGTCACCAGATGGCCCCCTGCCTGACACGAATGGGCCTTGCAAAATGAGCGGGTTGCCATGTCCCCTGTGGCCCCAACAATAGTTGCTGTTTGGCCTGTGAGGGGAGCCACAGGTGTGGTTACCACAGAGTGTTCAGCTCCAGTATCCACCATAAAAGTCACTGATTGGTCCCCTAGTTTCATCATGACCATGGACTCCTGGGGGCTCAGGATTAGGGAGCCTGGTCTTCCCTAGTCTGATTCTATTCCAGCCAGGCTGATAAGGTTTTGGACAGCCAGCTCAGGCTGGTACCTTTCTTTGTTGGGTTGAGTGAACTTCTTTGATCCTTTAGATGTCCCTCTGTGATGAAGGCACTCATTCCTCCAGTGTCCGGTCTCTTTGCTATAGGTGTACTGTTCGTAGCATAGTGGTGGTCTCTTCTTAGTTTCCCCTTTCCATGAGGAAACAGTCTGTTTCAGGGATCTGAGCTCCTCAATGCTGCTGGTAGCAGGGCTGCTTTCTGTTTCATTTTTTTTTTAAATCTACTTCTCATTGGGCTTCATTGGTCTCGGTTCACAAAGACTTTATTCACTACTTCCAGGAGCTGTGTGGCATTCATCCCAGTGAAGCCTTCCAGCTTTTGGAGCTTTCGTTGGATGTCTGCACGGGATTGAGCCACAAAGGCAGCATTAATCATCTGTTGATTCTCGGCTGTCTCAGGGTTGAATGGGGTGTATGTCCAGAATGCTTCACACAGTCTCTCATAAAATTTGGTGGGGGTTCTCATCCGCTTTTTTGATTATCCTTGTAATTTTGGACATACTGGTGGGCTTTTTGGCTCCCGCTCGAGGTCCATGTAGAAGGGCATCATGGTATCAACCCAGGGTTTCTTGTCCTTCTCTGGTATTGAAATCCCAATTAGGTCTCCTCTCCAGCATCGCTTAAGACCGCTGCGGGGGCTTGTCCTCGGAGCCATTTTTGGGCTTCTGTTGAGATGCATTGCCTTTCCTCAGTGGTGAAGAGAGACATAAGGAGCTGGTGACAGTCGTCCCATGTAAGCTGATGGGTGTAGAAAATGGACTCTAGGAGGTCAATTATAGCCTGTGGTTTATCAGGGTATGCTGGCTTCTAAGGTGTTTCCAGTTTAGGAGATCAGTAGTGCTGAAGGGCCAGTAATAGAGGATGGAATGACCAGGATAGACTGAGCCATCCTAATTCATTTGTTGAGGACCTTGAGTTTCTCACAGTGGCATCTGATGGGCTGTGGCCAGGAGGTTAGATTGTCTGGCCGAGCAGAGCTAATTCCCTAATGGCTTGGGGCTGGAGTCTTGCTCATGAGGTAGTGCAGGGGACACAGAGGGAGGTGGACTGTCCAGCAGTGGGTCCGGTGCTGGCTGTGCTGGGGTTTGTGGAATCAGGGGAATGTATGGCCAGGGCAGTAGTGGGTCTTCCACTGGATCTCCCTGGAATATAGGGTTTTTTCCCCTTCTTTCTTTTTTCTGAGTAGATGGGCCACAAATCCCCTACTCTGTCCCTGTTCGTTCATACAAAATCTTGCCCATGGGGGCAGGGTCTGTGTCATTAAAAGCCAGGAGTCTATGTATGGAAACTGATCTGGATGTTCTGGAGTTCCAGTGACTACCTGGTGGACTTCTTGGACAGTTGGCAGGTCGAGAATGCCCTCTGGCGGCCATCCAAAGTCAAAGGATGGCCAATTGAGCTCGCAGAAGTTACAGAGCTTCCTGGGGGGGGGGGGGGGGTCATCTTGACTCCATTATCTCCTACCAAGCCCTTCTTAAAGTTCTTTATCATGCATTCTAAAACTGTTGGCTTAGAGGAACTTTCCCCCATGTTGACAACTGTAATCTACCTGGCAGGGTTTTGAGGAAAACCTAATCTCTTAGATGTCAGCTCAAGGAGTCAGTCAATAGGAGACTAACTGGTAACCAATAATTTCTCCCTCCCTGTGTATCCCACCCTGAGTTGGTGGTGCAAAGACAAACAAGGCTGGGTGCCACCTCAAAAGAGGACGCCATTCACGTGCCCACTTGGCCACGTCCCCAGGGGGGAATTAGGTGCCTCTTAGCATTGGCAGATCGGTATAAAACCAGATCTGTCTCACAGGGAGGGACTGGGTCCCCCAAAGGTAGACACTGCCTTGAGCCATATGGAGTCACCATGGAACCACAAGCTAAGGCCCACTTGGACTCCATAGCCACGAAGGCCGTGAAGCCCTACAATCGAGCCTGAAGCACAAGCGAGTCAGACCACACATTCATTCGCATTCATTTTTCTTCTGCCTGGCTGCTCTCCTGAGGGAGATTTAAGATGCCTCAGAGCATTGGCAAATCGGTATAAACCCCCAACCTGGACTAGCCTTGCAGGGAAGGATCAAATCTCCCAGAGACTGGCACCACCTTTCAGCCTTATAAGGTCGTCATGGAACCGTAGGCTTTGGACCCTCTCAAATTCGTAGTCCAAGGATTGTGGAGCTCATTTTCACTTCCTTCAATCAGCAATCATGCATACACAATCACTCAGAGGTTATCACAATACCTCCCTTTTTCCCGAGTCCCCAGGTCTCCCTATCTGATGCTCCCTTCCTGGGAGCCCAAGGAGGTGATCAGTCTCTTCTTCTACCCATTGGGGTAGTTTCCTGCCTGGGGACCAGCCCCGGGCTTTACCTTATCCTGTGGACGTTCCTGGTGAGTTGGTCCATCCCTCCGATGAGCCCAGTTGGGGCTCGACCATCCAGAGTGTTGGAACACCAGTCCGAAAGAGAACCCAGAATACCGTCAGGTGGCACGCCTTCTCGTTCATCTCGGGACTCCTCTGCTCTGACCTGGCCGAGCCACTAGTCCGGTGGCTCAAGGGGCCAGCGTGGTTGGAGTCTTTCTGGGGCCTCCAGAAATGCTGCAGAAACCAGTGCTTGAGAAACCAAGCACCACACTCAGAGAGTTGGAGAACTCAGGTTTAATACACTGGCAGAGCCCTGAACAAAGGGCTTACAGAGTTTTTATACATGGACAGGTATGATTAAGTGGATTTGTGGGTTTGCGGGGGCTAGGGCGATTGCAAAGAGTAGGACAAGGGTGAGTGAGATAAGCTCCAGTTCCTAGTATTGCGAGTCCCCACTTTCTAAGACCTATATGATCTAGACTTTGTAAGGAGCAAGCTGAGTTACAGAGGCAAAAAGGGAAGGAGGTTATGTAAAAATTTTAACATTTCCTCTTCAGTATTCCCATTTCTTTAAGAATTTTCCATAGAGAATTTCAGCTGAAGATGGTGGAGTAGAAGGACGTGCACTCATCTCCTCCTGTGAGAGCACCAAAATCACAACTAACTGCTGAACAACCATCAACAGGAGGATGCTGGAACCGACCAAGAAAAGATACCCACATCCAAATGCAAAGAAGCAGCAGCACTGAGATGGTAGGAGGGGCACAATCACGGTAAAATCAAATCCCATACCCACCAAGTGAGTGACCCACAAACTGGAGAGCAACAATAACAAAGAATTTCTCCCACTTTTGTGAAGGTTATGAACCCCACATCAGGCTTTCCAGCCTGGGGTTCTGACAAAGGGACTGGGAATCCCCAGGGAATCTGATCTTGAAGGCCAGTGGGATTTGATTGCAAGACTTCCACAGGACTGGGGGTAACAAAGACTCCAGTCTTGGAGGGCACAAACAAAACATTGCCTGCACCAAGACTCAGAGGGAAAGAACAGTGACTCCATAGGAGACTGAAAAAAAAGTACCTGCTAGTATTGGAGGGTCTACTGTGGAAGTATGGGTTGAAAAGTGCTCACCCTAGGGATGGGGGCACTGGCACCAACAGCCTGGGAAGGTACCTGCCTTTTGGTGTAAACCCTCTTGGAGGTCTCTATAGAGCCATAGGGCTGGGTCATCTCAAGCCAAAAAACTACCAGAGTATGAACCCTACCTATCAGCAGATAATTGGATTTAAAGCTTTACTGAGCAAAACCCTACCCACCAGAGCAAGGTACAGGTTTTCCCATCACTAGTCCCCCCCCGCCCCAGGATGCTTACACAAGCGTCTTAGCCTCCTCCATCAGAGGGGAGAGAGAAGAAGCAAGAAGAACCACAGTCCCAGAGTGACTAAAACAAAAACAACATTACAGAAAGTTAATCAGCACAAAAAAAGCAGAAAGGTATGTCGAGAAGAAGGGAGAAGATAAAACCCCAGAAAAACAATTAAACTGAGTGAAGATAGGCAACCTTTCAGAAAAAAGAATTCAGAATAATAATAATGAAGATGTTTCAGGATCTTTGGAAAAGAACAGAGGCAAAGATTGAAAAGACACAAGAAATGTTTACCAAAGACCTACAAGAACCAAAGAACAAACAGAGACGAATAACACACTAGATGGAATCCACAGCAGAAAAACTGAAGCAGAAGAATGGATAAATAACCTGGAGGACAGAATGGTGGAAATCACTGCTTCAGAACAGAATATAGAAAAAGAATGAAAAGAAATGAAGGCAGCTTAAGAGACCACTGGGACAACAATAAACGTACAAAAAGTCCCAAACAGGAGATGTCAAGAGTGAACGTCAATATTTTAGGAATCATAGAACTAAAATGGACTGGAATGGGTGAATTTAACTCAGATGACCATTATATCTATTACTGTGGGCAAAAACCCCTTGGAAGAAATGGGGTAGCCATCATAGTCAACAAAAGAATCCAAAATGCAGTACTTGGATGCAATCTCAAAAAATGACAGAATGATCTCTGTTCGCTTCTAAGGCAAACCATTCAATATCACGGTAATCCAAGTGTATGCCCCGACTAATAATGCTGAAGAGGCTGAAGTTGAATGGTTCTATGAAGACCTACAAGACCTTCTAGAACTAACACACCAAAAAGATGCCCTTTTCATTATAGGGGACTGGAATGCAAAAGTAGGAAGTCAAGAGAGAACTGGAGTAACAGATAAATTTGGCCTTGGAGTAAATGAAGCAGGGCAAAGGCTAATAGAGTTTTGCCAAGAGAACTCACTGGTCATAGCAAACACCCTCTTCCGACAACACAGGAGAAGACTCTACACATGGACATCACCAGATGGTAAACACCAAAATCAGATTGATTATATTCTTTCCAGCCAAAGATGGAGAAGCTCTGTACAGTCATCATAAAGAAGACTGGGACCTGACTGTGCCTCAGATCTTGAACTCCTTATTGCCAAATTCAGACTTAACTTGAAGAAAGTAGGGGAAACCACTAGACCATTTAGGTATGACCTAAATCAAATCCCTAACAATTATACAGCAGAAGTGAGAAATAGATTTAAGGAATAGATCTGATAGAGTGCCTGATGAACTATGGACAGAGGTTCGTGACATTGTACAGGAGACAGGGATCAAGACCATCCCCAAGAAAAAGAAATGCAAAAAAGTAAAATGGCTGTCTGAGGAGGCCTTACAAATAGCTGAGAAAAGAAGAGTAGCAAAAGGCAAAGGAGAAATGGAAAGATATATCCATTTGAATGCAGAGTATTCAAGAATAGCAAGAAGAGATAAGAAAGCCTTCCTCAGTGATCAAGTGCAAATAAATAGAGGAAAACAATAGAATGGAAAGACTAGAGATCTCTTCAAGAAAATTAGAGATACCAAGGGAATTCATGCAAAGATGGGCTCAAAAAAGGACAGAAGTGGTATGGACCTAACAGAAGCAGAAGATATTAAGAAGAGGTGGCAAGAATTCACAGAAGAACTGTACAAAAAAGATCTTCATGACCCAGATAATCATGATGGTGTGATCACTCACCTAGAGCCAGACATTCTGGACTGTGAAATCAAGTGGGCCCTAGGAAGCATCGTTATGAACAAAGCTAGTGGACATGATGGGATTCCAGTTGAGCTATTTCAAATCCTAAAAGATTATGCTGTGAAAATGCTGCACTCAATATGCCAGCAAATTTGGAAAACTCAGCAGTGGCCACAGGCCTGGAAAAGGTCAGTTTTCATTCCAATCCCAAAGAAAGGCAATGCCAAAGAATGTTCAAACTACTGCACAATTTCACCCATCTCACAAGCTAGTAAATAATGCTCAAAATTCTCCAAGCCAGGCTTCAGCAATACGTGAACTGTGAACATCCAGATATTCAAGCTGGTTTTAGAAAAAGCAGAGGAACAAGAGATCAAATTGCCAACATCTGATGGATCATTGAAAAAGCAAGAGAGTTCCAGAAAAACATCTATTTCTGCTTTATTGACTATGCCAAAGCCTTTGACTGTGTGGATCACATCAAACTTGGAAAATTCAAGAGATAGAAGTACCACACCATCTGACCTGCGTCTTGAGAAATCTGTATGCAGGTCAAGAAGCAACAGTTAGAACTGGACATGGAACAACAGACTGGTTCCAAATTGGGAAAGGAGTATGTCAAGGCTGTATATTGTCACCCTGCTTATTTAACTTACATGCAGAGTACATCATGCAAAATGCTTGGCTGGGTGAAGCACAAGCTAGAATCAAGATTGCTGGGAGAAATATCAGTAACCTCAGATATGCAGATGACACAACACTTTCGGCAGAAAGGGAGGAAGAACTAAAGAGCCACTTGATGAAAATGAAAGAGAAGAGCGAAAAAGTTGTCTTAAAACTCAGAATTCAAAAAACTAAGATCATGGCATCTGGTCCCATCACTTCATGGCAGATATATAGGGAAACGATGGAAACAGTGACTCCGAAAATGGACCAAAAATGATTTTTGGGCTGGTGACTGCAGCCATGAACTTGAAAGATGCTTGCTCCTTGGAAGAAAAGCTATGACCAACCTAGACAGCATATTAAAAAGTACAGACATTACTTTGCCAACAAAAGTCTATCTAGTCAAAGCTATAGTTTTTTCCAGTAGTCATGTATGGATGTACGAGTTGAACCATAAAGAAAGCTGAAGAATTGATTCTTTTGAACTGTGGTGTTGGAAAAGACTCTTGAGAGTCCCTTGGACTGCAAGGAGGCCAAACCAGTCAATCCTAAAGGAAATCAGTCCTAAATATTTGTTGGAAGGACTAATTCTGAAGGTGAAACTCAATACTTTAACCACCTGATGCAAAGAAATGACTCATTGGAAAAGATCCTAATGCTGGGAAAGATTGAAGGCAGGAGGAGAAGGGGATGGCAGAGGATGAGATGGTTGGATGGCATCACTGACTCAATGGACATGAGTTTGAGCAAGCTCCGGAAGTTGGTGATGGACAGGGAAGCCTGGCGTGCTGCAGTCCATGGGGTTGCAACGAGTCGGACATGGCTGAGCAACTGAACTGAATTGACTGAACTATTATTCACTTAATACCATTGTATCATAATTTATCAAGAGAAAAATAATAGAATTCTGTGTCACTAAAACTGCCATTTAATAGAAAAACCTGTAATCACTTTTAAAAATCCAGATGCATTTCAGAATTATCTTGGAATTTGTTGAAAAGTACAAATGCTCAAGTATTTCTTTTTTTGGCCACATCTCCAGATATGTTTCTAGACAGCAGCCACATTTAAAAACAACTGGACTATATGAGGATATATTACTTTCATTTACTTTGTTTCACTTTTTCTATTTCATGACTATGCTCCCATTTCATTTAGTTTATGCTTTCCAGTTTCTCCATCTCTTCTTTTTATGTTCTTTCTCAAACCTTTATCACGCATAGTAGAAAAGATATTCTATACCTACATATAAATAATATGTATAACATATATATATATTAGAAAACATGAATTTTTTCCTAAGTAAAAATTTATGACATTCGGATTCTATTTGTTTGACTTAGTGTGGATAGAATGCTAGATTTCTAATTTAAAAAATCTATATGCAACAAGCAACAAAGGTTTACTGTATGACACAGGGAACTATAGTCAATATCTTGTAATAACCTATAATGGAAAATAATTTCAAAAATAATATATCTGTATAACTGAATCAAAAAAATTCTACTTTTTGAAATTTAGTAGTTTATCTTTTTGCCAGTTTTTCTAAATATCCTATGGAAACCTAATAACAATGTATGAGATACAAAATTTTAAGTATATTTGTGTAGGATTAATACAAATAGAAATCTACTACAGTTAAATTATTAATGACATCATTCAAGATGCTCCTATTCTTATTTTTTCTACACTTGATAAAATATTCTCAGATTTCACTTTCACATGATTATATGTTATTCTTTTCCTTTATATTTCTTCTGATTGTTGCTTTATGTATCATCAGTCATCAAGGATACATAAAGCAAAAATCAGAAGAAATATAAGGGGGCTTCCCTTGTGGCTCAGCTGGTAAAAGAATCTGCCTGCAGTGTGGGAGACCTGGGTTCGATCCCTTGGTTGGGAAGATCCCCTGGAGAAGGGAAAGTATTCTGCCCTGGAGAATTCCATGGACTGTATAGTCCATGGGGTCACAAATAGTTGGACACAACTGAGTGGCTTTCACTTCACTTTCTTCTTCATCATTAATATACTCATCTTTGTTTCATTTAAAAATAGATAGATAAATTTAATTTTAAAAAACAGGAAGAGGAAATTTGGACACAAAAGAGATACCAAGGACACGAGGCTCATAGAGCATTTCAAGGTCTATCATCCCAACTTAGATAATATTATGGTCCCATATTTTAGTTCTACTTAACTATTTAACCTTCAAATTAGACATTATCATGCTTCATTATTCAGTGTTTATTTTTATTTACTCGCATACTTCTCAGTATTTTACTCACAATTTCTTCTTGTATGTCAAACATTCTTTTTAGAATCTTATTCCTTAAGGAGGCAAGCTGTAGGTTTCTGAATCTGAGGATCAGTGACTTTCAACATTTCTGGACAATTATCAACCCTATATTTCTTGAATGTTATGTTTCTATTCCCTTCACTATCTCCTCTAATCCTGGTTAGAATTTATTACACCTTCATATTCTGGTCTCCATGTCTCTTAAATTGAATTTCATACTTGTCATCTATCTCTTTAAGCTTCATTCTTGATCAACTATCTGAATATATTTTTCAGCTCACTAAACGTCTGCTGTACCCATTCTACTGTTCAATGCATCTAACAATTATTTCACTATAATTATTATGTTTTTATTTCCAGAAACTCTCTGATTTTTTTCTATTTGAAAGTATGCATAATCATTTTCATAACTTCTTACTATTTGCTAATATTTTCAGTCCCCCTTTACTTCTTAAATATACATCTTTTGTATTAAGTGTCTAAATCTCCACCATCTGAAGTCTCTGATTCTAATTCTATTGTCTGTCTCTCTTTCTCCTGCTGGCTTACTTATAGTTACTTGTTTTGGGCAGAGGTGGGTGTTTGGTGATTTCTGACTGTGGGTGTATATTCTTTGAAACATTTTAGTGGGAACTCTTTGAGGCCCAACTTGAAATTCCATTCCCCAGTGAGGATTTGTGTTTCCTTTTCTCAGTGCCCTCTGGTCACTATCAACCTGGGTCCACATTAAAGAAGAAAGTCTGGCTGTGGTTTGTCTGGTCTACAATCCTAGCTGAATGCTCACATGAGGGTCAATTTGTGGTTATTATTTCACAAGGATAATATTTTCCTTTCCCCTATCCAGAACCATAGTTGTATCAGGTGAGTTTTGTTACTGTTCTTTCTGCAGAGAGAGTTGCTTTCTCATGTATCCTAACACCAACTGTATAGTGTTAAAATGTCTGTAGTACCCCAAAACATATATAGAGTCAATGCAATTCCTGTCAATATTCCAGACATTTTTTATAGGAATAGAGCAAACAACCATAAAATTTACATGGAACCACAAAAGATCCCAAAGAGCCCAAGCAACCTCAAGATATAAGAGCAAAGCCAGAAGTATCACACCTCATGATTTCAAACCATGTTACAAATTGATGGTAATTAGAGCAGTATGGTACTGGCATGAAAATAGACATGTAGACCAATGGAACAGGATTGAGAGCCCAGAAATGGATCCATGCATATGCGTCAACTAATACTGACAAGGGAGCCAAGAATAGTCAATGGAGAAATGATAGTTTCTTCAATTAATGGCTCTGGGCAAACTGGATTGTCACATGCAAAAGATTAAAATTGGACCCCTATCTTACATCACTCAGAAAAGTTAATGCAAATGGATTGAATAGTGTAAGTGTGTATACATACAATATGCACATATATATATGAATACTATTTAGCCATAAAAAGAAAAAAAATTCTGACATTTGCAACAAATTGGATGCACTTTGAAGGCATTATATTAAGTGAAATAAGTCAAACAGAGAAAGACAAATACTGTATGATTTCTCTTACACATAGAGTCTGAAAAGGTTGAACTCATAGAAATAGAGAATAGAATGATAGTTACAAGGGGCTGAGAAGTGGAGGAAATCAAGAAATACTGATTAAATGGTACAACTTTCCAGATATAAGGTGAATAAGTTCTGAGGACTGTAATGTATAGCATGCTTACTATAGTTAATAATACTTTCAAATTGCTAAGACAATAGATCTTAAAAGTATTCACTATGAAATATTGTAATTATGTGAGGTGATGAAAGTGTTAATTAACCTTGTTGTGTAATTATTTCACAAAGGACACATGTATCAAATCATCACATTATATACTTTTAATTTACAAAATGTTATATGTCAATTGTATCTTTTTTTTTTTTCATTTATTTTTATTAGTTGGAGGCTACTTACTTTACAATATCATAGTGGTTTTTGCCATACATTGACATGAATCAGCCATGGATTTACATGTATTCCCCATCCCGATCCCCGCTCCCACCTCCCTCCCCATCCCATCCCTCTGGGTTTCCCAGTGCACCAGCCCTGAGCACTTGTCTCATGCATCCAACCTGGGCTGGTGATCTGTTTCACCATTGATAGTACACTTGTTTCAATGCTACTCTCTCAGAACATCCCACCCTCGCCTTCTCCCATAGAGTCCAAAAATCTGTTCTGTACATCTGTGTCTCTTTTTCTGTTTTGTATATATGGTTATCATTACCATCTTTTAAAATTCCATATATATGTGTGGGTATACTGTATTGGTGTTTATCTTTCTGGCTTACTTCACTCTGTATAATGGGCTCCAGTTTCATCCATCTCATTAGAACTGATTCAAATGAATTCTTTTTAATGGCTGAGTAATATTCCATTGTGTATATGTACCATAGCTTCCTTATCCATTCGTCTGCTGATGGGCATCTAGGTTGCTTCCATGTCCTGGTTATTATAAACAGTGCTGCGATGAACATTGGGGTACACATATGTCTTTTGGATCTGGTTTCCTTGGTGTGTATGCCCAGAAGTGGGATTGCTGGGTCATATGGCAGTTCTATTTCCAGTTTTTTAAGGAATCTCCACACTGTTCTCGATAGTGGCTGTACTAGTTTGCATTCCCACCAACAGTGAAGGTTCATAGCAATACAGGCTTACCTCAACAAACAAGAAAAAAGTCAAGTAAATAACCTAACTCTACACCTAAAGCAACTAGAGGAGGAAGAAATGAAGAACCCCAGGGTTAGTAGAAGGAAAGCAATCTTAAAAATTAGGGCAGAAATAAATGCAAAAGAAGCAAAAGAGACCATAGCAAAAATCAACAAAACTAAAAGCTGGTTTTTTGAAAAGGTAAATAAAATTGAGAAACCGTTAGCCAGACTCATCAAGAAACAAAGGGAGAAGAACCAAATCATCAATTATATCTTTTTTTTTCCCATTTATTTTTATTAGTTGGAAGCTAATTACTTTACAATACTGTAGTGGTTTTTGTCATACATTGACATGAATCAGCCATGGATTTACATGTATTCCCCATCCTGATCCCCTCTCCCACCTCCCTCTCTACCCGATCCCTCTGGGTCTTCCCAGTGCACCAGGCCCGAGCACATGGAAGCAACCTAGATGCCCATCAGCAGGCGAATGGATAAGGAAGCTGTGGTACATATACACCATGGAATATTACTCAGCCATTAAAAAGAATTCATTTGAATCAGTTCTAATGAGATGGATGAAACTGGAGCCCATTATACAGAGTGAAGTAAGCCAGAAAGATAAAGACCAATACAATTATATCTTAATAAGCCTGGGGAAAAAGAAAAAAAAAATTTCCTGAGATTGTTGTGATCCATACAGTCAAAGACTTTAGCACAGTCAATGAAGAAGTGTTTTTTTTTTTTTTTTTAATTCCCTTGCTTTTTCTATGGTTCAGCAGATGTTGGCAATTTGATCTCTGGTTCCTCTACCTTTTCTAAATCCAGCTTGAACATCTGGAAGTTCTCCATTCATGTTCTGCTGAAACTTAGCTTGAAGGATTTTGAGCATAACTTTTCTAGCGTGCGATATGAGTGCAATTGTACAGTAATTTGAACATTCTTTGGCATTGCCTTTCTTTGGGACTGGAATGAAAGCTGATCTTTTTCCAGTCCTGTGGCCACTGCTGAGTTTTCCAAATTTGCTGGCATATTTAGTGCAACACTTTCACAGCATTGTCTTTTAGGATTTGAAATAGCTCAGCTGAAATTCCATCACCTCCATTAGCTTTGTTTGTAGTAATGCTTCCTAAGGCCCACTTGATTTCACAGTCCAGGATGTCTGGCTCTAGGTTAGTGACCACACCATGTGGTTATCTAGTTCATTAAGATTTTTTGTATAGTTCTTCTGTGTATTCTTACAACCTCTTCTTAATCTCTTCTGTTTCTGTTAGGTCCTTGCTGTTTCTGTCCTTTACTGTGCCCATCTTTGCGTGAAATGTTCCCTTGGTGTCTCCAATTTTCTTGAAATCTCTAGTCTTTCCCATTCTATTGTTTTCCTCTACTTCTTGGCATTGTTCACTTAACACGGCTTTCTTATCTCTCCTTGCTATTCTTTGGAACTCTACATTCAGTGGGATATATCATTCCCATTCTCCTTTGCCTTTTGCTTCTCTTCTTAGATCTTAAATGTGTTAGATATGTGTAAAGCCTCCCCAGACAACCACTTTACCTTTTTGCATTTCTTTTTCTTGGGGATGGTTTTGGTCACCACCTCCTGTACAATGGTATGAACCTCTATGCAAAGTTCTTCAGATACTCTGTCTACCAGATCTAGTCCCTTGAATCTATTTGTCATCTCTACTGTATAATCACAAGGGATTTGATTTAGATCATACCTGAATGGCCTAGTGGTTTTCCCTACTTTCTTCAAGTTAAGCCTAAATTTTGCAATAAGGAGTTCATAATCTGAGCCATGGTCGGTTTTTGCTGACTGTATAGAGTTTCTCCATCTTCTGCTGTGAAGAATATATTCAATCTGATTTTGATATTGACCAAATGAATGGTGATGCTCCTGTGTCTTGTTTTGGCTGACTGTATAGAGTTTCTCCATCTTCTGCTGTGAAGAATATATTCAATTTGATTTTGGTATTGACCAAATGAATGATGTTCCTGTGTAGAGTTGTCCCTTGTGTTCTTGCAAGAGCGTGTTTGCTATGACCAGTGTGTTCTCTTGGCGAAACTCTGTTAGCCTTTGCCCTGCTTTATTTTGTACTCCAAGGCCAAACTTTCCTACTCCTCCATGTATCTCTTGACTTCCTACTTTTGCAATCCAGTCCCCTATGATGAAAGGGACATCTTTTTTTTTTTTTTTTTTTTTTTTTTTTGGTGTTAGTTCTAGGACATTTTGTAGGTCTTCAAATAATCATTCAACTTCATCTTCTTCAGCATTAATGGTTGGGGCATAGACTTGGATTACTGTGATGTTGAATGCTTTTCCTTGGAAATGAACCAAGATCATTCTGTCACTTTTGAGGCTGCAACCAATTACCATAGTGTTATCCCATTGTATATATGTACCAGAAATTCTTTATCCATTCATCTGTTGGTGGACATCTAGGTTACTTTTATGTCTTGTCTACTGTATATATTGCTGCAATGAACACTGGGGTACATGTGTCTTTTTGAATTATGATTTTCTCATGGTATATGCCCCATAGTGGTATTGCTGGGTGATATGGTAGTTTTATTTCTAGTTTTTAAAGGAATCACCATATTGATCTCCATAGTGGCTGTGTCAGTTTACATTCCCACTAACAGTTCAGGAGGGTTCCCTTTTCTCCACATACTTGCTGCATTTATTTGTAGATTTTTTTGATGATGGCCATTTGAACTTGTGTGAGGTGACACCACATTGTAGTTTTGATTTGCATTTCTCTAACAGTAAGTGATGCTGAGCATCTTTTCATGTGTTTGTTGGCCATCTGTATGTCATCTTTTAGAGAAATGTCTGTTCAGGTCTTATGTCTTTTTTTTTTTTTTTTTACTGAGTTGTTTGCTTTTCTGATTTTGGATTGCACGAACTGCTTGTATATTTTGGAGATTAATCTTTGCCAGTTGCTTCATTTGCAATTATTTTCTCCCATTGTAAGGGATGTCTTTTCATCTTGTTTGTGGTTTCCTTTGATGTGCAAAAGCCTTTAAGTTTAATTAGGTCCCATTTGTGTATTTTTGTTTTTATTTCCATTACTTTAGTAGGTAGGTCATAGAGGATCTTTCTGCAATTTATGTCAAAGACTGCTTTGCCTGTGTTTTCCTCTAAGAATTTTATAGTTTCTGGTCTTATATCTAGGCCTTAATCGGATGAAGTGGCATTTCTTTAAGGACTACACACTTCCATCTTCCTTCTGTAGTTGTTGTTCAACTGCTCAAAAGTGTTCAACTTTTTGTGACCACATGGACTGCATCACACCAGGCTTCTGTGTCCTTCACCATCACCCAGAGCTTTCTCAAACCCTTGTCCTTTGAGTCAGTGATGCCATCCAGCCATCTTGTCCTCCATCGTCCCCTTCTCCTGCCTTCAATCTTTCCCAGCATCAGGGTATTTTCCAATGAGTCATTTCTTCATTTCAAGTGGCCATAGTATTGGAACTTAAGCTTCAGAATCAGTCCTTCTAATGAATATTCAAGATTTCCTTTAGGATTGACTAGATTGATCTCCTTGCAGTCCAAGGGACTCTAGAGTCCAGTCCAGTTCAGTTCAGTTCAGTCGCTCAGTCCTGTCCGACTGTTTGTGACCAGATGAACTGCAGCACGCCAGGCCTCCTGTCCATCACCAACTCCCAGAGTCTACCCAAACTCATGTCCATTGAGTTGGTGATGCCATCCAACCATCTCATCCTCTGTCATCTCCTTCTCCTCCTTCCCTCAATCTTTCCCAGCATCAGGGTCTTTTAAAATGTGTCAGCTCTTTTCATCAGGTGGTCAAAGTATTAGAGTTTCAGCTTCACCATCAGTCCTTACAATGAACACCCAGGACTGATCTCCTTTAGGATGGACTGGTTGGATCTCCTTGTAGTCCAAGGGACTCTCAAGAGTCTTCTCCAGCATCACAGTTCAAAAGCATCAATTCTAGTACCACACCTTAAAAGCATCAGTTCTTCAAGTTTAGCTTTCTTTATGGTCCAACTCTCATGTCCTTACATGATTATTGGGAAAATCATACCTTTAACTATACAGACTGTTGGTAAAGTAATGTCTCTGCTTTTTAGTATGCTTTCTATGTTTGTTACAGCTTTTCTTCCAAGGAGCAAGCATCTTTTAATTTCATGGCTGCAGTCACCATCTGCAGTGATTTTGGAGCCCCCAAAATAAAGTCTCTCAGTGTTACCAATGTTTCTCCATCTATTTGCCACGAAGTGACGGGGCCAGATGCCATGATCTTAGTTTTTTGAATGCTGAGTTTTAAGCCAACTTTTTCACTCTCCTCTTTAACTTTCATCAAGGGGCTCTTTAGTTCTTCACTTTCTGCCATAAGGGTGATGTCATCTGCACATCTGAGGTTATTGATATTTCTCCCAGCAATCTTGATTCCAGTTTGTGCTTCATCCAACCTGACATTTCACATTATGTACTCTGCATGTAAGTTAAATAAGCAGGGTGACTACAGACAGCCTTGATGTTTTCCTTTCCCATTTTGGAACCAGTCTGTTGTTCTATGTCTGGTTCTAACTGTTGCTTCTTGACCTGCATGCTGGTTTCTCATGAGGCAGATAAGTTGGTCTGGTATTCCCATATCTTAAAGAATTTTCCTCAGTTTGTTTTGATCCACACACTCAAAGGCTTTGGTGTAGTCAATAAAGCAAAAGTAGATATTTTTTTGGAACTCTCTTGCTTTTTCTATGATCTAATGGATGTTGACAATTTGATCTCTGGTTCTTCTCCTTTTTCCAAATCCAGCGTGAACATCTGGAAGTTCACAGTTCACATACTTTTGAAGTCTAGCTTGGATAATTTTGAGCATTACTTGGTTAGCATGTGAAATGAATGCAATTGTGCGGTAGTTTGAGCATTCTTTGGCATTACCCTTCTTTGGGATTGGAATGAAAACTGACCTTTTCCAGTCCTGTGGCCACTGCTGAGTTTTCCAAATTTGCTGGCATATTGAGTGAAACACTTACACAGCATCATCTTTTAGAATTTTAAATAGTTCAGCTGGATTTCCATCACTTCCACTAACTTTGTTTGTAGTGATGTTTCCTAAGGCCCACTTGACTTCACACTCCAAGATGTCTGGCTCTAGGTGGATGATCACATTATCGTGGTTATCTGGGTCATGAAGATCTTTTTTGTATAGTTGTTCTGTGTATTCTTGCCACTTCTTAATATCTCCTTCCTCTGTTAGGTCCATACCCTTTCTGTCCTTTATTGTGCCCTTCTTTGCATGAAATTCTCCTTTGGTATCTCTAATTATCTTGAAGTGATCACTAGTCTTTGCCATTCTTTCCTTTTCCTCTATTTCTTTGTATTGCTCACTTAGGAAGGTTTTCTTATTTCTCTTTGGTATTCTTTGGAACTGTGCATTCAGATGGGTATATCTTTCCTTTTATCCTTTGCCTTTCACTTCTCTTTTCAGCTATTTGTAAGGTCTCCTCATACAGCCATTTTGCCTCTTTGCATTTCTTTTTCTTGGGGGTGGTTTTGATCACTGCCTCCTGTACAGTGTCATAAACCTCTGTCCATAGTTCTTCTGTCTACCAGATCTGGTAGCATTCTGTCTACCAGATCTAATCCCTTGAATCTCTTTGTCACTTCTATTGTATAATCATAGGGGATTTGATTTAGGTCATACCTGAGTGGTCTAGTGGTTTTCCCTACTTTCTTCATTTTAAGTCTGAATTTTGCAATAAGGAGTTCATGATCTGAGCCACAGTCAGCTCTCAGTCTTGTTTTTGCTGACTGTATAGAGCTTCTCCATCTTCAACTGAAAAAAGAAAATCATCCCTCAGTTTACTAGGAATTCTGGACCTTTTCTAAGGTAATATTTTTAACTTTTTCCAACTTTTCTCCTGAAACAGTATAAGAAGTAGGGAGCAGACTTGGGTGACAATGTAGGAAAGTGCCATAAAAACAGCAAAACTCCAATGATTGTCCAGATTTCCTTTCACCAACTCCAAACCTCATTTGTTCCAAAGAATAAGGATTAGCTGCAAAATTTTTACCCTTTAGGTTTGCATTGAAAGTCATAATTGGTTTACTATCTCCCCCTGGCCCAAAGTGTTTCAGGCTTGAACCATAAAATCATGTGGCTTTTAAATTCTTTGAAATCAAATCCCCTCTTTTCTCTTATTGCAACACATTTTACTTGAGAGCATCACAAAAATGCAGCAATACCACTGACCTATTTTCCTACCTTTTTATCAGTAGTGTCCAACCATAAATTTGTAGTAATAAAGGTACAAAGTTATGACCACTTTTTTTTCCATTTATTTTTATTAGTTGGAGGCTAATTACTTTACAATATTGTAGTGGGTTTTGTCATACATTGACATGAATCATTTTTGAACTTAGGATTCACTTCTAACGATGTGTCCTCCACCACAGGAATGAGGGAAATTGCAAATTCTCCTGTAAAAGTCTGAATCAAGATTTAGACTCTTTCAGGGATTCTACTGTATTGATATAAATTGAACTGAGGTCAATGTTTAAACTTCTTTTTGTGACTTTCAAGACCCTACATGATCTCGTAAATATGTACCTTTCCTCTCCTACCTCATGGTCTTTACACTTTCCATTCCCTCTGCCAGAATCATTTTTTGCATGGCTGCCTCCTACTTGCCATTCAGGTGTCAGCTCAAATATTTCTTCAGAAAAGTCTTCCCTGGCCATCTTACCAAAGAATAGCTCTTTCCAGCTAGTACTTGTCACTATTTGAATCTATTTTTTACTGATTTGTGCTTTGTCTGTCTCATGGCACTAGACTAGAACCTCCATGAAAATAGGGATCTTCTTCTCTTGTTAACTGAGAAGATTAGTCGCTCTTGGATAAATATTTGGTTAATTAATTGCCTGAACCTGTCAGTATGTTGGTAGAATTATCTTTTAGAAATCAATTTATCTAATATTACTTCCTTCAAGCCAATTTATTTTTGTCACATTCACTGATATTAGCAATAATGATAGAATTAATCCTGGTCAACTTGATTTCATATTATGCATCCATTGGAAACTTTTCACATTATGTTCTGGGGTTAAAAATAAAAAGGACATTTTATTTGTACCACAAAGTTACTTCAGGTAAAGGAGACATTGTGACATAATACTGTAAGTTGATCATGAAAGGTTGTTGCTGAATCATGCAAAGACGCCGGGGTTCTTGGCCTCCGGAGGAGAAGAATTCAATCCAGGGCCAGAGACAAGGCTGGATCGCTCAGAGCTTTTGTGTAATAAAGTTTTATTAAAGTATAAAGGAGATAGAGAAATCTTCTGACATAGACATCAGAAGGGGGTCGAAAGAGTACCTGCTTGCTACTGTTAGCAATGGAATTATATACTCTCAAATTAGTTATTACAGTGAATCAAAAGAATGTCTAGAGGTTGTAAAGACCTCACCAGATCTACTCCCATAATTTACATTTTGAGATAACAGAATTAGCCAGAAGGTTTTTTCCAGAGACTGTCCTCAAGCAGGATCCATTATTGTTATATAATCCTAAAGAAAGTATAGGGACAAAAATGTTTGTCCTTTTTTCCTCCTTGAGAATTCCAGACCCCTCTCTCCTTGGTGACCCCTAGACTTCTTATCAACCTGCCTAGGATTGACCCTCTCATTCCCCCCCCTTTTCTTTCAGGAGAATTATGTTGCCAAGGAAAAAGGACATTGTTTTTGTTCCATAACTACTTCCTGCTGTGTAGGGACATGCTCCCTAAATTGCTAAGGCAACATATTCTCCTAACCCTAATATTGAGGGTCTCTGGTCCAGGGGCCCCATGTACTAATAGTTGGAGGAGGCTGTGGCATTCATAGGAGCTTGGACAACCATTTGTAACTTAAAAGCCTTCATGCCACTAGAAACAAATCCAATTACACAGTTACAGATGCAGGGAGCAAGCAGCAAAAATAGAACAATAAGAATTATTGTAATTAAGATAGTTTTCCACCATGGGGAACTAGTTAACGTCTCCCAAAGTGAGGCAATTGAGGCTTCAGGAGTATCCACAGCCCCAATCATCTTCGTCATGTGTTTAGTAAAATGAGTAACATTAGTGCTCATATCAGGTATATAAGTACAGCATTGGGTATGAATAGTGACACAAGTTCCTCCTTGTGCAGCTGTCAGAATATCTAAAGCTAATCTGTTTTGTAAAACCACCTTTCTCTCTTTGAGGAAGATGCGGTCGCCGCTGCCGCGGAGCTCTGGGCCGCCCGCTCTTGTTCCTGACTCACCGCTGTTCGCTCTCGCCAAGGAACAAGTCGGTCAGGAAGCCGCGCTGCAGCCATGGCCTTTAAAGACACCGGCAAGACTCCCGTGGAGCCAGAGGTGGCCATTCACCGGATTAGGTTCACCCTCACCAGCCGCAATGTGAAGTCTCTGGGGAAGGTGTGTGCTGACCTGATCAGAGGTGCAAAGGAAAAGAATCTCAAAGTGAAAGGACCAGTTCGGATGCCTACCAAGACTCAGAATAACTACAAGGAAAACTCCTTGTGGTGAAGGTTCTAAGACTTGGGATCGATTCCAAATGAGGATCCACAAGTGACTCATTGACCTGCACAGCCCCTCTGAAATTGTCAAGCAGATCACTTCCATCAGTATTGAGCCAGGAGTCGAGGTGGAAGTCACCATTGCTGATGCCTAAATCAATCTTTTTAATAAATCGATAATCAGTTGTTAAAAAAAAAAAAAAACACCTTTCTAATTTGTTCTTGTTCAGCATGAAGAGCTGAAATAGCTTTTTGAGAATCCTGTAATGCCTGTTGAGTAAAATTAGTCAAAGCATCCACTCATAGCATAATATCTGTAGTTCCCAAAGAGGGAACAAACACTGCAGCCAAATAATCATACCAGTGAAATACAGACCTTGCCCACCGAGTTTTAAGGTGGGGTAAATTAGCAGGCTTTTCTGGAAGTTCTGAAGATATAAAGCCATGAGTAAAGGCTAGACCTAGGGTGCATCTCCCTATCCAACCAGGGGGAAGCCAAGCCCATAGGTAAGAGTCACATATCCAGTAAGTCCCATTTGGAGCAAACCAGCATAACTGAGATATCCAGTCCCAATCAGTGCCTGGCCAGACACAGGGAGGACCTGAATTGGGGTTGGAAAACACAGGAATGATTACATTGCATATTTCCTGAGGCAAAAATCCCAAGTGTTTGCAATCACTATATTTAAGTTGTTGGCTAACTTTTGGGGATGGCTCTGTTTGTTCCCAGCATATAGGGGCAGTAGATATTAGACATCCTTTTTCAGGAGTTAGCCATATAATCTCATCCCATATTTTGATAAACATCAGATAAAAACCCATCAGATCTAGACCTATTTGTCTGATGTGTAGCAAAATAGTCATTAAACCGAGACAATGTATAAACAAAATTAAAAGTCACATTATGTCCATAGTTAAAGTACAAAGTGTTGCACCAGTTCATTTTAGGGTTGTTAGATTTCATCAGATGAAGACGAGGCATCACATGCAATTGCTATTGAAGGTATTTGCAGACTTGGAGAAAGTCCTTTCCTTGGAGTTGAGATGTCCACCACGGGAAACCTTCCACTGATGAAGAGGGGAACACACACCCAGCAGTTAGACTGATTGTGGAATGCTGCATAGGAGTGAGCCCAGGATCTTGAGGATCAAATGACAGACTCAGGATTTTTGGAGTCAGCAGAAGTAGGCTCACATAGATTGTCAGGCCCATCTGAAAAGTACAAAGTCAGAGCATAGAAAGTAAAGACATAAAATGAAATCACTTAGTTCTGGTCAGGGTGCCACCTCTTAACTCGAGTGTGATGTACCCACGAATCAATTCCTGGCACTTTGACAGCTGTGGGAGAAGAAAGAATAACCTGGTAAGGGCCTTCCCAGAAGGGCTTGAGGGATGGGCCCCCAGACCCTAATGTTTTTATGAGGACCTCAGTTCCTGACTCAAATAGAGGCTTGCTTGACTCAGAGGCTGGGTCAGGAGTCATCTCCTGGAGTTCTGTTAATGCCTGTTGAAAAGCTGAGAGCTGAGTTGCATAATTAGTTAATTCCAAGGCTTCAGGGTCTATAACAATGTCGGTGCATAAGAAAGGCTTTCCATAAATACATCCAAAGGGGGACAGTCCCTCCTTTTTGAGGGCAGTTCGAGCCCTCATTAAAGCTATGGGTAGGACTTTAATCCAATTGTCCTGCATCTCTTGAGTTAATTTGCGCAGATGTCTTTTGATAATGTCATTAGCTTTTTCAAACTTCCCTGAGAATTGGGGTCTCCAGGAACAGTGTAAGTGATACTTTATTCCTAGAGCTTTACACACCCCCTGAGTTACAGCAGCTTTAAAGGCAGAGCCATCGTCATTCTGAAGGCTCCGTGGCAGCCCAAACCTGGGGATAATTTCATGGATTAAAATCTTTATAACCTCTTTACCTTGTTCACTATGACAGGGGAAAGCCTCAATCCATCCAGTAAAAGTATCTACCCAAGCTTGTAAGCAAGAATACCCATTAGCTTTTGGCATATGAGTGAAATCAATTTCCCAGTCCTCTCCAGGATACTTTCCATGCTGTTGTAATCCAGATTTTGCTAGCTTTTCAGTCTTTGGGTTATTTTTCTGACAAACCTCACAGCTTTTGATAATGTTCTTTAAAGTTTTCATTACATTTTTACCTTCAAACAAATGAGAAGCCATCTGGTAAGTACTTTATGCACCCAAATGAAAACTCTGTTGTAAACCCGTAAGAATTTTCCACTGAGCATTTTCAGGAATTATTAATCGTCCATCCTCGGACTGTAACCATCCTTTATCAGTAATTTTTGTTCCTCTTTTCTCATATCTTTCTAATTCTTCCTCAGTATATTGTGGCTTTTCCTGTTCCACAGGACCTGTCCAGATCAAAGGCATCTGTAGTGAGGGGGTTTCGTAAAGTGACGCTTTTCTGGCTTGACAGTCGGCCAGTTGATTTCCTTCAGCTATTTTACTCCCATCCCTGCTGTGCCCTTTGCAATGCATAACAGCTACTTCTTTAGGACAATAGATAGCAGTTAAAAGTCTCTCAATCTCTCTGAAATGTTTAATAGGTTCTCCTGTTGCTGTTTTAAACTGTCTTTTTTTTCCATATTGCAGCATGAGCATGTAAAGTCAAATAAGCATACTTAGAATCAGTGTAGATATTTACCTGCTGCCCTTTACTTAACTCTAGAGCTCGGGTCAGAGCCACAAGCTCCGCTAACTGAGCACTGGTTCCCTGGGGGACAGACTTTGCTTCTAAAACCTGTTCAGCAGTCACCACACAGTAACCTGCTTTATGCTTTCCATCTTGAACAAAAGAACTGCCATCTGTAAATATTTCCATGTCAGGATTGTCTAATAGGGTATCCATTAGATCCTCCCAAGCTGCATAGTTTAAAGTTAAAAATTGGGAACAATCATGATCAGGTGTTTCATTTTCCTTCTCAGGAAGGAAAGTGTCAGGATTTAAATTTCCACAGACTTTAAGCTTAGTTACTGGTCCTTCTAACAACAATGACTTATATTTAAGAAGTCTACTTTCTGTCATCCAAATATTAGCCTTAGAATTTAAAATTCCCCTCACATCATGAGAAGTCAGTACAGTAAGGTTTTGCCCAGTAATTATTTTTAAAGCTTCAGGTGCTAATAAAGCTGCTGCCCCAAATACTCTTAGGCAGTGGGCCCACCCACGTGCAATTACATCTAATTTTCTGCTTAGATAAGCAATAGGTTGCTGGTGAGGCCATTGGGGTTGTGTTAAAATTCCCAAGGACATACCTTTTCTTTCAGTGACAAACAAATTAAATTCTGACCCTGTGGGCAAGCTCAGAGCGGGAGCTTGCAGGAGAGCAGTCTGAAGATCCTTAAAAGTCTTTTGAGTATCTGGAGACCAAGCCAGTTTGTCAGTTTGGGCCTGCTGAGTTTCAGCTATAAGTTTATATATAGGCTGGGCAAGTTCCCCATAACCCGGAATCCAAATATGACAGTAGCCTGTGATTCCCAAAAATCCTCTCAATTGTCTTAAAGTCATAGGTAGGGGATGGTTTAGTATAGGTTTAATTCTCTCAGGGCCTATGGCCCTAGTCCCTTCTGATATGATTAGGCCCAGATATCTAACAGATTTTTTACAAAGTTGAACCTTCTCTCTTGATGCCTTGTAACCGCAGCCTGCCAGAAAGTTCAAGAAATCTTCTGAGGCTCATGAACAAGCTTCTGTTATGCCCGATGTCCGAATCCCCGAGCAGGAAGAGAGAAGGCTTCCAAGACAATGCAACTCGCAAAAAAAGGGAAGTTTATTGCTGACTCGAGTCAGGGCTCCTGCCGCGCGTCCAACACAGTGGTACGGGGTCAGAGAGCGCTGAGCCCAAGCTGTTACCCAATTTATAAGGTGTGCATAAGCCGTTGGTAGCTGGCTTAAGCGGATTGGTTACATGTTTGCAAAGTAATCTTATTGGCCCAAACCTTCACGGGCTTTTTTTCAAACTTGGGCATTCATGGGCTTTTCTGCTTTCCCCTGATAGGTTCCCTTTTTCTTGCAAGGCACATGTTGATTGGCTGGCTCCAGGTGGCCTGATAATCATGTTACCCTGGAAAACCAGGCCTACTCCTAATCTAGGCTGCCTGTCATGGCGCAGCCTCACAGCTTCCTCTGTCTCAGCACAGAGCAAAATATCATCTACATATTGTAACACCACCACTTCAGAGCTATTAAAGTTTTGTAGATCCCGTGACAAACTTTGCCCAAATAAGTGAGGACTGTCACGAAATCCCTGGGGCAAAACTGTCCAGGTTAACTGAGAAGCTGGCTGCGTAGGGTCTTCAAAGGCAAATAGAAATTGACTTTCTTCTGCCAAAGGCACTGAATAGAAGGCATCTTTCAGATCAATTACTGAGCAATATTTGGCTCATTCAGGAATTTCAGACAATAGAGTATAAAGATTAGGCACCACGGTGTGTAAAGGAATTGCATCCTCATTTATTATTTGTAAATTTTGAACTATTCTCCATTTACCATTTGATTTCTTTATACCCAAAATAGGAGTATTGCATGGACTGTTACAGGGAACTAATAGTCCCTGCTCCTTTAAATTTTCAATGATGGGTTTTAACCCTTCCTTAACCTCAGGTTTCAGTGGATACTGCTTCTTATGTAGAAATAAGTGCGGGTCTTTGAGCTTGACAACTACAGGAATAGCATTTTGTGCTCAACCCACAGATTTTCCATCAGCCCAAACTCTAGGATTTACATTTTGTTCAACTAAAGGGAGAGAAAGGGAGGGCTCCATATTCATGAAAACAGAGGCATGGACCTTGCTCAGTATATCCCTCCCCCAAAAGGGGTGAGGGTGATTCTGGCATGATCAGAAACTCATGTGAAAATAGCACAGAATCCCAGTTGCAAGATAAAGAATGACTGAAATAATATCTCTTGGCTCATCCAGACAGTTCCATTATGGAAGCGGATAGGGGAGAAAGTGGGCTGGGGGCTTCAGTAAGCATGGGGTAAGTTGCCCCAGTATCTAAAAAGAAATTGATGGATTGGCCTCCCACAGTTATCAATACCCAGGGTTCCTCAGGTGTAATTAGGAGGGAGCTTGTGTGGGGACCCCCGGGCACCTGCAGTCCTGATTGTCTTGAGATTCTGACCCCTGAAACCTAGCCTCTGGGGGCAGTCTCTCTTCCAGTGTGGTCCTTTGCAGACCAGACATGGAGCCGAGGGCAGCTTAGATGCTTGAGGGAAATCACACTTGAAGTGCCCCTCCTTTCCACAGTAATAGCAAGCCCATCCCTTTTCACCTGGGTCCCTCTGGGCATTTTTCTCAGGCTGTTTAAGAACAGTTTTCATAGCCATTGTGAAGGCTTCTGCCTGTTCCTTTGTCTTTCTCTGCCTTTTTTTTCCTCATATTCCCTACCATAATAGACTGTCTGAGCCAGTTGTAACAGATTACCTAAAGACTGATTTGGTCCATACACCCATTTTAATCACTTACGGCAGATATCTGGAGCAGACTGAGTGAGAACTCTATCCTTTAAGATCACTTTTCCCTCTTCATTTTCAGAATCAATCTCAGTGAATCTGCGAAGGGATTCTCTCAGTCTATCTAGGAATTTACCAGGAGCTTCCTTCTCCTCCTGTTCTATGTTTGCCAGTTTGCCATAGTTTAAAGGCTTAGAACGCACCTACCTGAGTCCTTTAAGAATATATCTGACAAAATGACTCTGATGCCATCTTCCTTTTGCTGTGTTGTAGTCCCAGTCTGGTTCTGTAGCTGGGACTGCCTGATTTTCAGTGGGAAGAGCGGTTATCTCATACTCCCTCTTTCTTATTGATTCATTACCAAGCCATCCATCTCCATAAGCAACCGCTTTTCCCAAAACTCAACTTTTTGAGTCAAGAGTCAGCGTTTGTCCCAAGATATACATCACATCCTTCCAAGTAAGGTCATAATGCAGAGTAACACCTTTAAAAGCTCTAATATATTTTTCTGGGTCCTCTAAGTAGTCTCCCAGATCCTCCTTTATTCTTTGTATTTCTTGATAAGAAAAAGGTTTATTAACTCTCATAGACTGATTATTTCTCCCTGTGGGTGCTTCTTGAAGAGGCAACAGCTTGTGTGGCTGTTCCTCAGTCTCTCTTCCTGCTCTGTGCATATGATCCCAGGGATAGATTGGAGAAGCCTGCTTTTCTTTATCTCTTTGTCTCCTGTCCTCCATCTCATCTAGCAAAGTAGGAGGACAGGAGGAAGCTGAAGGTGTCACACCCAAATCTATACCCTTAGAACATAAATCTGGCATATTTCGCAGAGAGAAAAAGGGCAACACATATGCTACTTCCACCCATTTCCCTTGTTTTCTACAGAACCGATCTAATTGTAAAACAGTATTTTATACTTAAGAGACCCTTCAACTGGCCACCGTTCGCCATCCTCCAGTGGGTACCGCGGCCATGCAGTATCACATAGGAAGACCAGGTGTGTCTTCTTTAAGCCCTGAGGATCGAATCTATTCCAGTTTTTCAGGATAGAGTTGAAAGGAGTGAGGCTGGAATTGTTAGCTCCCATCTGTAAGAGAGAAAAAAGCGACCAGCACCATCTTTCTACCAGAGGCGTCCCTCCCTGCTCTAGATGGGGGTGTGGACAGACTTTATACCAAAAGCTTTTCCTGCCTAGTTGGACTTAGTCTGTCCCTTATCGACACAGACATCACACTCGTCCCTCCCGGTTCTACCACCGAGACGAGGTGGGGATGCACCAGGGGCAGACCTGATGGCATCCCTGATTGACGTCCAGCTCCTCACCATTAAAACCTTGCTTGCCTCTGATGCCACTGGGGTGCAATCAGAGTAACCTTCTGAAATGCCTCCCAAGCCAAGACCACTGGGGGAGACATTCATCACCTGAGTGACTGTGCACAACCCTGAGTATATTCCTGACCACAATAAAACCGATATGAACATAAAACTGAGATGTTCCTTCCAAGCATCACCACACCAGTGTAAGAGCCTCCTCTGGTCCACTAAGAGTCAGTGTTGCCAAAGGGGGGGAAAAAAAAAAAACAGCATTGCAGTTGCAATCTAAGTAACCTTTAACCTCAGAGATGCTCTTGGAGCTAGAGCTCCATCTAGCTTCCAGACTTTCCATGCCTAGTGAGGCTAGGCGCTTCCTGACTACCAATCCAAGTTTGGGACCTAGGCCACAGTACACATTAGCAACATGGATTACAAGTCCCTAGAAAGCCTATGACCCAATAGATTAGGTTAGTACTTCTAGTTCCCAAGGAGTTATGAAATGGTCAAAGAGACCGAAAAGTTTGACCGAGAAAGGAGAGTTCGGTCCACACGCTTTGCCCATTTCTGGTTGGTTCCTGAAGGAGACATTGGGTGCCTCTTGGCATTGGCAGGTCGGTATAAATCCCCGACAGGTTTCTGCCATAAGCCATATGAGGTCGCCGCGGAACCGCAGAGCAGGGCTCCTCACTTGCTTCGCGCAGGGGGTTTCATTCATTCACACAACCACACCGTAGAGTTAGTAAAGTACAGTGGCAAACGTGTTCGCTAGGAGAACAAAGAACTAGAGCTCCAAGCATCCTTACCTTGTCCTGAAGGATCCCAGATGAGCCCCCGAGATGAAAGGTTGTTGCTGAATCATGCAAAGATGCTGGGGTTCTTGGCCTCTGGAGGAGAAGAATTCAACCCAGGGCCAGACACGAGGCTGGATCGCTCAGAGCTTTTGTGTGATAAAGCTTTATTAAAGTATAAAGGAGATAAAGCTTCTGACATAGACATCAGAAAGGGGTAGAAAGAGTACCCACTTGCTAGTGTTAGCAATGGAATTATATACTCTCAAATTAGTTATTACAGTGAATCAAAAGAATGTCTAGAGGTTGTAAAGACCTCACCAGACCTACTTCCGTAATTTGCATTTTGAGATAACAGAATTAGCCAGAAGGTTTTTTCCAGAGACTGTCCTCAAGCAGGATACGTTATTGTTATATGATCCTAAAGAATGTAGATGGACAAAAATGTTTGTCCTTTCTTCTTCCTTGAGAATTCCAGACCCCTCTCTCCTTGGTGACCCCTAGACTTCTTATCAATCTGCCTAGGAATTGTCTCTCTCAATCATTCAGTTCATTAATTAATGGATCCAAGTGAAAAACATTTTTTTTTAATTTAAAAAATTATGCTTTAAGAAACTTGAAGACTTAACACTGTGAAAGGGACATTTAATTTATCTGGAGCAATTTCCAAAAAATGGCATGATATATTATTCTTATTCTTCCATCTTTTGGAGGCAAGTGCTCAGGGCTGGTGCACTGGGATGATCTAGAGGGATGGAATGGGGAGGGAGGTGGAAGGGGGGTTCAAGATAGGGAACACATGTAAATCCATGGCTGATTCATGTCAATGTATGACAAAAACTACTACAATATTGTAAAATAATTAACCTCCAACTAATAAAAATAAATGAAAACAAACAAACAAACAAAAATAGGAATTAGTTGTGGTAAAATGCACTGAACCTAAAATTCACCATCTTAACCATTTTTAAGTGTACAGTTCAGTTCTAAGTACATTCATAATGTTGTGTAACCAACCTTGTGAATTCTTTTCATCTTGCAAAACTGAAACACTGTCCCACTAAACAACTCTCATTTCCTAAACCCCAGGAACTATCATTCTGCTTTCTGTCCCAGGAATCTGACTCCTCTAGATACCTCACCTGAGTGGATTCACACAATATTTGTCCTCTTGTGTATTGCTTATTTGACTTATCAAAATGTCCCCAAGGTTTATCCATGTTGTAGATGTGCCAAAACTTCCTTCATTTTTAAGGCTGAAAAATATTCCACTGTACATGTATATCACGTTTTGTTTATCTGTTCATCCATCAACACATAAGGTGTTCTTGATTATAGACAACAATGTTCTATGAAAAAACAGTTTAACATAAAAGGAAAATCTTTATTGGCAGTGGTAAATAAATTATTTGGAAAACATATTGTCATATAAAATGAATTTTGTAATCCATTGCTTTTAAAAATACTTCAATATGTATATGCTAATTCTAATCTCCTAATTTATCACTTCTCCTCACATTTCCTCATAGGTAACCATAAATTTGATTTTGAGAACTGTGAGCCTGTTTTGTAAATAATTTCATTTGTATCATTTTTATTAGATTCCACATATAAGTAATATCATATAAAATAAACAATAAGGACCTACTGCATAGCACAGGGAAATAAAAAAGAATATAAATACACACACACATATACTGTTGTATTTTCTCAGTTGTGTTCAACTCTTTGCGACTTCATGTACTACCGGCCATCAGGCTCCTCTGTTCATGGAATTTTCCAGGCAAGAATACTGGAGTGGGTGGTTGCCATTTCCTACTGCAGGGGATCTTCCTGACCCAGGGATCAAATATACCCAGGGAAATATATATAAGTATATATGAAAGTGAATGTTGCTCAGTCATGTCCGACTCTTTGCGACCCCATGGACTGTATAGTCCGTGGAGTTCTCCAGGCCGCAATACTGGAGTGGGTAGCCTTTCCCTTCTCCAGGGGATTTTCCCAACCCGGGGATGGAACCCAGGTCTCCCACATTGCAGGCGGATTCTTTACAAGCTGAGCCACAAGGGAAGCCCAAGAATACTGGAGTGGGTAGCTTATCCCTTCTTCAGCGGATCTTTCCAACCCAGGAATCAAACCGGGGTCCCATGCATTGCAGGTGGATTCTTTACCAACTGAACTATCAGGGAAGCTTTGCTATACACCTGAAACTAACACAACTTTGTATATAAACTATACTACAAAATTTTTTTTAATGAATAAAAGAAAAAAATACTTCAATGTGAAAAGCAATTTGGTAGTTTTGTAAAAAGTTAAATATAGAAATACTGCATGATTTAGCAGTTTTATTTTCAGGTATAACCAAAGTAAATAAAATCAGGGAGTCACATATATTTGTACACCAGTATTCATAGCAGTGGTATTGAAAACATTCAACAGTAGAGAACAATCCAATGTCCATTGATGGATGAATGAATAAACAAAATGTAGTATATAACATACAATGTAATATTACTCAGGCTTAAAAAAGAAGGGAATTCTGGCACATGCTACAACATGGGTGAACTTTGAAGACATTATGCTAAGTGAAACAAGTCAATCACAGGTGGACAAATATTGTATAATTCCACTTATATGAGGTTCCTAGAGCAGTCAAATTCATAGACACAGAGAATAACTGTTGGTCTCCAGGGACTGGATCGAGAGGAGAATGGGGAGTTATTGATTAATGGGTATGGAGTTTCTGTTTGGGATGACAAAAGAAGTTATGGAAAAAGATAGTGGTGAATTCAATGTGGACACACATTGTAAATGTACTTAATGGCACTGAATTATAAACTTAAAAATAACTATTAAAATGGTAAATTTTATGTTATGTATATTTTACCACAGTTTTTAAAGAGTCATCTGTTTGATCTTTCCTTTCTTTTAACAATCTGAATTTAATCTACTTCATTATAAGCAACTCTATAGTCTGGAAAGCCAACTTGGGCCTTGGAATCAGGCAGATTTTGCTCTGCTACTTATTAGCTGTGTGATCTTTGACTTATGACTGAAACTCTCTGAGCTTCAGTTTTCTCATCTATATGAATTATCAATTTTTACTTTTAGGTAGTAGAATCCTGGCAGTGGACAAAACCTCATACTGAAAAATAAAATCATATTAGTACCCAGAAAGATAAAACATATAAGTGAAACTGTGCTATATATATAAAGGAGGTGTATTTTATGGTGGTAGGAGTGAGGGGAGGAAGTCCCATTACCCCTGCCTCTACCCCCACAAGTCGCTTCCCTAGACCTCTAGTCTCTGGATCATTGAAATGCTGCTTAGGAGTAATCTATGATTACACATGTGTGAAAGTACTTTGTAAACTACAGTGAAGTGAAGCAAAGTCGCTCAGTCATGTCTGACTCTTTTGCGACCCCATGGACTGTAGCCTACCAGGCTCCTCCCATGGGATATTCCAGGCAAGAGTACTAAAGTGGGTTGCCATTTCCTTCTCCAGAGGATCTTCCCTACCCAGGGATCAAACCCGGGTCTCCCGCATTGTAGGCAGACGCTTTACCGTCTGAGACAAATGAGAGCTACAGTTGTTATGATCATGTTCTACTTTTATCTTATCCCAGGTGTGGTAAAGCAAATGCAAGCAGTATAAGACAGAACACTAGATGGCAGCAGCAGAAAGACTGAAAAGCAGGGAAAAAAAGGACAACATAGCCCTGTCCACTCTTCCTCTCCCTAACGGTATTCACTTTCATAACAAAACAATATTCATTAGGCTAAAATTTTTCAGTTTTAAAAATTTCATATTTAAGCAACTCTAACATAATAATCTATCTCCATTATATAATCAGAAGGAACAAATTAAAGTAGAAACTGAAAGACAGAACCATAATCGCTTAAATAAACAGTTGCCAAGATTCTGCTGCTTTTTAGTTGTGATAAAAACTGGATAAGGCCTATAGCACCATACCTTTAGTATACTTCACACTCCAGGATGATGTTAATTGAACTCTGTAGCCAAATGAAGAGCAGCAGTGGATTAACACTAATATATGTCACCTAATACCAGGAAAATTAGAGATTCCAAGGGGACATTTCATGCAAAGATGAGCACAATAAAGGACAGAAATGGCATGGGCCAAACAGAGGCCAATGGTATTAAGAAGAGGTGGCAAGAATACACAGAATAACTACGCAAAAAATATCTTTATGACCCAGATAACCACAATGGTGTGATCACTCACCTAGAGCCAGACATCCTGGAATGTGAAGTCAAGTGGGCCTTAGGAAGTATCACTAAAAACAAAGCTAGTGGAGTTGATAGAGTTAATGGAATTCCAGTTGAGCTATTTCAAATCTTAAAAGATGATGCTGTGAAAATGCTGCATTCATTATGCCAGCAAATATGGAAAACTCAGCAGTGGCCACAGGACTGGAAAAGGTCAGTTTTCATTCCAATCCCAAAGAAAGGCAATGCCAAGAATGCTCAAACTATCATACAATTGCACTCATCTCACACACTAGCAAAGTAAAGCTCAAAATTCTCCAAGCCAGGCTTCAACAGTATGTGAACTGTAAACTTCCAGATGTTCAAGCTGGATTTAGAAAAAGGAGAAGAACCAGAGATCAAATTGCCAACATCTGTTAGATCATAGAAAAAGCAAGAAAGTTCCAGAAAAAATATCTATGTTTGCTTTATTGACTACACCAAAGCCTTTGACTGTGTGGATCACAGCAAACTGTGGAAAATTCTCAAAGAGATGGGAATACCAGATCCCCTGACCTGCCTCCTGAGAAATCTGTATGCAGGTCAAGAAGCAACAGTTAAAACTGGACATGGAACAACAGACTGGTTTCAAATAAGAAAAGGAGTACGTCAAGGCTGTATATTGACACCCTGCTTATTTGGCTTACATGCAGAGTACATCATGCAAAATGCTTGGCTGGATGAAGCACAAGCTGAAATCGAGATTGCTGGGAGAAATATCAGTAACCTCAGATATGCAGATGACACCACCCTTATGGCAGAAAGCAAAGAAGAACTAAAGAGCCTCTTGATGAAAGTGAAAGAGGAGAGTGAAAAAGTTGGCTTAAAACTCAGCATTCATAAAACTAAGATCATGGCATCTGGTCCCATCACTTCATGGCAAATAGATGGGGAAACAGTGGAAACAGCATCAGACTTTATTTTTGTGGGCTCCAAAATCACTGCAGATGGTGACTGCAGTTGTGAAATTAAAAGACGCTTGCTCCTTGGAAGGAAAGCTATGACTAAACTAGACAGCATATTAAAAAGAAGAGACATAAAAAATAGCAGAGACATTACTTAACCAACAAAGGTCCATCTGGTCAAAGCGATGGTTTTTCCAGTAGTCATGTATGGACGTGTGAGTTGGACTATAAAGTAAGCTTAGTGGTGAAGAATTGATGCTTTTGAACTGTGGTGTTGGAGAAGACTCTTGAGACATCCTTGGACTGCAGGGAAATCCAACCAGTCCATCCTAAAGATCAGTTCTGAATATTCATTGGAAGGACTGATGCTGAAGTTGAAACTCCAATACTTTGACCACCTCATGTGAAGAGCTGACTCATTTGAGAAGACCCTGATGCTAGGAAAGATTGAGGGCAGGAGGAGAAGGGGACGACAGAAGATGAGATGGTTAGATGGCATCACCGACTCGATGGACATGAGTTTGAGGAAGCTCTGGGAGTTGGTGATGGACAGGGAGGCCTGTCATGCTGCAGTCCATGGGGTCCCAAAGAGTCGGACACAACTGTGACTGAACTGAACTGAACTGAACTGAATACTGCCTTTTCAATGTTTTTTCTGCTGCCATCTAGTGTTCTGTCTATACTGTCTGCATTAGCTTTTTAGTATTAACTGGTATCCCTTTGTATCCCTAAATGCCATTGCAAGAAAGGATCTGGGTATTCTAACGTCTCTGTCAATGATCTTTTCACTTTAGACAGGAAGTATATTGATAATTGAACAGAGTTTCAAACTGCTTGCATATTCCCCCCCCCATTTCTCAGTACAGTTTGTAATAATATTATAAATAAAGCTAAGGCTGCAGATTAGCTTTACTCTGCTCTCTTCCTAAAATCATTTGTTGAATGCCTATGTTTAGTATGTTTGGGTGCAAAGACATATACCATCTTCAAGGAGCTCACACTCTCATGAAGAAGATAGACAATATGTACAGTGCAGTAAGATATACACTACTAAAGTGCAGGGTTTTTTTTTTAATTAATTTGTTTTTTATTGAAGGATAATTGCTTTACAGAATTTTGTTGTTTTCTGTCAAACTTCAACATGAATCCATATGTAAAATAGATAGCCAAGGGAAGTTTGCTGTATGGCTCTGGAAACTCAAACAGGGGCTCTGTATCAACGTAGAGGGGTGGGATGGGGAGTGTGATGGGAGGGAGATTCAAAAGGGAGGGGATATATGTAAGTGAAGGGTTTTATGCGAACATTACCCAAGCAATGGGAGACAGTAAAAGGACCTATAGAGAGTAAGTACTAAGACATTTCTGTTAAGGGAGCATGTTTGAGAAAATGCAACTAATTCAACATTTTTTAAGGATTATGGCAGCCAGGGGAGGAGAATGTATTAATAGTGTGACAGAGAGATGAGGCTGGGCAATAAGCAGAGTCCAGATGTTGAAGAACTTTGGAAGATTTTGAACTTTATCTTGAAGTCAATGGCTAATCATTGCTTAAGCCAAATAATGACATAATAAGGCTTTAGAAAGATTACTTACTGTAGTATGGAGGCTGGATTAGGTGGTGTGGAGGGAAAGATTCAAGAGGACGGGCAGAGAAACAAGAGGCTGTCACTATACTCCAAGCAAGAGATAAAAGTGACTCATCTGTATTAGAGAAGTATCACTGAATATAGAGAAAACTAAACGGATCCTGTATAAACTGTCAGATTTGGTGATTTATTGAATGGGAAAGTTCATTTGGAGAGAGTGAGGCATTGTGAATGATGACCTGGTTTCTGTCTTGTGCAGCTTGGATAGAGAATACAGGGGAAAGAAATAGGTGGGAGTATAAAAGCAGGATATTAAATTCAGTTTTTAACATGTTGAATATAAGAACTATGAAACATTTAAGTAGAATAGGTAGTTGGATACATAGTTTTTGTCTGGGATGGAGACAGTGTTGGATCAGTGTTGGACAGTCCCATCACCCTCCCCATCCCACCCCTCTGGGTTGATACAGTGCCTCTGTTTGAGTTTCCTGAGCCATACAGCAAATTCCCATTGGCTATCTATTTTACATACAGATTCATGTTGAGGTTTGATGGAAAATATCAAAATTTTGTAAAGCAATTATCCTTCAATAAAAAATAATTGAAAAAAAAATCCCTGCACTTTATCAACAACATATATAAGTGGTAGCTGGAATCATAAGAATGGATCAGATTGACTATAGAAAGTTGTCTGGGTTTAAAAAGAAAGAGTTAACATTAAAACCCCAAGGAACATCAACATTTAAGGGTTGGATGGTATAAGAAGAACTTACAAAGGAAACTAGGATAGAGACAGGGTGGTTAAAAGGGAAAAAGTTGATAAGGACAGAAACACCTGCTAGATTTAGCTTAATGAAACTCTTAGGTGATCTTGTCGATAGCAATTTCAGATAAATTATAAGTGCAGAAAGTCAGATTCCCATGAATTAAAGAAAGAATAAGAAAACTTACAGTAGTATAATGGACTATACTCATTGAACGGCTTTCTTGAGTGCATCAATTAGATTCTGAATAAAATAGATATTTAGGGTATTGCTGGGTTTTTGAGGCACTCTTCCTACAAGCTAAAATAAGGATAAGCTGAAACCAGAACAGATACCAACAAGCAATCAGAAACATGGCTTAAATATGAAGGCAAATATTATTATCAACACTAAAATCTAACAAAAGACAAACTTGATTCTTGGGTCAGCATCAAGCAAGGGAGCTGAATTTGAGGGTGTGGCCATTAAGCCAAGCCCCTTAAAAAATGGTCCCAGGTTGGTAATATCTCTGACACACACAGAGAGACAAAAGCAAATTTTCTCTGGAAGAAAGTTTTTTCAATTTAAATTCCTTGGAGTCCAGCAAGTGAAGACCAATAAAACATAAACTCACAATAAAGGGTCACGAATACGAAGGACAAAACTATTGAGTGAATGTCAACAGATAAAGAGCAAACAACAGATTTAGACTCCTAGGGACTTCCTCCAGTTACTGAAATAAATATAAATTATGAAATTTCTGTGTATGAATTGTTTCATGAGGTACTAGGCAAAATCCAAAAATAAGTAAGCATTATGTCTGACTCTGTGACTTTATGGACTGTAGTCAGCCAGGCTCCTTTGTCCATGGGATTCTACAGGCAAGAATACTGAAGTGGGTTCCCATTTCCTTCTCCAGGGGATCTTTCCAACCCAGGGATCGAACCCATGTCTCTCTCTCTCTCTCTTTTTTTTTTTTTAATTTATTTTTTATTAGTTGGAGGCTAATTACTTCACAATATTGTAGTGGTTTTTGTCATACATTGACATGAATCAGCCATGGATTTACATGTATTCCCCATCCCGATCCCCCCTTCCACATCCCTCTCTACCCAATCCCTCTGGGTCTTCCCAGTGCACCAGGACTGAGCACTTGTCTCGTGCATCCAACCTGGGCTGGTGATCTGTTTCACCATAGATGATATACATGTTTCAATGCTGTTCTCTCGAAACATCCCACCCTCGCCTTCTCCCACAGAGTCCAAAAGTCTGTTCTGTACATCTGTATCTCTTTTTCTGTTTTGCATATAGGGTTATCATTACCATCTTTCTAAATTCCATATAAATATGTTAGTATACTGTAATGTTCTTTTTTTTTTTCTTGATAAAACTTTATTACACTCTAGTCAGTATTTAATATCATACAGTCTAACCCTAATAACAAGTAGAGTCAAAAATGGTTTGGTGTGTGAAAGCAAAAGGATATTATTTGACCTTTTATTTAAACAATATTAAAGTTATATCTTTTTTTTTTTAATTGAGCACAGCTTTCACTTTATTTATTTTTTTTTTTGTAATTAGTTTTTTTTTTTTTTCCAGTGGGTTTTGTCATACATTGATATGAATCAGCCATGGATTTACATGTATTCCCAATCCCGATCCCCCCTCCCACCTCCCTCTCCACCCGATTCCTCTGGGTCTTCCCAGTGCACCAGGCTGGAGCACTTGTCTCATGCATCCCACCTGGGCTGGTGATCTGTTTCGCCATAGATAGTATACATGCTGTTCTTTTGAAATATCCCACCCTCACATCCTCCCACAAAGTTCAAAAGTCTGTTCTGTATTTCTGTGTCTCTTTTTCTGTTTTGCATATAGGGTTATCGTTATCACCTTTCTAAATTCCATATATATGTGTTAGTATGCTGTAATGTTCTTTATCTTTCTGGCTTACTTCACTCTGTATAATGGGCTCCAGCTTCATCCATCTCATTAGGACTGGTTCAAATGAATTCTTTTTAATGGCTGAGTAATATTCCATGGTGTATATGTACCACAGCTTCCTTATCCATTCGTCTGCTGATGGGCATCTAGGTTGCTTCCATGTCCTGGCTATTATAAACAGTGCTGTGATGAACATTGGGGAGCACGTGTCTCTTTCAGATCTGACTTCCTCAGTGTTTATGCCCAGAAGTGGTATTGCTGGGTCATATGGCTACCCACAGCAATCTATAGATTCAATGCAATCCCTATTAAGCTACCAATGGTATTTTTCACAGAACTAGAACAAATAATTTCACAATTTGTATGGAAATACAAAAAAACCTCGAATAGCCAAAGTAATCTTGAGAAAGAAGAATGGAACTGGAGGAATCAACCTGCCTGACTTCAGACTCTACTACAAAGCCACAGTCATCAAGACAGTATGGTACTGGCACAAAGACAGAAATAGAGATCAATGGAACAGAATAGAAAGCCCAGAGATAAATCCACAAACCTATGGACACCTTATCTTTGACAAAGGAGGCAAGGATATACAATGGAAAAACGACAACCTCTTTAACAAGTGGTGCTGGGAAAACTGGTCAACCACTTGTAAAAGAATGAAACTAGAACACTTTCTAACACCATACACAAAAATAAACTCAAAATGGATTAAAGATCTAATGTAAGACCAGAAATTATAAAACTCTGAGAGGAAAGCATAGGCAAACACTCTCCGACATAAATCACAGCAGGATCCTCTATGACCCACCTCCCAGAATATTGGAAATAAAAGCAAAAATAAACAAATGGGACCTAATGAAACTTAAAAGCTTTTGCACAACAAAGGAAACTATAAGCAAGGTGAAAAGACAGCCCTCAGATTGGGAGAAAACAATAGCAAATGAAGCAACAAAGGATTAATCTAAAAAATATACAAGCAACCCGTGCAGCTCAATTCCAGAAAAATAAATGACCCAATCAAAAAATGGGCCAAAGAACTAAACAGACATTTCTCCACAGAAAACATACAGATGGCTCACAAACACATGAAAAGATGCTCAACATCACTCATTATCAGAGAAATGCAAATCAAAACCACAATGAGGTACCATTACACGCCAGTCAGGATGGCTGCTATCCAAAAGTCTACAAGCAATAAATGCTGGAGAGGGTGTGGAGAAAAGGGAACCCTCTTTCACTGTTGGTGGGAATGCAAACTAGTACAGCCACTATGGAGAACAGTGTGGAGATTTCTTAAAAAACTGGAAATAGAACTGCCATATGACCCAGCAATCCCACTTCTGGGCATACACACTGAGGAAACCAGATCTGAAAGAGACACGTGCACCCCAATGTTCATCGCAGCACTGTTTATAATAGCCAGGACATGGAAGCAACCTAGATGCCCATCAGCAGATGAATGGATAAGGAAGCTGTGGTACATATACACCATGGAATATTACTCAGCCATTAAAAAGAATTCATTTGAATCAGTTCTAATGAGATGCATGAAACTGGAGCCCATTATAGAGTGAAGTAAGCCAGAAAGATAAAGACCATTACAGTATACTAACGCATATATATGGAATTTAGAAAGATGGTAACGATAACCCTATACACAAAACAGAAAAAGAGACACATATGTGCAGAACAGACTTTTGGACTCTGTGGGAAAAGGCGAGGGTGGAATGTTTCGAGAGAACAGCATCGAAACATGTATATTATCTAGGGTGAAACAGATCACCAGCCCAGGCTGGATGCATGAGACAAGTGCTCAGTCCTGGTGCACTGGGAAGACCCAGAGGAATCAGGTGGAGATGGAGGTGGGAGGGGGGATCGGGATGGGGAATACATGTAAATCCATGGCTGATTCATGTCAATGTATGACAAAAACCACTACAATATTGTAAAGTAATTAGCCTCCAACTAATAAAAATAAATGAAAAAAAAAAAAAGAATAAAACGGTTGCAGAAATTTCCCAGGGTTAAAAAAAATAATAATAAAGAATCAATGTTTGTGCTAAACAGAAGATAAGACAGAGTTAAAGTTTTAACAAATTAGGTCAATCTAGTGAAGTTACACGTATGCAACAGAGAAATGAAAATATTCAAGAATTTATAGATCTTGATGAACAAATGAACCTTAATATATATCCGAGCGGGAGAAAATAAGGAAAATTGCAGAGAGGTTAATATTTGGAAGAATAAAGATTGAGAATTTTCAAAACATCATGAAAGACATATCAACAAGATTTTAGAAGCAGAAAGTATATAAATCAGGATAAATAAAAAGAAACATGGTTTTGGTTCAAGATGAATCCATGAACACACTTGATCTACAGCTACATATGGAACAATTTCTGAACAACAAACAAAAATCCTAAAATCTTTCTGAGAGACTCCTATGCATCACATGAACAGAACAGAAAGCTCATATTGAAATAGGAGAGACTGGGACACAATCTCACCATAAAACCCACCCCAGTCTGGCAACCCACAGTTGAGAAGGAACTCATAAATATGAAGCTTCTCCCAGAGGAGAAGTATTCTTGCCTGGAAAATCCTGTGGACAAGGGAGTCCAAGGGGTCGCAAAGAGCGACTGAGCATGCGCACACACATGCCATGCTCACTTGAACCTTAACCCCTAAACCAACCCCTAACTCTATTTTAAAAATTTTTATTGGAGTATAGTTGATTTACAATGTTGTGTTAGTTTCTCCTATACAGAAAAGTGAATCAGTTTATATATATATATATATATATATATACACACACACACACAAGTGTGTGTGAGTGTTAAGGTGCTTCAGTCATGTCTGACTTTTTGTGGCCCTATGGACTGTAGCCTGCCAGGCTTTTCTGTCCATGGGATTTCAGGCAAGAATACTAGTGTAGGTTGCCATTTCCTTCTCCAGAGGATCTTCCTGACCTGCAGGGATCAAACTCACATCTTCTTCATTGGCAGGTGGATTCTTTATCACTGAGACACCCAGGGAAGCCCAAGTGTGTGTCTCTGTGTGTGTGTGTGTGTGTGTGTGTGTATCCACTCTTTTTTTTAGATTTTTTCCCATAAAGACCATTACAGAGTACTGAGTAGAGTTCCCTGTGCTATAAAGTAGGTCCTTATTAGTTATCTATTTTATATTGGGTTGGACAAAAAATTTATTTCATTTTTTCCATAAGATTTACAAAAAACCCAAACACACTTTTTGACCAAATCAATACATAGTTGTGTGTATATGTCATTTCCAATTTCCCAAGTTATCTCTCCTTCCCCTTCTCCCATAACTGCAAGTTTGTTTTCTACATCTGTGACTCTATTTCTGTTTTGTAAAAAAGTTCATTTGTAACATTTCTTTAGATTCCACAAATAAGTGATATCATATGATATTTTTCTTTCTCTGACTTACTTCATTCAGTATGAGAATCTGTAGGTCCATTGATGTTGCTGCTAAAGACATTATTTTGTTATTTTCCATGGCTGAGTAATATTTCACTCTCTATATATACTACATCTTTACCCACTTCACTGTTGATGGACATTTAGGTTACTTCCCTGTCTTGGCTATTGTAAATTGTACTGTAATGAATATTGGGGTGCATGTATTTCTTTGGATAATGGTTTTCTACAGATCTATGCCCAGGAGTGGGATTGCTGGAACATATGGTAGTTTTATATTTATTTATTTTTGGTATTTTTTAATTTATTTTTTCAAGGAACCTCTATACTGTTCTCCATAATGGTTGTATGAACTTGCATTCCCATAAGCAGTGCAGTGTCCCTTTCCTCCACACCTTCTCTGCCATTTATTATTTGGAGACACATTGATGATGGCCATTCTGAACAGAGTGAAGTAACGCCTCATTGTAGTTTTGATTATCATTTCTCTAATAATTGGTGACATTGAGCACTTTTTCATGTGATTTTTGGTCATCTGCTTTCTCTTCTTTGGAGAAATGTTTATTTAGATCTTCCAACTAATTTTTGATTGGGTTCTTTGTTGTTTTGATATTGAGCTGCATGAGCTGTTTACAGATTTTGAAGATTAATCTCTTGTCACTTTATTAGTTTGAAAATATTTTCTCCCATTCTGTGGGTTGTCTTTTCATTTTAAAGTTTCCTTTGCTGTGAAAATGATTTTAAATTTAATTAAGTCCTATGATATTATCTTTGTTTTTATTTCCATTACTCTGGAAGATGGATCAGAAAAGATAGTGCTGTGATTTCTGTGAAAGAGTGTTCTGCCTATGTTTTCTTTTAAGACTCTTATAGTATTCAGCCTTACATTGAAGTCTTTAATCCATTTTGAGTTTATTTATTTATTTATTTTTGTATGGTGTTGAGAGTACTCCAATTTCGTTATTTTACCTGAAGCTATCCATTTTGCCAACACTTGAGGATTCTGTCTTTGCACTTTGAAGATATCTTTTTTCCATTGTACATTCTTGCCTCCTTTGTCATAGATAAGGTGTGTGAATTTATCTCTGGCATTTCTCTCCTTCTCCGATTTTCTACATGGGTCTTTTGCCTCTTTAGGTAAGTTTACTTTTAGATATTTTATTCTTTTTTGTTGCAGTGGTAAATGGGATAGTTTCCTTAATTTCTCTTTCTGATCTTGCATTGTTATTGTGTAGGTATGCAAGAGATTTCTGTGTATTAATTTTGTATCCTACACCTTTACCAAATTGACTCATGAGCTTTAGTTGTTTTCTGATGGAATATTTAAGCCTTTCTATGTACAGTATTGTCATCTGAAAACAGTGATGGTTTTACTTCTTCTTTTTGAATTTGGATTCCTTTTATTTCATTTTCTTGGATTGTCATGGCTTGTACTCTAGTACTATGTTGAATAATAGTGATGAGAATGGACATCCTTTTCTTGTTTCTGATCTTAGAGGAAGTGATTTCACTTTTTCAATGTTGAGAATTATGTTAGTTGGTAGTTTGTCATATGAGGTTATTTGAGATATGCTTCCTTTGTTCCCACTTTCGGGAGAGCTTTTACCATAAATGGGTGTTGAATTTTTTAAAAGGCTTTTGTGCATTTATTCAGATAATCATATGTTTTTTATTCTTCAATTTGTTAATATGGTGTATCACATTGTTTGGTTAGCACATATTGAAGAATCCTTGTATCCCTGGGATAAATCCTACTTGATCATGCTGTGTGATCCTTTTAATATGTTGATGGATTTGATTTGCTACTATTTTGTTGAAGATTTTTGCATCTACATACCTCAGTAATATTGGAGTGTAATTTGTGTGTGTGTGTGTGTGTGTGTATGATATCTTTGTCTGGTTTTCATATCAAGGTGATAGTGTCCTCATAGAATGACTTTAGGAGCATTAGACTGAATGCTCTGCAAATTTTTGGAAGAGTTTCAAAAAGATAGGTGTTAATTCTTATTTAAATGTTGAGTAGAATTTACCTGTGAAGCCATCAGATCTTGAACTTTTGTTTGTTGGATGACTTTTATATGCAGTTTTAATTTTAGTGCTTGTGATTGGTCTGTTCATATTTTCTATTTTTTTTGGTTCAGTCTGGGAAGGTTGTACCTTTCTAAGAATTTTTCCATTTCTTCTAGGACGCCCATTTTATTGGCATATTGTTACTTTTAGTAGTCTCTCATGATCCTTTTGGAGAAGGCAATGGCAACCCACTCCAGTACTCTTGCCTGGAAAATCCCATGGACAGAGGAGCCTGGTAGGCTGCAGTCCATGGGGTTGCTAGGAGTCAGACAAGACTGAGCGACTTCACTTTCACTTTCATGGATTGGAGAAGGAAATGGCAACCCACTCTAGTGTTCTTGCATGGGGAATCCCCGGGACGGCAGAGCCTGGTGGGCTGCCGTCTATGGGGTCGCACAGAGTTGGACACGACTGAAACGACTTGGCGGCAGTGGCGGCGGCATGATCCTTTGTATTTCTGTGGTGTTTATTGTAACTTTTCCTTTACCATTGCTAATTTTACTGATTTGAGTCCTTCCCTTTTCTTCCTTGATGAATGTAGCTAAAAGCTTATCAATTTTATTTGTATTTTCAAAGAATAATCTTTTGGTTTCATTGTCTTTTCTACTGTTTTCTTTGTCCCTATTTCATTTATTTTTGGTTGCATCTTTAAGATTTCTTTCCTTCTACTAACTTTGAGATTTTTTGCTCTTCTTTCTCTTGTTGCTTTAGGTGTAAGGTTAAGTTTTTTGGTTAATTATTTTCTTATTACCTGAGGTAAGATTGTATTTCTATAAACTTCCCTCTTAGGATTGATTTTGCTGCATCACATAGATGTGGGGCCATTTTGTTTTCATATTTTTATTTGCCTCTATGTTTTTTAATTTCTTCTTTGATTTCTTCTGTTATTCATTGATTGATTAGTAGCATGTTGTTTAGCCTCCATGTGTTAGTGTTTTTTTTGGAGTTTAAAATTTCAGTTTTCTTAAATTTACCAATGCTTGATTTGTGGCCCAAGACATGATATATCCTGGAGAAGGTTTTATGTGCACTTGAGAAAAAGGTGAAATTCATTGTTTTGGGGTGAAATGTCCTATAGATATCATAGGACTGACTGGAGTATTAAAGTCTCCCACTATTATTGTGTTATTGTTAATTTCCCCTTTTATACTTGCTAGCATTTGCCTTACATACTGTGGTGCTCCTATGTTGGGTGCATATATATTTATAATTGTTATATCTTCTTCTTGGATTGATCCTTTGGTCATTATGTAGTGCCCTTCTTTGTCTCTTTTCACAGCCTTTATTTTAAAGTCTATTTTATCTGATATGAGTATTGCTACTCCTTCTTTCTTTTGGTCTCTATTTGCCTGGAATATCTTTTTCCAGCCCTTCACTTTCAGTCTATATGTGTCCCTTGTTTCGAGGTGGGTCTCTTGTAGACAGCATATATAGGGGTCTTGTTTTTGTATCCATTCAGCCAGTCTTTGTCTTCTGGATGGGGCATTCAACCCATTTACATTTAAGGTAATTATTGATAAATATGATCCCATTGCCATTTACTTTGTTGTTTTGGGTTCGAGTTTATACACCCTTTCTGTGTTTCCTGTCTAGAGAAGATCCTTTAACATTTGTTGGAGAGCTGTTTTGGTGGTGCTGAATTCTCTCAGCTTTTGCTTGTCTGTAAAGCTTTTGATTCCTCCTTCATATTTGAATAAGATCCTTGCTGGGTACAGTAATCTGGGCTGTAGGTTTTTTCTTTCATCACTTTAAGTATGTCCTGCCAATCCCTTCTGGCCTGAAGAGTTTCTATTGAAAGATCCTTATAGGAATCCCCTTATGCGTTATTTGTTGCTTTTCCCTTGCTGCTTTTAATATATTTGTTCTTTGTGTTTCATCTTTGTTAATTTGATTAATATGTGTCTTGGGGTGTTTCACCTTGGGTTTATCCTGCTTGGGACTCTCTGGGTTTCTTGGACTTGGGTGATTATTTCCTTCCCCATTTTAGGGAAGTTTTCAACTATTATCTCCTCAAGTATTTTCTCAAGATCTTTTTTTTTTTGTCTTTTTCTTCTGGGACTCCTATGAGTCAAATGTTGGGGCATTTAACATTATCTCAGAGGTCTCTGAGGTTGCCCTCATTTCTTTTCATTCTTTTTTCATTTTTCCTCTCTGCTTCACTTACTTCGACCATTCTATCTTCTACCTCACTTATCCTATCTTCTGCCTCCATTATTCTACTGTTGGTTCCCTCCAGAGTGTTTTTTATCTCATTTATTGCATTTTTCATCATATATTGACTCTTTTTTATTTCTTCTAGGTCCTTGTTAAACATTTCTTGCATCTTCTCAATTCTTGTTTCCAGGCTATTTATCTGTAACTCCATTTTGTTTTCAAGATTTTGGATCATTTTCACTACCATTATTTGGAATTCTTTATCAGGTAGCTTCCCTATCTCTTCCTCTTTTGTTTGGCTTGGTGGTCATTTATCCTGTTCCTTTACCTGTTGTGTATTTCTCTGCCTTTTATCTTGTTTATATTGCTGTGTTTGGGGTGACCTTTCCATATTCTGGCAGTTTGTGGTTCCTCTTTATTGTGGAGGTTCCTCGGTGTGGGTGGGGTTGGACAGGTGGCTTGTCAAGGTTTCCTGGTTAGGGAAACTTGTGTCTGTGTTCTGGTGGGTGGAGCTGGATTTCTTCTCTCTGGAGTGCAATGAAGTGTCCAGTAATGGGTTTTGAGATGTCTATGGTTTTAGTGTGACTTTGGGCAGCCTGTATATTGAACCTCAGGGCTATGTTCCTGTGTTGCTGGAGAATTTGCGCGGTATGTCTTGGTCTGGAACTTGTTGGCCCTTGGGTGGTACTTGGTTTCAGTGTAGGTATGGAGGTGTTTGATGAGCTCCTACTGATTAATGTTTCCTGGAGTCAGGAGTTCTCTGGTGTTCTCAGGATTTGGACTTAAGCCTCCTGCCTCTGGTTTTCAGTCTTATTCTTAAGTAGCCTCAAGACCTCTCCATCTATACAGCACCAATGATAAAACATCTAGGTTAATGATGAAAGATTTCTCCACAGTGAGGGACACCTGGAGAGTTACACAGAGTTACTTGCAGATGAGAAGAGGGAGGAGGGAGATAGAGGTGACCAGGAGGAGAAGAAGGGGAATCAAAATGGGAGAGAGCAAGTTAGCCAGTAATCACTTCCCTATGTGCTCACCACAGTCTGGATCCCTCAGAGATGTTCATGGAGTTACACAGAGAAGAGAAGAGGGAGGAAGGAGGCAGAGGTGGCCAGGAGGAGAAAGGGGGGAATCAAAAGGAGAGAGACAGATCCAGCCAGTAATCAGTTCCCTAAGTGTTCTCCACTGTCTGGAACACACAAAGAGATTCACAGAGTTGGATAGAGAAGAGAGGGGGGAGGGAGGAGATAGCGGCAACTTGGTGGAGAAAAAGGAGATTCAAAAGGGGGAGAGAGCAATCAAGCCAGTAATCTTGCTTCCAAGTAAAAATGGGTGCTGAAGATTGGGTTCTTAAAGGTACAAAATTGATAACAAATATCAAAAAGCAGTGATTAAAAATCTAGAGTAGAGGTTGGATTCTCAAAAATACAATATTAAAGAAAAAAACAAAGTATCAAAAACTTTGCTTTAAAAATAAGGTCTTTTTCTTTTTGCAAAGTAATAGTAGGTTATAAAAGTGAAAATGAAAGGAGTAATAGAGGACTTAAAAATAAAAAAAAATCTTAAAAATTAAAAAAATGATAATAGTAAAAATATATCTAGAACTTTTGATGGTGTTGTTGTGGACAGTGTGGGGTCAGTTCATTTTCAGATGGTTCCTTGATCCTACTTCTCAAGATGTATATGCCCCTTCCTATGTATTCGGTGCTAACTGCAGGGTTTTAATCTGTTGCATCTGTCACTTCCAAAGCAGTTCCCTCTGTTTATGTTAGCTTCTTCTGTTTGCTGGTCTCTTCAGTGTCTAATTTCTGCCCTGACACAAGGGGGCAGTGGTGGTCACATTTTTAGGCTCACTTGTTCAGTCGTGCTGTGGGGAGGGAGGAACACTGCAAACAAATATCACTGGCGTGTGTGGGGAGTGCTCGCAGTGTCTCCGCCACCCTGGGTTTGCCCCCCGCTCACGGTGTGTGTGCTTTCCCAGTCTACACTGTTCAGGCTCTAGGTTGCTCTGCCGGGAACTCTCTGAGGCGGGACCTGGGATGCATGCACTTTCCAGGTCTAAGCTGCTCAGGTTCAGGTTCTTGGGTACTCCACAAAGGTGCAGACTTGGTTGGGCCTGCGTTTTGTGTCCTTCCCAGGTCCAAGCAGCTCAGGTGACCAGGTGCTTGGCAAGTGCAGTTACCCCTAGTTGGGAGCTGCGTCTTATTGCCTCTCCTGTCCCAGCTGCTTGGTTTTCTGGGTGTACAACAGGCACGCCTTCTCAGGTGTGCTGTGTGTCTCTTCTGGGGAGCTGATCTCTGGCTGTGACCCTCCCGGCAGGTGTTGACTGTCTAGAATCCCAAGAAGTCTTGGTTAGCAACGAAGCCTGCTTGCAGTTGGGTAGATGATGGGGCCTTGATTGCCCCCTTCCGGCTCCTTCTGCCCTCCCCTGCCTGTCTCTGGAGGGGGATGGGCCGGTTCGCAGCCAGCTAGCTCTGCTCAGTCCTTTGTTCTGTGAGCTGGCCTGGTGGTGTCTTAGGTTAGGGCTTTTCACAGGATAGCTATCCCACAGTCTGGGTTGCTATCTCAAGTTAGTTCCCTCAGATTGTCCTTGGGGCATTCATGCCCAGTCCCTACCCTAAGCAATGCAGCCCGTGCCTCCCTGTCCAGTCCCTGCTTGCTAGTGGTGGATGCAAGCATCTGTGCTGCTTCTCCACTGTGAGTTGCCGTTAGACACATAATCTGTGGGTTTTAATTATTTATTTGTTTTTCCTCCCGGTTATGTTGCCCTCTGAGGTTCCAAGGTTCGCCACAGACTTGCCAGTGAGAATGTTTCCTGGTGTTTGAAAACTTCTCTCTTTTTTAAGTTCCATTCCCAGGATGGATCTCCATCCCTACCTCTTTTGTCTCTCTTTTTATCTTTTGTATTTTTTTCCCTACTTCCTTTCAAAGACAATGGGCTGCTTTTCTGGGTGCCTGATGTCTTCTGCCAGCATTCAGAAGTTGTTTTGTAGAATTTGTTCAGCGTTCAAATGTACTTTTGATGAATTTGTGGGGGAGAAAGTGGTCTCTCTGTCCTAGTCCTCTGCCATCTAAGGACTGCACCCCCCAGTCTTTATTTTAAAATATTTTTTTCTGATATGAATATTGTTACTCCAGCTTTCTTTTTTTTTATTGGTGTATAGTTGATTAACAATGTTGTGTCAGTTTCTGCTGTACAATGAAATAAACCAGCTATATGTATAAATGTATCCCCTCGCTCTTAAACCTCTGCTCCATGCCGATTCTGACTCATCCAGGTCATCCCAGAGCACTGAGCTGAACTCTCTGTGCTATATAGCAGGTTCCCACTAGCTATCTATTTTACACATTGTAGTGTATATATGTCAATCCTCATTTCCCAATTTGTCCCACCCTCCCCTAACCTTCCTGTGTCCACATATCCATTCTCTGCATCTATATCTCTATTCCTACCCTTCAGTTAGGTTCATCTGGACAATTTTTTCTAGTTTCCATATATATGCATTAATATATGATGTCTGTTTGCTCTTTTTGACTTACTTCGACCTGTATGACAGACTCTGGGTTCATCTGTCTCTATAAAAGACACAACTTTGTTCCATTTTATGGCTGAGTAACATTTCATTGTATGCATATACCATGTCTTTATCCATTCATCTGTCAGACATTTAGTCGGCTTCCATATCCTAGCTATTGTAAATAGTGTTGCAATGAACATTGGCATACATTTGCCTTTGAATTATGGTTTCCTAAGGGTAGTGGGATTGTTACATCATATGGTATTCCACTTTTATTTTTTAAGAAAATTCCATACTGTTTTCCATAGTGGTTGTATCAATTTACATTTCCACCAACAGTACAAAAAGATTCCCCTTTCCCCACATCCTCTCCAGCATTTATTATTTGTAGATTTTTTTTTTATTTTGGCCATTCTGACCAGTGTGAGGTGATACTTCATTGCAGTTTTGAATTGCAGTTCTCTAATAATTAGTGATATTGAGCATCTTTAATTGTATTTTGGCCATTTGTATATCTTCTTCAAGGAAATATCTATTTAGGTCTTCTTCCCATGCTTTGACGGGGTTGTTTTCTTAATTTCTCTTTCTGATCTTTCATTGTTTGTGTATAGGGGATGCAGAAGATTCTGTGCATTAATTTCATATTCTGAAACTTTACCAAATTCATTGATTAGCTCCAGTAATTTTCTAGTGATAGTATTATTTCTTCTTTTCATTTCCTTTTCTTCTCTGATTGTCATGGCTAGTACTTCCAAAATTATATTTAATTATTAATGGTGAGAATGGACATACTTGTCTTGTTCCTGATCTCAGAGGAAATGCTTTCATCATTGAGAATGACATTTGCTGTGTGTTTGTCCTATATGGCCTTTAATATGTTGAGGTAGATTCCCTCTATGCTCACTTTCTGTAGAATTTTTAATCACAAATTGGTGTTGAATTTCAACAAAAGCTTTTTTTGCATCTATTGAGATGATCATATGGTTTTATTCTTTATTGATATGATATATTGTATTGGTTGATTTACATATATTGAAGAATGGTTTTATCCTTGGAGTAAATCCCTCTTGATCATCGTGTATGATCTTTTAAATGTATTTTTGGATTCTGTTTGTTAGTATCTCCTTGAGGATCTTTGCATCTGTGTTCATCAGTTTATTGGTCTAAAATTTTTCTTTTTTTGTGTGTGATATATTTGTCTGGCCTTGTTTTCAGGGTCAAGATGACTTCCTCGAACAAGTATGGGTGTGTTCCTTCTTCTGCAATTTTTTAGAAGAGTTTGAGAAGGATAGGTACTAGCTCTTCTATAAATGATAGAATTTTCCTGTGAAGCCATCCAATCCTGGACTTCTGTTGTTGTAAAAGTTTTAATTGCAGTTACAATTTCATAATATATGATTGGTCTATTTATATTTTCTATTTCTTCCTAGTTCAGTCTTGGAAGGTTGCATCTTGCTAAAAAGTTGTTCATTTTTTTTCCAGGTTGTCCATTTTATTGGTATACAGTGGCTTGTCATAGTCTCTTATGATTCTTTGTATTTCTGCTGCATTAGTTGTAGCCTCTCCTTTTTCATTTCTAAGTGTATTGATATGAGTCCTCTCTCACTTTGTCTTAATGAGTCTGGCTATATGTTTATCAATTTTGTTTATCATCACAAAGAACCAACATTTAATTTTATTGATTTTTGCTCTTATTTTTTTCATTTCAATTTCACTTCTTTCTGATCTAGTTTTATGATTTCTTTCTTTCTACTCACTTAGGTTTTTTTTTTTTGTGGGGGGTGGCAAGGGGGCTTACTTCTTTAGTTGCTTTAGGTGTAAAGTTAGATTGTATTTTTGAGATTTTTCTTGTTTCTTGAGGTGAGATTGAATCGCTATAAACTTTCCTCTTATAATTGCTTTTTCTGCATCCCATTGGTTTTGGATCATTGTGTTTTTGTTGTCTTTTTAATTTATTTTTAGGTTTCTTCTTTGATTTCTTCAGTGATCTCTTGGTTATCTAGTAGTGTATTGTTTTACCTCCATGTATTTGTGTTTTTTACAGTTTTTTCCCTGTAACTGATTTCTAATCCCTTAGCATTGTGGTTGGGGAAGATGCTTGATAAAATTTCAGTTTTTCACATATACCCAGACTCGATTTGTGACCTAAGATATGACCTATCCCGGTGAATATTCTGTGTGCACTTAAGAAGAAAGTGTATTCTGCTGCTTTTGAGTGGGATGCCGTATACATATCAGTTAAGTCTTTCTGGTTTATTTTGTCATATGCAGTTTGGTTTCCTTTATTTATTTTCTGTCTGAATGGCCTGTCCATTGTCGTCAATGGTATGTAAAACTTCTCCAGAATTATTGTGTTACTGTTGATTTCCCTTTCATGGCTGTTATCTTTTGCCTCATGTATTAAGGCACTCCTATGTAGGGTGCAGAAATATTTATCATTTTTATATGTTGTTCTTGGATTGATCCCTTGATCATAATGCAAAGGCCTTTCTTGTCTCTTGTAAGAGTCTCTATTTAAAGTATATATTTTTCTTATATGAGTATTGTTATTCTGGCTTTCTTTTGATTTACATTTGCATGAAATATCTTTTTTCATACCCTCATTTTCAGTCTGTATGTGTCCCTAAGTCTCAAGTGAATCTGTTTCAGATAGTATATATACTGGTCTTATTTTTGTATCCATTCATGAAGTCATGCCCTCTGGTTGGAGCAATTAATCCATTTGCATTCAAAGTAATTATTGATATTTGTGTTCCTGTTAGGAGAAGGCAATGGCAACCCACTCTGGTACTCTTGCCTGGAAAATCCCATGGATGGAGGAGCCTGGTAGGCTGCAGTCCATGGGGTCGTTAAGAGTCGGACACGACTGAGTGACTTCACTTTCACTTTTCACTTTCATGCATTGGAGAAGAAAATGGCAACCCACTCCAGTATTCTTGCCTGGAGAATTCTAGGGACGGTGGAGCCTGGTGGGTGGAGGCTGCTGTCTATGGGGTCGCACAGAGTCGGACACGACTAAAGCAACTTAGCAGCAGCAGCAGCAGCATGTTCCTGTTACCATTTTCCTAATTGTTTTGGATTTGTTTCTGTGGGTCTTCTTCTTTTCTTTTGTTTCTCGCCTAGAAGAATTTCTTGAGCAGTTGCTGTAAAGCTGGTTTGGTGGTGCTGAGTTCTCTTTGCTTTTCCTTGTCTGTAAATCGTTTGATTTTTCATCAACCCTAAATGGGATCCTTGCGAAGTAGAGTAATCTTGGTTGTAGGCTTTCCCCTTTCATCACTTTAAATATATCCTGCCACCTTCTTCTGGCCTGCAGAGTTTCTGCTGAAAAATCAGCTGATAACCTTATGGGGATTCCCTTGTATGTTATATTTCCCCTTGCTGCTTTTGGTATTTGTGTGTGTGTGTGTGTGTGTGTGTGTTTAATTTCTGTTAGTTTGTCTCAGCATGTTTCTCCTTGGGTTTATTCTGTTTGTAATTCTCTGTACATCCTGAACTTGGGTGACTAATTCCTTTCCCATGTTAGGAATGTTTTTTACTATAATCTTTTGAAATATTTCATGAGACCCTTTCTCTTTCTCTTCTTCTTCTTCTGGGACAGCTATAATTTGAATGTTATTGTATTTATTGTTGACCCAGGGGTCTCTGAAATGTACTCAATTCATTCTTTTTTTCTTTATTCTGCTCCTCAGTAGTTATTTCTATCTTCTAACTCACTTATTCATTTTTCTGCTTCAGTTATTTTTTATTGATTCATTTTAGTGTATTTTTGAATTTTGTTAGTGTTGTTAAATACAGTTTGTTTGTTCTTTAGTTCTTCCAGTTCCTTATTAATCACTTCTTGCATTTTTTCAATCACTGCCTCCATTCCATTTCCAAGATTTAAGATCATCTTTACTATTATTACCTCGAATTCTTGTTCAGGTAGATTGCCCATTTTTTTCTTTATTCATCTGAACTTGAATGTTTTTACTTTACTCTTTTGTCTGTACCATATTTTTTGTTATCTCATTTTTTTTTTTGGATAGGTGGGGTTTTGTTCCCATCTTGCTGGTTGTTTGGCCTGAGGCATCTAGCATTGGAATTTGTAGGTTGTTGATGGAGTCTGATCTTGGTGAGAAGATGAGGACTGCCAGGAGCATTCACAATGATTAATATTTCTTGGGATCTGCTGTTCTCTGTTATTTTAGCAGTTTAGACTCAGTGCTCCCAACACAGGAATTCAGGCTTGCCCCCTGGCCTGGGAACCTGGACACTGAAAACCATGCAGCATAGAGAAAAAAGGCAACAAGCAAAAATGTCAAAACAATAGCAAGGGATACAAAATTAAATAAAATTAGAAAAATAAAAATGTAATAACAACAACAAAGTAAAATAGAATGACAAGAGCACACCAAAAAAAAAAAAAAACCTGGAAAAAATCTGGGCAAGGCAAGGCAAGGTGTGATGAGAGTGGGTGGGCTTAGGCTCATGATTTGCAAAACTAGAAGGGGACCCTGAGAGCTGAGTTTCAGGCTTGGGACTCCAGCAGGCTCACTAAGCCCCAAGCAGACAGAGATGCTTGCTGTGATCCCTTATGACTCCTTTATCCACTGGAAGTTTCTGTTCTTCTCTGCCATTCCTCACACTGTGAGGTTGGGCCCATATGTGTGTTTGAACACTTCCTCTCCCTCACTATCTCTCAAGGTTGCCAATCCCATCCCATATCCAAATTTTCTCCCCTTCCATGCTCCCAGGACCCACCTGGCCAGAGGGGGCCCTTGAGGGCTGAAGTTCAAGCCCAAGACCCCAGCAGGCCTTCCAGTGAACAAGTGGGCAAGGAAGATGCTTGCCACGTTACCCTCTGATCCTCCAATGCCATGAAGGTTTCCTCCCAGCCCCTCTGATCATAAAGACCCTTCCTTTTATCCAACTGCCCCTCAGAAGTGCCAGTTATGTTCTGCTTCCAATTTTTCTTCCTCTCATGACCCTCATGTCCTACCTGGTCAAATGGGGATTCCTCTTACCCCAGTAGGTATCTGAGGTTCCCCATCAGTGCCTGGGTGGTGACCAACCAAGTTGACTCCAGCCTTTTTTTTTTTTTTTTTCATTTCCATGCATATGGAATATCTTTTTCTATCCTGACACTTTCCGTCTGTATGTGTCTCTAGGTTTGAAGTGTGTCTCTGGTAGACAGCATATATATGTGTGTGTATATATATATATATGTATGTATACTCACATATATATTTATACATACATATGTATATATATATATGTATACATATATATGTGAGTCTTGTTTTTGTATCTAGTCATCCAGTCTGTCTTTTGGTTATAGCATTTAATACATTTACATTTGAGGTAATTATCAATAAGGGCTTCCCTGGTAGCTCAGCTGGTAAAGAATCCACCTTCAATGCAGGAGACCCTGGTTCAATTCCTTGGTTGGGAAGATCCTCTGAAGAAGGGATAGGCTACCCACTCCAGTATTCTTGGTCTTCTCTGGCTCAGACTGTAAAGAATCTGTCTGCAATGTAGGAGACCTGAGTTCAATCCCTGGGTTGGGAAGATTCCCTGGAGGAGGGCGTGACAACCCATTCCAGTATTTTTGCCTGGAAAATCCCCATGGACAGAGGAGACTGGTGGGCTACAGTCCATGGGGTCACAAATATTTGGACATGACTGAGTGACTAAGCACACACAGCACATGTTACTATTGACATTTTGTTAATTGTTTTGAATTTGTTTTTGTTGACCTTCCTTCTTCCCTTCATCTCTTATTCTCTTCTCATGTTGTTTGATGACTATATTTAGTGTTGTGTTTGGGTTGCTTTTTCTTCTTTGCATTTGTATCTACTGCTTTTTTTTTTCAGTCCCCATGAGATTTTGATATAGCAGTCTATATATAAACATGGTTGTTTTAAGTTTCTGGTCTCTTAATTTCAAGTACAATTCCCGTTTCCTGCATTTGTATTCTCCTCTTCTGATTATATGATATGATATGATATCTGCTGGCCTTGATATCATATTATTTCATGAATAATTTCCTAGTTTTACTGTATGTTTGCCTTTAGCGTTCATTTTTTCCATTTGTGATATTCTTGTTTCTAGTTGTGCCCCCCTTTTCTGCCCCCTTCAGGCATTTGTTTACCATTGGTTGTAAGGTTAGTTTGGTGGTGCAGAATTCACTTAGTTTTTGTTCATAAATCATTTTTTGGTTGCTGTTGGCTGAGCTGTGTGACTTGTGTGATCTTAGTTTCCTGATCATGGATTGATCCAAGGCAGTTAGGGTAGGGTATGGAGTCCTAACCACTGGAACCACAGGGAATTCTCATGAATGTCTGTAAAACTTTTGACTTCTCCATTGACTCTTCATGAGAGCCTTGCCTGGTAGAGTTTTCTTGGTTGTAGGTTTTTTCCATTCATCACTTTAAATATATCATGCCATTCCCTTCTGGCCTGTAGAGTTTCTGATAAAAATCAGCTGATAATTTTACAGAGATTCTTTTGTATGTTATTTGCTGCTTTTTACTTGTTTTTAATTTTTTCTTTCATTTAATTTTCATTAATTTGATTACTGTATGTCTCAACACATTTCTCCTTTAGTTTATCTTGTATGAGACTATCTGTACTTCCTGGACCTGGGTGACTGTTTCCTTTCCCTTGTTAGGGAAGGTTGTGGCTACAATCTCCTCAAATATTTTTTCAGGCCCTTTCCCATTCTCATCTTATTCTGGGACCCCTATAATGTGAATGTTAATGTGCTTATTTATTTATTCAGATCATGGTGCATGGCTTGCAGGATCTCAGTTTTCAACCAGGAATTGAACCCAGATCTTAGCATTGAAAGCTCTCTTTTTTTTTTAAATTAATTTATTTTTTTATTGAAGGATAATTGCTTTACAGAATTTTGCTGTTTCCTGTCAAACCTCAACATGAATCAGCCATAGGTATACATATATCTCCTCCCCTTTGAACCTCCCTCCCATCTCCCTCCCCACCCCACCACTCTAGGTTGATACACAGCCCCTGTTTGAGTTTCCTGAGCCATACATCAAATTCCATTGGCTATCTATTCTACATATGGTAATATAAGTTTTCATGTTACTCTATCCATACATCTCACCCTCTCCTCCCCTCTCTCCATGTCCATAAGTCTATTCTCTATGTCTGTTTCTCCACTGTTACCCTGTAAGTAAATTCTTCAGTACCATTTTTCTAGATTCCATATGCATGTGTTGGAATACAGCATTTATCTTCCTATTTCTGATTCACTTGACTCTGTATAATAGGTTCTAGGTTCATCCACCTCATTAGAACTAACTCAAATGCATTCCTTTTTATGGCTAATATTCCATTGTGTATATATACCACAACTTCTTTATCCACTCATCTGTCGATGGACATCTAGGTTGTTTCCACGTTCTAGCTATTGTAAATAGTGCTGCAATGAACAACGAACAATGGGATACATGTGTCTCTTTCAGTTTTGATTTCCTTAGGGTATATGCCTAGGAGTGGGATTTCTGGGTCATATGGTGGTTTTATTCCTGTTTTTTTAAGGAACCTCCATACTGTCTTCCATAGTGGCTGTAACAAATTCCCACCACCAGTGCAAGAACGTTGCCTTTCCTCCACACCCTCTCCAGCATTTATTGTTTGTAGACATTTTGATGATGGCCGTTCTGACCAGTGTGAGGTGTCTCATTGTAGTTTTGATTTGCATTTCTTTAATAATGAGTGATGTTGATCATCTTTTCAAGTGTTTGTTAACTATCTGTATGTTTTCTTTGGAGAAATGTCTGTTTACGTCTTTTCCCCACTTTTTGATTGGGTTGTTTTTCTGGTATTCAGTTGTGTAAGCTTCTTGTATATTTTGGAAATTAATCCTTTGTCAGTTGTTTCATTTGCTATTATTTTCTCCCATTGTGAGGGCAGTCTTTTCACTTTGCTTATAGTTTGTTTTACTGAGCAAAAGCTTTTAAGTTTATTTAGGTCCCACTTGTTTACTTTTGTTTTTATTTCCATTACTCAAGGAAGTGGATCATAAAGGATCTTGCTTTGATTTATGTCATCGAGTGTTCTGTCTATGTTTTCCTCTAAGAGTTTTATAGTTTCTGGTCTTACATTTAGGTCTTTAATCCATTTTGAGTTTATCTTTGTGTGTGGGTGTTAGGAAGTGTTTTAATTTCATTCTTTTACATGTAGCTGTCCAGTTTTCCCAGCACCATTTATTGAAGAGGCTGTCTTTATTCTTGCCTCTTTTGTCAAAAATAAGGTACCCATAGATGCATGGGTTTATTTCTGGGCTTTGATCTTGTTCCATTGGTCTATATTTCGATCTTTGTTCCAGTACCTTACTGTCTTGATGACTGTAGTTTTGTAGTATAATCTGAAGTCAGGAAGGTTGATTCTTCCAGCACCATTCTTTCTCAAGACTGCTTTGTCTAGTTGAGGTCTTTTGTGTTTCCATATGAATTGTGAAATTTTTTGTTCTAGTTCTGTGAAAAATGCCATTGGTAATTTGATAGGGATTGAATTAAATCTGTAGATTGTATTTGCTAGTATAGTCATTTTCACAATATTGATTCTTCCTACCTAGGAACATGGAATACCTCTCCATCTGTTTATGTCATCTTTAATTTCTTTCATTAGTGTTTTATAATTTTCTGTGTACAGTTCTTTTGTCTCCTTTGGTAAGTTTATTCCTACATATTTAATTCTTTTTGTTGCAATAGTGAATGGGATTGATTTCTTAATTGCTCTTTTGGACTTTTCATTGTTAGTATATAGAAATGCAAGTGATTTCTGTGTATTGATTTTGTATCCTACAACTTTACTGAATTTACTGATTAACTCTAGCAATTTTCTGATATTATCTTTAGGGTTTTCTATGTACAGTATCGTCAACTGCAAACAGTGAGAGCTTTATTTATTATTTTTTTTCATTTCCAGTCTGGATTCCTTTTATTTCTTTTTCTCCTCTGACTGCTGTAGCTAGGACTTCCAGAACTCTGTTGAATAATAGTGGCAAAAGTGGACACCCTTGTCTTGTTCCAGATATTAGAGGAAATGCTTTCACTTTTTCACCATTGAGAATAATGTTTGGTGTAGGCTTATCATATATGGCCTTTAATATGTTGAGGTAGGTTCCTTCTATGCCCATTTTTTGGAAGAGTTTTAATCATAAATAGGTGCTGAATTTTGTCAATGGCCTTTTCTGCATCTATTGAGATGGTCAGATGGTTTTTATCTTTCAATTTGTTAATATGGGGTATCACATTGATTGATTTGTGTGTACTGAAGAATCCTTGCATCCCTGGAATAAACCCAACTTGATCATGGTATATGACCTTTTTGATGTGTTGCTGAATTCTGTTTACTAAATTTTTCTAGAGGATTTTTGCATCTATGTTCATCACTGATATTGGCCTGTAGTTTTCTTTTTTTGTGTGTTGTATTTGTCTGGTTTTGGTATCAGAGTGATGGTTGGCTCATAGAATGAGTTTGGAAGTGTTCCTTCCTTTGCAATTTTTTTGAAAGAGTTTTAGAAGGATAGGTATTATCTCTTCTCTAAATGTTTGATAGAATTCTCCTGTGAAGCCATTTGGTCCTGGGCTTTTGCTTTTTAGGAGACTTTTGATCACAGCTTCAATTTCAGTGCTTGTAATTTAGTTGTTCATAATTTCTATTTCTTCCTGGCTCAGGAAGATTGAACTTTTCTAAGAATCTGTCCATTTCTTCCAGGTTATCTATTTTATTGCCTATAGTTGTTCATAATAGTCTCTTATAACCCTTTGTATTTCTGCATTGTCTGCAGTAACCTCTCCTTTTTCATTTCTGATTTTGTTGATTTGATTCTTCTCTCTTTTTTTTTCTTGATGAATCTAGCTAAGGGTTTGTCAATTTTGTTTGTCTTCTCAAAGAACCAGCTTTTAGTTTTATTAATCTTTACTATTGTTTCTTTCATTTCTTTTTTATTTATTTCTGCTTAGATTTTTATGATTTCTTTCCTTCTACTAATTTTGTTTTTTTCCTCTTCTTTTTCCAGTTGCTTTAGGTGTAAAGTTAGGTTATCTATTCCATGTTTTTCTTGTTTCTTGAGGTAGGATTTTATTGCTGTAAACTTCCCTCTTACAACTGCTTTTGCTGCATTCCATAGGTTTTGAGTTGTCTTGTTTTCATTGTCATTTGTTTCTAGAAATTTTTTGATTTCCCTTTTTATTTCTTCAATAACCTGTTGGTTATTTAGAAACATGTTGTTTAATCTCCATGTTTTTGTGTTTCTCACAGTTTTTTTCTTGTAATTGATATCTAATCTCATAGCATTGTGGTTGGCAAAGATGCTTAATATGATTTCAACTTTCTTAAATTTACTGAGGTTTACTTTGTGACCCAAGATGTGGTCTATCCTGGGGAATATTCCATGTACACTTGAGAAGAAGGTGTATTCTTCTGCATTTGGATGGAATGTCCTGAGGATATCAATGAGATCCATCTCATCTAATGCATCATTTAAGACTTTTGTTTCCTTATTAATTTTCTGTTTTGATGATCTGTCCATTGGTGTGAGTGGGGTGTTAAAGCCTCCTACTATTATTGTGTTACTGTCAATTTCTCCTTTTTTGTCTGTTACTATTTGTCTTATGTATTGAGGTGCTCCTATGTTGTGTGCACAGATATTTACAATTGTTATGTCTTCCTCTTGGATTGATTCCTTGATCATTATGTAGTATCTTTCCTTATCTCTTGTAATCTTCTTTACTTTAAGGTCTATTTTATCTGATATGAGGATTGCTATTCCAGCTTTCTTTTGCTTCCCATTTGCATGGAATATATTTTTCCATCCTCTCACTTTCAGCCTACATGTGTCTTGAGGTCTGAAGTGGGTTTCTTGTAGACAACATATATATGGGTCTTGTTTTTGTATCCACTCAGCCAGTCTGTGTCTTTTGGTTGGAGCATTTAATCCATTTGCATTTAAAGTAATTATTGGGCTATCGTTACCATCTTTTTAAATTCCATATATATGCATTAGTATACTGTATTGGTCTTTATCTTTCTGGCTTACTTCACTCTGTATAATGGGCTCCAGTTTCATCCATCTCATTAGAACTGATTCAAATGAATTCTTTTTAATGGCTGAGTAATATTCCATCGTGCATATGTACCATAGCTTCCTTATCCATTCGTCTGCTGATGGGCATCTAGGTTGCTTCCATGTCCTGGCAATTATAAACAGTGCTGCGATGAACATTGGGGTGCACGTGTCTCAGATCTAGTCAGTGTATGGCAAAAACCACTACAATATTGTAAAGTAATTAGCCTCCAACTAATAAAAATAAATGAAAAAAAAAGTAATTATTAATATATATGTTCCTTTTTCCATTTTCAAATTGTTTGGGGTTAATTTTGTAGATCTGGTTTTTTTTTTTTTTTTTCTGTTGTATTTCTTGACAATATAAGTCTATAAGTCCATTTAATGTTTGTTGTTAAGCTGGTTTGGTGGTACTGAATTCTCTTAACTTTTGCTTGCCTGAACAGCCTTTTATTTCTCCATCAGTTTTGAAAGAGATCCTTGCTGTATACAGTAATCATGGTTGTAGATTTTCCCCTTTCAGTACGTTAAATATATCTTGCCATTCCCTTCTGGCCTGTAGAGTTTCTGTTGAAAGATCTGTTAAGTGTATGGGCTTTCCTTTGTATGTTACTTGTTGCTTCTCCCTTGCTGCTTTTAATATTCTTTCTTTGTGTTTAGTCTTTGTTAGTTTGATTAGCATGTGTCTTGGTGTGTTTCTCCTTGGGTTTATCCTGTATGGGACTCCCTGTGTCTCCTGGACTTGATTGGCTATTTCCTTTTCCATGTTGGGGAAGTTTTTAACTATAATCGCTTCAAAAATTTTCTCATACACTTTCTTTTTCTCTTCTTCTCTGGGATCCCTATAATTCAAACGTTGGTGTGTTTGATATGGTCCCAGAAGTCTCTGAGACTGTCCTCAGCTCTTTTCATTCTTTTTACTTTATTCTGCTCTTCAGAAGTTATTTCCACTATTTTATCTTCCAGCTCACTGATTCGTTCTTCTGCTTCCGATATTCTGCTATTGATTCTTTCTAGAGTATTTTTAGTCTCAGTAATTGTGTTTTTTGTCTCTGTGTGCATATTTTTTTTAATTCTTCTAGGTCTTTTTAAATTGATTCTTGCATTTTATCTTGTTTTCAAGGTTTTTGATCATTTTTACTCTCATTATTCTGAATGCTTTTCCAGGTAATTTTCCTATTCCCTCTTCATTTATTTGGACTTCTGTGTTTCTAATTTGTTCCTTCATTTGTGCAGTGTTTCTATGCACAGCTTTTTCATTTTAAAAAAATTTTAAGTTACTGTGTTTGAGGTCTCCTTTTCCCAGGCTGCAGGGAAAGTTGAATTCTTTCCTTGAAGAAGATTGAATTCCTTCTTTCTTTCGGTTTCTGCCCTCTTAAGCTTGGGCCAGTGGTTTGTGTGAACTTTGTATAGGGTGAGATTTGTGCTGAGTTTTTGTTTGTTTGTTTGTTTGTTTTTTCTCTGATGGGCAAGGCTGAATGAGGTGGTACTCTTGTCTGCTGATGACTGGGTTTGTATTTTTGTTTTGTTTGTTGTTTTGTTTTAGATGAGGCGTCCTGCACAGGGAGCTACTGATGGTTGGGTGATGCTGGGTCTTGTATTCAAGTGGGTTCCTTTGTGTGAGTTCTCACTATTTGAAACTCCCTAGGGTTAGTTCTCTGGTAGTCTAGCGTCTTGGAGTCCATGCTCCCACTCCAAAGGCTCAGAGTTTGATCTCTGGTCAGGAACGAATATTCCACAAGTGGTTTGTTATGGCATTAAGGGAGAGTAAAACAAATATCTAAAAAGGAGAAACAAAAGATGAACTCCAGACCAATGGCAGTTACAAAATCAGGCAAATAATAATTAAAATAATGGAATATACGCATATACATATACACCCATGAGCAAAGTGAAAGCAGTCCAACAAATATAAAGTACAATAGATTGATCTAGTAAACAAAGGAAATAAAAAATCATATTTACCATTTAAGATCAAAACTAACTTAAGCACAAACTGGAAAACAAAACTAAAGCAAGGTGACAAGTTGGGAATAAAGCACTGAAAACAAAACTAACAAGTATTTTGAGAGGAAAGGAAAGATAGAAAAGAAAGAAAGAATAGATACACAATGTTAAATAGAGGTAGATGAAGAAGATTTATATAAAGATTAACTGCAAGGGGAAAAGAACAGTAGGAAAAGCAAACAAAGGAATAAATGTAGAAAAATATAATAATAGGTTTAAAAAATTAAAAATTAAAATAAAAAAAAGAGGAAAATGACACAGAACTGCAAAAGCCCAACGTAGGGACAGAGGTTCATGACAACAATAAAAAATGTGACTGAGGAAAAAGAAAAAAAACGTTTAAAAGCTTAATTGGGTTTCTTAGTGCCAATAAAATCAACAACTACAACAGAGGTGGGGAATGGGGAAAAAAAGAAAAAAAATCCAGAAGAATCTACAGAACAAGTTAAAAAATAAGAATAATAAATGTTTTTCTTGAGTCACTGCTGTCAGAGTCCTTTCCCGAACTGGGAATCACAGTCCACCTTATCTCCCCAGGATGCCCTCCAATACTGTACTGATCTCTGGGCCTACTGTGGGGGCTACTCAGATTCTAGTCTGGTCCTGCTCCTGTGTGTTCTTGCTTCCAATGTCCACAGCTATCAGCGATAGTGTGTTTTCTTTTGTGGGAGCTCTCAATGGCCTTTTATATATTCCATAGACACAGAATCTGCTTAATTGATCGTGTGGATTTAATCCGCAGCTTGTACAGCTGGTGGAAAGGTTTTGGATCTTCTTCCTTAGACATACTGCCCCTGGGTTTTAATTGTGGTTTTATTTCCACCTCAACTTGTGGGTCTTCCACTTGGGTTTAGCTCCTGAGGCTGCCCTGGAGGGCTTGGGTTTTCCCCTCTGAGGGCCAGGTGTGGAAGTGGTGCAGCTGCTTGGGTCTCAGGGGTTCTGGCAGCACCAGGTACTCAGGGGGTTTGGCAGCTAGAGCAGCAGGAAATATCATGCTCTAGAAGGGTATGGCAACCAGTATTGTCCAATACACTCCAGTATTCTTGCCTGGGGAACCCCTTCTCTGACAGAGAAGCCTGGCAGTCAACAGTCTACAGAGTCACAAAGAGTCGGACAGGACCACAGCGACCCTGCGTGCATAAACACACGATTTTTTTTTTTTTTTTGCCTGTGTCAGCTCTGCCCCAGTGAGAGTTGAGCGTGAAGGTGGTGTAGTTGCTTGGCTTGCAGGGACCCTGACAGTGCCAAGTGTTCAGGGACACAAACTGTCTCCTTGGCAGGAGTTATAGCCCTATCAGAGTCTTTTTTTGAGCTTCTTGTAGCTGGTGATCAAAAGGCCCCTTTGGCCAGTCTCTCTGTACCTCTGCCCATTCAGACACTTAAAGGGATCCCTTGCCTGGGGTTTTTCTCTGTTATTAAGCACATCAGGCACACAGAGGGGCCCCCCTGACTGGGGTCCAACTCTGTAGACTGGTGAATCAGTCACGTAAAGGAGCATCCTGCGTGGGGTCCTACTCTGTAGTTCAGTACGTCAGGCATTTGATGGACCAGTCTCTCTATTGTTCAAGTGCCGATGCTGGCATGTGGAGAGAGAGAAGCTATGGGGATGGTTCCACCCACTATGTGTGACTCAGCAGTATCGCCTTGCTTCCATGGCTGCCTGGCTTTCCTCCATAGGCATTTCCCACCACAGTCTCCTCCCTCCCTCACATCCCCTAGATCTGTCTCTCTGTAGTCAACAGCAGCCCTTGCTCTGGGATTGCTCCAGAATCCCTGAACTTCGGCTCCCAGCCGCAGCTCCTTCCAGGAGACTGACGTTGCTGCCTGGCATATGTATGGCTGCAGCAAGGACTGTCTGATTCTCATTCCATTTAGGCTACCACAGATCGGCTGTTTCACTCTCAGCCTTAAATGTTTCTCATGTGACTCAGACAATTGCCCCACTGTGGGGATCGGACCCCTGTTTCAGTTCCCTCACCCACCGAGGGTAGGTCCAGTCCTACTAATGCTCCTGTTTTCCCCTCTAGTTCCTTTGTCCTACTGAGTTTTGCATGGTTATATATATTCTTTCCCACTAGTCAGGTCCTCTTGTCCATTTGCAGCTGGTGTTCTGCAAGCACTTCTGTGTCTGAAGATGTATTCCTGATGTATCCATGGAGAGAGATGTACTCCACATCCACCTACTCCTCTGACATCTTGTTCTCTCAGAAAGCTGACTCTTAACCACTAGACTATGAGGGAATTCCCCTGTTGGTGTGTTTAATGTTGTCCCAGAGGTTTCTGAGGCCGTCCTCATTTCTTTACATTCTTTTTTCTTTATTCTATTCTGTGGCAGTGATTTCCCCACCCTGTCTTCCAGCTCACTTATTTGTTCTTCTGCATCAGTTATTCTGCTAGTGAATTCTCCTAGTATATTTGTCAAATCCCTTATGGGGTTGTTCATCACTATTTGTTTGTTCTTTATTTCTTCTAGGTCTTTATTAAACATTTCTTGTATCTTTTTGATCTGTACCTCCATTCATTTTTTTTAAGATCTTGTATCATTTTTACTATCATTACTCTGAATTATTTTTCAAGTAGATTGTCTGTCTCCACTTCACTTATTTGTTCTTGGGTTTTATCTTGTCTCCCCATCTGGGACATATTCTTCTGCCATCTCATTTTATCTAACTTTCTTTGATTGCAATTTCTATTCCACAGGCTGCAGGATTGTAGTTTTTCTTGCTTCTTCTTTCAGTCCTCTGGTGGATGAGGGCTGTCTAAGAGGTTTGTGTTGCCTTCCTTGTGGGAGGGACTAGTACCAGCTCACTGGTAGGTGGAACTGGGTTTTGTCCCTCTGGTGGGCAGAGCTGTGTCAGTGGGTGTGTTTAGCAGGCAACTGTGTTCTCAGTAAAACTTTAAGCAGCCTGTGTGCTGATGGGTGGGACTTTGTTTCTACCCTGTTAGTTGTTTGGACTGAGGCATCCCAGCATTGAGACCTGCAGGCTTTGGGACTGGGCTGGATATTGGTGCTGAAATGGGTTCCTCCAGGAGAGCTCACACTGATCAATATCTCCTTAGGGTCTTCACTACCTGTGTCCGTACCCCCACAGTGAGCTACAACTGAGGAGATTCCCGTAAGAATACTAGGTAGGTCTGGCTCAGGTTCCATGGAGGTACTGCTTTGTGCTGGGTCCCAGTGCATATTAGTTGCTGTGGCTGTACTCCAAGAGTGGAGTCTTTGTTTCTGTCAGCTCTCTGGAGTTCCTGCATAAAGCCCTGCTGGCCTTCAAAGCTAAGTATTTTGAGGATTCTACCTCCTGATGCCAGATCCTCAGGCTGCTTGGAGGGTTATTTTTATGTGGGAATGTCCCTATAAGTCTAAGTGGATTTAATCTTTTTTGATAAGAGTGCTGTTTTGGGTTTGGATATCTGCCACCTCTTTCATCAGTGTATGCTGGCCATTATCCCCTTGATAGGAGGTGTGACTCATATTGTGGTGACAAGAGCCTGAACTGAATGTTAAGCCGGGCCTCCCCTTCACTCTGCAGTTGTCACTGTTCTGTCAGGGTTGGGGCCTGCTCACTAGTTGTTGGAGTAGAGGCCCTCAGATCCATTTATTAGCTGTGTTTCTGATCTGCAGTGTGAGATAGGTGAGATTAAAGCACTTCCACTGGGAAAGAAGCTACTGAGTATTGCCCCTCTAGAGCTGTTCACCTGTGAGTGTGCTCTGTTGTGTCACCTTTCTCCCATTATGTGACCTCTCATATTACACTGTTTTTGTTACTGCTCCAAGCCCCACCTCAACCGTAGGTATGCCAGCAATTCATCCTGGTGTCTCTCAGGCGTTGTTTTTACAAGGTCACCAGCATAGACCCACTAAAGTCAAGCCCCATGATTGCAGCAATTGTGGATCTTCAACCCACTGTAGGTGCTATGGAGGCAGCTCAGACTCTTGTCTGGCCCAACCTCCCATATTTACATGCCCACAAATCTACAGATGGTAAAGTTAGACTCATTTCAGCTGTAACAGCACTTTCCATTCAGATATTCTGCAGGTGAAAAGTTTCCAAATCTGGTCACAGAAGTATAAATCCAGTTTGTGCAGCCATAAGGAAATATTTCAGCTCATCTCCCTCAGTTGCACAGCCCCTGGGGTTCAGTTGTAGTTTCAGCCCCTGCTTTGCATGTGGGGCACCCACAGGCATCTGCTCCCAAGGCTGCCCCAGAACACATAAGCCCATGTGAGTGGGAGGGTTAGAGAAGGTGGTGGTGATCAGGGGCATGGGAGCCTATTTCAACATGAAGGATTGGAGGAGGTGGTGGTAGCTGGGGGCATATAAGCCTGCTCTGGTGGGAGTTCTTCCTACTGCCCATAGAGACAGGGGCCTGAGCCTGGGGAGAAATAATTTAATGGCAGCCCTGCCCTTTTCCCTGTCACTCAGCAATGGTACTTTGTGTCTATGGTGGTCAGGGCTTCTTCCTTAATGAGCATTCCTGGTTGCATAGTTCCTAAGTCCCAACTGTTCAAGCTGTCCTTTCACAGCCAACAGCAGTCGTTTCCTTAGGTCTGCCCCCCAAATACCATGTTCTAGCACCCATCTCACTTCCACACCAGCAGAAGCACATCTCAGACTGGAGTGCAGAGGGTTGTGTCATGAATGAACTGTGTAGGTCTTATTTTGTCCTACCCATGACAGACTGGTTGATGTACTCTCCTACTGGCCCCTGGAGCTCCCCTCATGTCCCAGCTGATCTCTCCATCAGTGAGATAATACTACTATTTTTCAACACTATTTATTGAAAAGGCTATTTTCCCCTATTTTATGTTCTTGACACTTTGTCAAATATTGTTGACTTTATGCTTGAATTTAAATTTGGGCTCTCTATTTTGTTTTATTTTTCTATGTACCTGTTTTTATGCGAGTACCATACTGTTTTGATTATTATAACTTTGTAATATAGTTCAAAATCAGGACTGGTAATGCCTCCAACCTTGTTGTTCTTTCTCAGGATTACTTTGGCTATTCAGGTTCTTTCATTGCTCCCTACAAATTGTAGTGTATCTTTCCCCTGTTTCTATGATAAATGTCATTTGGCATTTTGATAGGGATTGCATTGATACTGCAGATCACTTTGGGTTTTATGGACATTTTAATAACATTAGTTCTTCTAATCCATGAGCATAGAATATTTTTTCCATTTATTTGAGTCTTCAATTTTTCTTTCATTAATGTTTAATAGTTTTCAGTATAAGATGCTTTACCCCCTTAGTTAAATTAGGGATGACAGTTTTAAAGTGCTTTAAAACCACAACCAAATTGGAAGTCTCTATTTTTCAGTATATTCTTTAAAAAATCAATGTAAGTGAGACTGAGATTTCTTCTATACATGAAGAAGTAAGGCACTCTGCAATAGCCCTCTTGGAGTAAACAACCAAAATATGTGGACCAAATATAGAAAAAAAATCTATTTTTTCAGACAAAATGGAGAACAAGAAAATGATCACATAGAAAACACAAACAAATGTAATGAATCCTAAAATCACCAAAGTTTTCTTCTTTGAGATAATCCCTAGACTACTTCATATGCAAGAACAACCCAAAGGGAATTTGGAAATCACATTGAGTTAAGAAGAAATAGAAAAGATCAGTGAGGTGAGAAATTGAAGGATACAGTGTCCAAGAGAAGGGAACTACATAGACTACCAGCTCCATAATTAGCAAGGGGGATTCCTTGGGTTACTGACTGCATTCCAATCTTTTAATGCAGAGGATAGAGCTTTACAGATCAGGCAAGAATAACTTGTGAGGAAAATTAATTTCCAAGGACCAGTCAAACAAAAAAAAAATTTCCTCATCTCTCAGAAGTCTGAAAATAATCTATCTTACTTCCAGCTAAAGGAGAAAGATCTTGTAGAATACATGGGGCATCAATAAAGACCCCAGAAAGGTTATACCTAAATAGTGAAGAAAAATTGGTACTAGAATAAAATTAATTCTAAGCCTTCCATAAAGAGTTTACAGTCAAATATTAAAATTATCGAATTGAGTCCCATGTTATTAAACTGTGTGCCAGAAAATTTCAATAGTATTCAAAAGATAACAAAAAAAAAAAAATCCAGCATTAAACAACAGAAAGTTCACCATGAGTGGCATCAAATCAATGTTTCCTAGTTATATAAAAAAAAAGCAAAAAATATAATCAGTAAGAAAGAGACAAATCAGTCAATAGGCTCAGAAATGACACGGGAGATAAAATTATAAGAGAAGAACACTAAAAGAGCTATTATAATTATGTAGTCTCATATATGTAAAGGAAAACATGAACAAAATGAGAAAGGAAAGAATAAATATAAAAAAGAACAAAGTGAAACTTCTAGAAAATAAAATATCAGAAATGGAAAAAAAGGGGATTCACAGCATGTCTAGAGTTTGGATAAGATACAGTCAATTCTTAGGTAGGTTGATAAGAACTCCCAGATCCCCAAGAAAGAGAAAGGGGTCTGAGGCTCTCAAGGAGGAGAAAAAGATAAACTTCTTTTTTTCTCTAAGCCCAGAGCTAATGATTACACAACAAAACAACTCATCTTGCTCAAGGATATGTTTTTCCTTAAACTCTGTACCAATGATTATGTAACAACAATGTACCCTGCTTGAAGAATGTTTCTCCTTCTTAAGACCCTTCTGACTACTATATCATCTTAAAATTTATATTATGGGAGTGGTTCTGGTAAGGTCTTTCTATTGTTAGTTCTAATCCTGTCATCTTATATTGTGGGAGTGGGTCTGGTAAGACCCTTTACTGTAATAAAGCATATAGATCCCTTGCTAAGACTAGCGAGTGGGGCATTCTCCATCCCCCTTCTGATGTCTATGTCAGAAGCTTTCTCTGTCCTTTTTCACTTTAATAAAACTCTGCTACACAAAAGCTCTTGAGTGATCAAGCCTGGTCCCTGGTCCCAAAGCTAAATCTTCTTTGGAGATCACGAATCTGATATCGTTCACCAGAAGCTATCAATACTCCATTGTATTGCTGACATGGCATCCATTTTTTGTTTTGGTTAAGCAACCTACAGTGATTAGATCTGATAGACACAGTACCTGAAGAAATATGGATGGAGGTTCGTGGCATTTTACAGGAGACGGAGATCAAGACCATCCACGAGAAAAATAAATGCAAAATGGTTGTCTATGGAGGCCTTACAAATAGCTGAGAAATGAAGAGAAGTGAAAAACAAAGGAGAAAAGGAAAGGTATACCTATTTGAATGCAGAGTTCCAAAGATGAGCAAGGAGAGATAAGAAAGCCTTCCTCAGTGATCAATGCAAAGAAATAGAGGAAAACAATAGATTGGGAAAGACTAGAGATCTCTTCAAGAAAATTAAAGATACCAAGGGAACATTGCATGCAAAGATGGGGTCAATAAAGGACAGAAATGACATGGACCTAACAAAAGCAGAAGATATTAAGAAAAGGTGGCAAGAATTCACAGAAGAACTATACAAAAAAGATCTTCATGACCCAGATAACCACAATGGTGTGATCACCCACCTAGAGCCAAACATCCTGGAATGTGAAGTCAAGTCAAGTGGGCCTTAGGAAGCATCACTATGAACAAAGATAGTGGAGGTGAAGGAATTCCAGTTGAGCTATTTCAAATCCTAAAAGATGATGCTGTGAAAGTGCTGCACTCAATATGCCAGAAAATCTGGAAAACTCAGCAGTGGTCACAGGACTGGAAAAGGTCAGTTTTCTTTTTTTTTTTTTTTTTCCATTTATTTTTATTAGTTGGAGGCTAATTACTTTACAGTATTGTAGTGGTTTTTGACATACATTGGCATGAATCAGCCATGGATTTACATGTATTCCCCGTCCCGATCCCCCCTCCCACCTCCCTCTCCACCCGATCCCTCTGGGTCTTCCCAGTGCACCAGGTCCGAGCACTTGTCTCATGCATCCAGCCTGGGCTGGTGATCTGTTTCACCCTAGATAATATACATGTTTCGATTGCTGTTCTCTCGAAACATCCCACCCTCGCCTTCTCCCACAGAGTCTAAAAGTCTGTTCTGTACATCTGTGTCTCTTTTTCTGTTTTGCATATAGGATTATTGTTACCATCTTTCTAAATTCCATATACATGCGTTAGTATACTGTAATGGTCTTTATCTTTCTGGCTTACTTCACTCTGTATAATGGGCTCCAGTTTCATGCATCTCATTAGAACTGATTCAAATGAATTCTTTTTAATGGCTGAGTAATATTCCATGGTGTATATGTACCACAGCTTCCTTATCCATTCATCTGCTGATGGGCATCTAGGTTGCTTTCATGTCCTGGGATATTATAAACAGTGCTGTGATGAACATTGGGGTGCACGTGTCTCTTTCAGATCTGGTTTCCTCAGTGTGTATGCCCAGAAGTGGGATTGCTGGGTCATATGGCAGTTCTATTTCCAGTTTTTTAAGAAATCTCCACACTGTTCTCCATAGTGGCTGTACTAGTTTGCATTCCCACCAACAGTGTAAGAGGGTTCCCTTTTCTCCACACCCTCTCCAGCATTTATTGCTTGTAGACTTTTGGATAGCAGCCATTCTGACTGGCGTGTAATGGTACCTCATTGTGGTTTTGATTTGCATTTCTCTGATAATGAGTGATGTTGAGCATCTTTTCATGTGTTTGTTAGCCATCTGTATGTCTTCTTTGGAGAAATGTCTGTTTAGTTCTTTGGCCCATTTTTTGATTGGGTCATTTATTTTTCTGGAATTGAGCTGCAGGAGTTGCTTGTGTATTTTTGAGATTAATCCTTTGTCTGCTGCTTCATTTGCTATTATTTTCTCCCAATCTGAGGGCTGTCTTTTCACCTTGCTTATAGTTTCCTTTGTTGTGCAAAAGGTTTTAAGTTTAATTAGGTCCTGTTTGTTTATTTATGCTTTTATTTCCAATATTCTGGGAGGTGGGTCATAGAGGATCCTGCTGTGATTTGAAAAGGTCAGTTTTCATTCCAATCCAGAGAAAAGCAATACCAAAGAATGTTCAAGCTACTGCACAATTGCATTAATCTCACACGCTGGCAAAGTAATGCTCAAAATTCTCCAAGCCAGGCTTCTACAGTATGTGAACCATGAACTTCCAAATGTTCAAGTTGGATTTAGAAAATACAGAGGAACCAGAGATAAAATTACCAACATCCGTTGGATCATCAAAAAAGCAAGACAATTCAGAAAAAAACATCTCCTTCTGCTTTATTGACTATGCCAAAGCCTTTGACTGTGTGGATCACAACAAACAGGAAAATTCTTCAAGAGACGGGAATACCAGACCACCTTACCTGCCTCCTGAGAAATCTGTATGCAGGTCAAGAAGCAAGAGTTAGAACTGGGCATGAAACAAGACTTGTTCTAAATTGGGGAAGGAGTACGTCAAGGTTTTATATTGTCGCTCTGCTTATTTAACTTATATGCACAGTACATCATGTGAAAGGCCGGACTAGATGAAGCACAAGCTGGAATCAAGATTGCAGGGAGAAATATCAATAACTTCATATATGAAGATGCCACCAACATTATGGCAGAAATTGAAGAGGAACTAAACAGCCTTTTGATGAAAGTGAAAGAGGAGAGTGAAAAAGCTGGCTTAGAACTGAACATTCATAAAACTAACATCATGGTCTCATCACTTCATGGCAAATAGATGGGTAAACAATGGAAACAGTGAAAGACTTCATTTTCATGGCCTCCAAAATCACTGCAGATGGTGACTGCAGTCATGAAATTAAAAGACGTTTGCTTCTTGGAAGAAAAACTATGACAAACCAAAGAGCATATTAAAAACCAGAGAAATTACTTTGCTGACAAAGGTCTGTCTTGTAAAAGCTATGGTTTTTCCAGTAGTCATTCATGGATGTGTGAGTTAGACCTTAAAGAAGGCAGAGCACTGAAGAATTGATGTTTTCAAGCTGTGGTGCTAGAGAGATCTCTTGAGAGTCCCTTGGACTTCAAGGAGTCAAACCAGTCAATCCTAAAGGAAATCAACCGTGAGTATTCATTGGAAGTACTGATGCTGAAGCTGAAGCTCCAGTATTTTGGCCACCTGATTCAAAGAACTGACTCATTGGAAAAGACCCTGATGCTGGGAAAGATAGAATGGGGGAGGAGAAGAGGATGACAGGATTGTATGGCATCACCAATTCAATGGACATGAGTTTGAGCAAGCTCCAGTAGATGAAGGACAGGGAATCCTGGTGTGCTGCTGTTCATGGGACTCCAAAGAGTTGGACATGACTGACTGAACAACAAAAAGATAAGAACCTTGTAGAACTTACTAAACCCCACTCTTTTGGTTTGAATAACCAATTTGTCCCTAGGTCAGAAACCCCAAACCCCAAAACATTCTACCCACACACCCTAAAAAAGACACGTGCCCATGTGCTGTCTGCCTCTGCACTTTGACTTGACTTCTCCATGTGACCCCTTGATTCACAACAGGCAGTTCCTCCAGGACCTGTGAATTATGAACTTCTCTATTTCAATTTCTTGTTTCTATTTCTGAACACATGGCTTACCATCCAGCACCCTGTGCTCCAATTTAAAATTGATAATTTGACAAATTCATAGCATAGACAATTAGACATTTCAAAAGAAAAGTTTAATGAACTTGAAGATACAGCAAAAAAAATTCAAAGTGAGACAAAATTAAAAAAGAAAAAAAATTGAACAGAAATTAGTGAACTGTGCAATAATATCAAGCTGTTTAAATATGTGTAATTGGAGTCCCAGAAAGAGGATGTGATGTACAAATAACTACTTTGAAAAAGCAATGGCCAAACATTTTCCAAATTTTATACAAATTATAATCCAAGAGATTCAAGAAGTTATACAAACTAGAGGCAGAAGAAATATTGGAGATACCACATTGCTACACAATGCACATGATAAATTGAAAATAGCAGTAAGAAGAGAATATCTGAGAAGTAGCCAGTAGGAATTCAGTGGCAGTCCAGTGATTAGGAATCAGTGGTTTTGCTACCATAGCCTGGGATTTAATCCCTGGTTGGTGAACCAAGATCCCACAGGCCATGTGGCATGACCAAAAATGGAGGGGGGGCACCTAGAGGAAAAAATCATATTAAGGGAACAAAATGAGAATGAAAACTGTCTTTCACCCAAAACTAAGACAGAAGAGAATGGAGTAACATTTTTTAAGGTACTGAAAGTGAAAAATCAAACTGAGGCATAATATCCAGTAAAATTGTTTTTAAAAATAAAAGTAGATGTTCCAAGATGGCAGAGGAGTAGAAGGACATGGAGTGCATCTCTCTCCACAGATGCATCAGGAATAGAGCTGGAACATGGGGATTAAACTCAAAGCAAAGACTGATGTTGGCTCTGGGGAGATGACCTGAGGGGATGGGGAGAGAGTAAATCTGAAACAAGTAATGCTTATGGAGGAAAACCAGACTGTCATGGAAACAGGGTGCCACTGCTGAGTCACACACAAGGGATAGAGCCACCATTGTAACCCCTCTCTGCCCACACTATGGAGCCTATGTCCAAGCAATAGAAAAAGCCTGGCTAAGGCTGGCCTTCACTTGCCTGCTGCTGAGCACAAGAAAAGGCTCCCAATAGGGCCATATTTTTGCACTCTTGACCTCTAATTTCCCTGCCCACCAGGTGCCACAGAGTTCCCATGATCCAAGCAGCCATTCCATTTCCATGCCCTGTCTTCACTGGGCAGACCCAAATACTCCAGGGTACTCTTGGGAACAGATTCCTGTGGGTGACCTACATGCAGAGATGGGGATAAAACCACAGCTGAGCCCCAGGTGTGAAGCAACTAAGGAAGAGGATCAAATACTTTTCCATCAGCTGCACAAGCTGTGGATGAAATCCTCATGATCAACTAGCTAGAACCTATGTCTGGAATATATGAATAGACAATGAGTGCTCCCACAAACGAAATGGTCTAGCTAGGGCAGCTGTGGAGCTGAGGAAGCTGAGTTTTAGCTGTATCCACAGGACCCACAGCAGGTCCAGAGATGTGGCTAGAGGCATTGGAGGATCTCCTGGGTAGGTGGAGGTGGGCTTCAGCTCATGGAGGCAACAAGGAAACTGATATCTGAGGCCCCAGGAAAACATTTGCTTTTACTTTTATTACTTTATTATATTTTAAATCATACTGTTTTTGGTTCTGTGTTTTTCTTTGAGTTTCTTGCTATTATCATTTTTATTTAGTCTTCTGGGATTTTTTTGTAAACGTTTTATTTTTAAAATATATTGTTATTTTACTTTGCTTTTCTGTGTGTTCCCCCCCCCCCTTTTTAACAACATATATATATATATTTTTAATTTTTTTTATTAGTTGGAGGCTAATTACTTCACAACATTTCAGTGGGTTTTGTCATACATTGATATGAATCAGCCATAGATTTACACTTATTCCCCATCCCGATCCCCCCTCCCACCTCCCTCTCCACCCGATTCCTCTGGGTGCACCCCAATGTTCATCGCAGCACTGTTTATAATAGCCAGGACATGGAAGCAACCTAGATGCCCATCAGCAGATGAATGGATAAGGAAGCTGTGGTACATATACACCATGGAATATTACTCAGCCGTCAAAAAGAATTCATTTGAACCAGTCCTAATGAGATGGATGAAACTGGAGCCCCTTATACAGAGTGAAGTAAGCCAGAAAGATAAAGAACATTACAGCATACTAACACATATATATGGAATTTAGAAAGATGGTAACGATAACCCTATATGCAAAACAGAAAAAGAGACACAGAAATACAGAACAGACTTTTGAACAACATATATTTTTATTTTTTATATTCCCTTTGTTTTTCTGTTGTTCTGTGTTTTTTGTTTCATTTACATATTTTTAAAAATTAATTTTGTTTGTTTTTCTCCTTGCTTTATTCTTCAGTTGACACTCTGCTTTGGTCTTAATTTTTGTTTTGTGTTTTTGTTAGTTTTCTTTTTAATTGATTTCATCTTTGTTTTCTTTTGTTTGTCTAATTGTTCTCTTGTTTCCTGTTTTCTTTGGTTCTGTTTTTGTTTCTTGTGTGTGTGAGCTCTTTTGTTCTTGTTTCTATTTGTTTGATTTTGTTTTTAAAATTTATCTGGAGTTTTGTTTGTCTTTTTTCCCCCTTTTCTTTAATTCAACCTACTGTTGTGATGTGACTCTTGGGGTCTTGTTTCCCTGAATGGAAGTAGGACCTGAGCCTCTGAGATGGGAGCACCAAGTCCAGAATGCTGGGTCATTAGAGAGTTTCTGGTTCCAGGGAATATTAACTGATGAGAGAGCTCACAGAGGCCTCAACCTGAAATCAAGACATGACTTCACCCAACCTGCAGTGCTGGGCATCTCATGTTAAACAGCAACCAAGACAGATACACAAACCTACTCATCAGCAGGCACTCCAAAACACATTATGTAACACACCACTGCCCATCTGATGGAAAAGACTCAACTCTACCCACCTGAACTATTGTGGTCCTTTAATGGACCAGAACCTGGTGGTACAGAGTCAACGATAAGAAAGTAAAAAAGAGAAAGAGGCTGCTTTCCCTGGTTTACGCAGAGGACCAATAGAGCCCTTGACACAGGACTTGCATTGCTCACAAAGGTACCAGGAGCCCCCTTAAGAGAGAGAGAGAGAGAGAGAGAGAGAGAGAAGACACGGGAACCTAAGTTCTCATGGAGCAAAGGTGCTTTAATGATTTTTCTATGAGTATATATAGGCTGTGGTACAAGAAACTTCTTTTGGGAATGATAGAGATCAGAAAACCAAACGTACAGCAACTGTTACCAAGGGAACAAGGGGTAATATTAGTCACAAGGTCAGGAGACAATCCATATCTCAAGAAAGGGGAGCAAGACTAAGCAGTTTTGTCCTAAAGAGAATGTTTACTAAAGGAGACCCAAGCCTGCCTCACACAATGACCTCAGTCCCTGGGAGCAGCGTGCTGTTTCGCTTGAAGAGGGACAAAGGACTCATGAGAGACCACACATAGGAATCCTCCCATCAAACATTCTCTGACACTGAACACAGGCAACAGTCCCTCCTATCAGGAAGCCTACACAAGCCACTGGATCAGCCTCACCTACTGGGGAGAGAGAAACCATAAGTGAGAAGAACTAAAACTCTGCCAATGGGGGAAAGGAAACATCAAGCATATTAATTTAGAAAAATGAGAATACTGAGAAATATCTTAAAGACAAAGAAGCAATGTAAAAACTTAAAAGACTAAATAAACAAAGAGGCAAAAGGCAATCGACCTCAAAAATAATCCAGAGTAATTATAGTAAAGATGATAAAAAAATCTTGGAAATACAATGGAAATACAAAAAAAAAAAAAAACAGGTTAACAAGGACCTAAAAGAGCTAAAGAACAAACAAATAGTGATGAAGCACACAATAACTAAAATTAAAAATGCACTAGAAGAAATCATTAGCAGAATAACTGAGGAAAAGTCACAGATAAGTGAGCCAGAAGATGTCAAGGAGCAGAATAAGGAAAAAAGAATGAAGATAATTGATGAGAGTCTGAGACCACACTAAATGCACCAACGTTTTAATATGGGTCCCAAAAGTCAGGGGCTTCCCAGGTGGTGCTAGTGGTAAAGAATCCACCTGCCAATGCAGGAGACACAAGAAACATGGGTCCAGTCCCTGGGTTGGGAAGATTATTTGGAGGAGGAAATGGCAACCCACTCCAGTATTCTTGCCTGGACAATCCCATGGACAGAAGAACCTGGTGGGCTACAGTCCGTATGGTTGTAAAGGGTTGGCCAAAACTGAAGTGACCTAGCATGCATGAATGCAGAAAAAGAGAAAGAGAAGTGTCTGAGAAAATATTTAATGATACTATAGTCAAAATTGTTCCTAATGTGGGAAAAGAAATAGTTAATCAAGTCTAGGATATGCAGAGTCTCATACAGAATAAAACTAAGGAGAAAAACACCAACATGAATATTAATCAAACTAACAAAAATTAAACAGAAAGAAAAATAGTAAAAGCAGCAAGGAAAAAGAAACAAGTAACATAAAAGGGAATCTTCAAAAGCTATCAGCTAATTTTTCAACACTCTGCTGTACAGAAGGAATGTTTAAAGTGATGTTTAAAGTGATGAATGGGGAAAACCTACAACCAGGGTTACTCTACCCAGCAAGGATCTCATTCAGATTTAATGGAGAAATCATAAGCTTTGGAGGCAAACAAAAGTTAAAAGAATTCAGCACCACCAAACCAGCTTTAAAACAAATGCTAAAGTAACTTATCTAGACAGGAAGCATGAAAGAATGAAAAGCTCTACAAAATCAAATTCCCCAAATTTAGAAAGTAGTAATAGGAACATACATATTGATGATTACTTTAAATGTAAATGGATTAAATTCTCTAGCCAAAAGACACAGATTGACTGAATGGTTATGATAACAAGACCCATTTATATGCTGTCTAAAAGAGACCCACTTCAAAACTAGGGGCATATACAGAGTAAAGATTAAAAAAAGATATTCCATGCAAATGGAAATCAAAAGAAAGCTACAGTAGCAATGTTCATATCAAAAAACATTTCTTCCCCTTTTTTATATGTAATTATGTAAAATTAGGTAGCCAGTGGATATTTGCTTTATGATGCAGGGAGCCCAGATCTGGTGCTCTGTGACAACTTAAAGGCATGGGATGGGGTGGTATGTGGTGGGAGGTGGGAGGGAGGCTCAAGAGGAAGAGGACGTATGTATACTCATGGCTTATTAATGTTGATATATGGCAGAATCTGATACAGTGTTGTAAAGCAATCACACTACAATTAAAACTCAATTAATTAGAAAAACAAAAGAGGCTTCAAAATAAAGACTATTGCAAGAGATGAGGAAGGAAACTACATAATGATCAGAGTATCAATCCAAGAAGAAGACATATCAATTGCAAATATTTATGCACCCAACATAGGAGCAAGTTAATAAATAAGGCAAGTGTTAACACCAATGAAATGGGAAATAAGCAATAACACAATAATAGTGAAGGACTTCAATGCCCCGCTTATTCCAATGGATATATCATTCAGATAAAAAATTATTAAGAAAGCGTAGCCTTAAATGGCACATTACACAAGTTAGACTTAATTGATATTTATAAGATATTCCAGGACATTCCACCCCCCACAAAAAGGCAGAATGCATTTTCTTCTTAAGTGCACAGGGAACAATCTCCAGAATAGATCCCATCTTGGGTCACAAATCAAGTCTTGGTAAGTTTAAGAACATTGAAATCATATCAAGCATCATTTCCAACCACAGTGCTGTAAGATTATCTATTACAGAACACAACTATTAAAAAAAACAAATGGAGGCTAAACAATATGCTACTTTATTTTTTTAATTTATTTATTTTAATTGGAGTATAATTACTTTACAACATAATACACTACTTTGCAACTGAGAAATCACTGAAAAAATCTAAATGGAAATTCAAAAATACCTAGAAATATATGACAATGAAAACATGAGAACACAAATCCTATGGGATGCAGCAAAAAAAGAAGTTCTAAGAGGGAAGTTTGTAACAATAATTTTGTTACTCAGGAAACAAGAAAAATCTCTAAGAAACAGCCTAACCTTACATCTAAAGCAGTTAGGAAAAGAAGAACAAGCCCCTCTCCCGCCCCTGCTCAAAGTTAGTAGTAGGAAAGAAATCATAAAGATCAGAGCATAAATAAATGAAAAAGAAATGAAGAAAGCAATAGCAAAGATCAATAAAACTAAAACTGGTTCTTTGAGAAGGTAATTGAAATAAATAAAGCATTAGCTAGGCTCATCAAGAAAAAACGGAGAAGACTCAAATCGATAAAATTAGAATTGAAAAAGGAGAAGTTATAAATGACACCACAGAAACACAAAGAATCATACAAGCCTACTACAAGGACAACCTAGGGGTAATTCTGAACAAATTCTTAGAAAAGTACCACCTTCCAAGACTGGACCAGGAAAAGAGAAAATATGAACAGACCAATCACAAGCACTGAAACTGTGATTAAAAATCTTCCAACAAACAAAAGCCCAGGGCCATATGGTTTCACAGGTGGATTCTATCAAGCCCTTAGAAAAAGGCTAACACCTATCCTTCTCAAACTCTTCCAAAAAACTGTAGAGAAAGGAACGCTTTCATGTTCATTCTACAAGACCACTTTCACCCTAATACCAAAATCAGACAAAGAATTTAGAAAGACAGTAATGACGATCCTATATGCAAGGCAGCAAAGGAGGCACAGATGTAAAGAACAGACTTTTGGACTATGTGGGAAAAGGTGAGGGTGGGATGATTTGCGAGAATAGCATTGAAATATGTATATTACCATATGTAAAGCAGATGACTAGTTCAAGTTCGATGCATGAAGCAGGGCACTCAAAGCCGTTGCTCTGGACACCTTATCTTCGACAAAGGAGGCAAGAATATACAATGGGAAAAAGACAACCTCTTTAACAAGTGGTGCTGGGAAAACTGGTCAACCACTTGTAAAAGAATGAAACTAGAACACTTTCTAACACCATACACAAAAATAAACTCAGAATGGATTAAAGATCTAAATGTAAGACCAGAAATTATAAAACTCCTAGAGGAGAACATAGGCAAAACACTCTCCGACATAAATCACAGCAAGATCCTCTATGACCACCTTCCAGAATATTGGAAATAAAAGAAAAAATAAACAAATGGGACCTAATGAAACTTAAAAGCTTTTGCACAGCAAAGGAAACTATAAGCAAGATGAAAAGACAGCCTTCAGAATGGGATAAACTAATAGCAAACAAAGAAACAGACAAAAGATTAATCTCAAAAATATACAAGCAACTCCTGCAGCTCAATTCCAGAAAAATAAATGACCCAATCAAAAAATGGGCCAAAGAACTAAACAGACATTTCTCCAAAGAAGACATACAGATGGCTCACAAACATGTGAAAAGATGCTCAACATCACTCATTATCAGAAAAACACAAATCAAAACCACAATGAGGTACCACTACATGCCAGTCAGGATGGCTGCTATCCAAAAGTCTACAAGTAATAAATGCTGGAGAGGGTGTGGAGAAAAGGGAACCCTCTTTCACTGTTGGTGGGAATGCAAACTAGTACAGCCACTATGGAGAACAGTGTGGAGATTTCTTAAAAAACTGGAAATAGAACTGCCATATGACCCAGCAATCCCACTGCTGGGCATACACACCTAGGAAACCAGAACTGAAAGAGACACGTGTACCCCAATGTTCATGACAGCACTGTTTATAATATCCAGGACATGGAAGCAACCTAGATGCCCATCAGCAGATGAATGGATAAGGAAGCTGTGGTACATATATACAATGGAATTTGACTCAGCCATTAAAAAGAATACATTTGAATCAGTTCTAATGAGATGCATGAAACTGGATCCCATTAAACAGAGTGAAGTAAGCAAGAAAGATAAAGACCAATACAGTATACTAACACATATATATGGAATTTTAAAAGATGGTAATGATAAACCTATATGCAAGATAGTAAAAGAGATACAAATATATAGAACAAAATTTTGGACTGTGTGGGAGAAGGCGAGGGTGGGAAGAGCTGAGAGAATAGCACTGAAACATGTATATTATCAAATGTGAAACAGATCACCAGTCCAGGTTGGATGCATGAGACAAGTGTTCAGGGCTGGTGCACTGGGATGACCCAGAGGGATGGGATGGGGAGAGAGGTGGGAGGGGGTTCAGGATGGGGAACACATATAAATCCATGGCTGATTCATGTCAATGTAAGGCAAAAGCCACTACAATATTGTAAAGTAATTAGCCTCCAACTAATAAAAATAAATGAAAAAAAGAGAAAAAAGCCGTTGCTCTGGGACAACCCAGAGGGATAGGGTGGAGAGGAAGGTGGGAGGGAGGTTCAGGTTGGGGGGATGTATGTGCACCCATGGCTGATTCATGTTGATGTATGGAAAAAGCCACCGCAATATTGTGAAGTAATTATCCTCCAATTAAAATAAATTAATTAATGTTTTTAAAAGTCTGGGAATTTTAATCAATAACAACGAGTCAAAGTAGGTTCATTTTTTTCTAAATAATTCTTGAGTGGACACTTCCCTGTGTAACATTAAAAAACATAGTGCCATGTATGTTTATTGTACTTTCAAGTTTTGGATAATATTTCATGAAATAAATGAATGAATAAAATGTTTCTTGTCGACTAAAAAATAGCTGCACAGCATGAGAGTTTCTAGTTAAGTTTTGTTTAGGGCAAAATGAGGACTGTAGTCTGGGAGACAGCACCTCAGATAGTTCTGAGAAATTGCTTCAAAGTGGTAGTGGAGGAAGGTCAATATATATGATTTTGGTGAAGAAGGAGTTCAGTGCAATCAAGTATTTATTTTACAAAAGGTTTTCTGTTAGTCAAAAGGAACTGATGTCACCACAAAGGGATTTAGTGATTTTCTAAATATGAGGAAAAGACTCTTACTCCTTGGAAGAAAAACCTCGACAAACTTAGTGTATTAAAAAGCAGATACATCGCTTTGCTGACAAAGGTCCATATTGTCAACACTATGGATTTTACAGTAGTTAGGTAGAGATGTGAGGGTTGTACCATAAAGAAACCTGAGCACTGAAGAATTGATGCTTTCCAACTGTGATGCTGGAGAAGACTCTCAAGAATCCCTTGGACTGCAAGGAGAGCAAACCAGTCAAGCCTAAAGGAAATCAACCCTAAATATTCTTAGGAAGGACTGATGCTGAAGCTCCAATATTTTGACCACCTGATGTGAAGAGCTGACTCATTGGAAAAGACCCTGATGTTGGGAAAGATCGAAGGCAGGAGGAGAAGGGGGCAGCAGAGGATGAGATGGTTGGATGGCATCATCAACTCAATAGACATGAGTTTGAGAAATCTCCAGGAGATAAAGACAGGGAAGCTTGACGTGTTGCATTCCATGAGGTCACAAAGAGTTGGACTTGACCTGAGCAACTGAACAAGAACAATAACAAGGATTGGGATCATGAAATCAGTTCACTACCTAAAGATCTGTTCTGCCAGTTTCCCTGGAGCACAGAGTGCTCATTCTCTCCACCCTGAATTTCCTTCAGAGCATGTCAAAGATCAACAGCTGCAGTAGGACAGGATTCATTTGACACAGAAACAGATGGCAAATGCCCTTGGCAAGTGCCAACTTGTATTGACAAGGCCCTCTCATAGTAATAAATTTGACTATAGTTGCTGGGCATTTCATGACCATTCTGTCCCATGTTGCTAGGAAAGCTCATTTTTAGTTCGAAGAAGATTTTGCTGATAGGCCACTCTGCACTTTTACTGGACTAGGTCTTAACAGCCAAAGATCTCTGGACACCTGTCTTCTAGTTATCTTCCAGGATAATGTTCCCTCTTGTTGTATCTTCCTATATCTAGAGTTACACTATTACAATCATTGATCACATACGAAGCTATATATTTCATCAACTGCTCCAATTTGCCTCGTCATCATTATTTTTATTGGAGGTTCAGTTACATAGTTGATAATTGCAGAAAACAACAATCTTGTAAAACCAGCAAATACAAATAATATATCTGGCAGTATTATTAAAACCATAAGTGAGAATTAAGCTAAGAACTTTCATTAGGTGTAGTTCAGTATATTCCTAAGTCATTTTACTTAGTCTATTCTGTACTAATCTTTATTATTTTTTAGGAAAATTATATATTGGCACTGTCAATAATACCCTCAACCCAATTTCCTAGAGCTACTAGACTGATTATGCTTAGTATAATTTAATTGTTCCCAAGATAAAGAGGAGCCTTGAAACTTAAATGATTATAGCCAAGTAGTAACCATATAGATCCATTCCGTAATTGGAGTAGTGAATCAGTATCTTAAGGAGAACCTTTTCTCACATGCCTGCCCCTGATCATTACTAATTTGTCTCATCCTTAGATAAGCCCCTAGTTAAGAAAAATTGATTGAGATAAAATGATAAATAATTTCAGAATTGAAAATATGACTAAAACATAATAAGATTTTGTTTCCATTTGATTACAGATCTTAAAATGCTGCTATATTGAACTTATGAGGCCACTGAAAAATTGCAGAAGAAAAATATTTTCTACACTTTTATGTATGTAGCTGGAACATGAAAGTTAAATTGACAAAAGACAGATTAACACGGGAAAATATATATTCATGTTTGAAACTTTCACATAGAAGAGGGGCTTCACAGAAAAAGAAAATGAAAACCTGAAGAGGCAGTTATATCTGTGGGACTATACATCATTTGAACAAAGGATGATAAACTGTGGTGGAGAGGCTAAACAAAAGGAAAGTGAGTGTGGGTTCCTAAGGATACAAAATTGTAAAACTTTAACTAGGATATGTATAGTAGATAACGGTTGTTTAGTAAGTTTTATTCTGAAGATTCAAGTCACACTCTTTTGATAAGAGTTATTCTCTTTCTGGAAAGAGAGGGGGTAATGCTTTTACAAATGGAAATGTATGCCTGGATTTTAGGTAGATGAGGGGAGGACAGAAAGACAGAGAGCTCCTCTTGTATTTAATCTTTTTAAATTTCCTTCAGCTCAAAATAATCCTCATGCCAAAGTAACAAATGTTGAAATGTTGTGTTCTGACCTCCCTCCGTAATTTCCAAAAAATTTATTTTCAAATAGTTCTTTAAATCTTCCAGGAATACATTCCCTTATATAAATAATGTCTCAAATGATGATGAGGTTTCTGATAGTCCATGAAGTTTATTTATCACATTAAGTACCTGAAATTATGTGTATTCATAATAGAAAATAATATAAACCAAAACTCCTAGAATACAGATGAAATAAAACAGAAAAAAAAAATCCTTTTCTTCCACAAAAATACAAATTCTTTATTTTGAACTCTTGTGAGGCCTAAGATAATATATTACTGTTGAAATTCTATAACATAGGCTATGAAATTTTATTATAAGTTCTGGTCACTTGCAAGTGTCTTAGAACATGATGCTATCAATGAAAAATTAATCACTCAATCTAAGAGAAATGGACAACTTTATTTGAGTTAAATTGAGGATTATAACCTGGGAACAGCATCTCAGAAAACTGAGAACTGATCCACCCATTAGAAGTCAAAACCCACTGAAATGTTATGAAGTAATTAGCCTCCAACTAATTTAAAAAAAAAAAATAAATAAATAAATGAAAAAAAAAAGAAGTCAAGTCACAGTTACATAAGCTTTTTTGAGACGAAGGTCTGAACATTAAATGATACATTAATGACAGTTTAGACAATCCATACATAAGCATTATCACAGCCCCTTACAAGATCAAGAAGAAATGTTACCTTCTAAAGAGCTGTCTTGATACTAGGAGAATGTTACTGTTTATGGTCAAGCAAGTATTTCTGTTAATGAGTGTGGGTGTCTGCTTGATATATAATGTAGAACAAAATGCACGGTAAGGGGGAAATAGGGAATTAAAGAGCAGATAAAATTTTTATGTTTAAATTTTCCTTGCCTTGCCATAAAACATGAATTTTATTTCACAAATTTCCTCTTTTGATCATTAATCTTTCATAGAAAGCATTCGGTGGTCACATATTAATATTTGGTCCCTCAATGCCAGGGTGATTGCTTGCCTGTCTTGGTTTGATCATGTCCTTTGATGCCAGCTCTTAATGGCTCTGTTCTGTCTTTGGGGGGTTATACTAGCAGAATGTTTAGTAAGGCCCTAGAGTCAGTTCCAAGTGAAACAGAAAATATGAAGAGACCAACCACAAGAACTTATATTCAAACTGTAATTACAAATCTTTTAAAAAACAAAAGTCCAGGACCAGATGCCTTCACATGAAAATTCTATCAAACATTTACAGAAGAGTTAACGTATATTCTTAGACTATTCCAAAACATGGAGAGGATGGGACAAGTTAAACCCCACTTGATTATGGTGTATGATTCTTTTAATGTATTGTTGAATTCCGCTTTCTAGAACTTCACTGAAGCTTTTTGCATCTATTCTCATCAGTGATATTCATCAACTCATCATTCTATGGTGGCCTCATAGGATGAATTTGGGAGTTTTCCTTCCTCTTCAATATTTTACAACAGTTTGAGTAGGATGGGTGTTAGCTCTTCTCTGAGCTTTAGATGGAATTCGCCTGTGCAGCCATCTGGCCCTGAGCTTTTGGCTGTTGGAAGATTGTTTTTAATCAGTTTCCATTTCAGGACTTGTGATTTGACTGACCATATTTTCTACTTCTTCTTGGTTTAATCTTGGAAAGTTATAATTTTCTAAGAATTTGCCCATTTCTTCCAGGTTGTCCATTTTATTGGCATATAGTTTCTCTTGTGATTCTCCTGCATTTTCTGTTGTACCTTCTCCTTTTTTATTTCTAACTTTGTTTACTTGAGTCTTCTTTTTTTCACTTGATTAGTCGGGCTAATGGTTTGTCAATTTTCTTTGTCTCCTTAAAGAACCCACTTTTAGTTCTACTGATTTTTGCTATCGTTTCCTTTATTTCTTTTACATTTATTTCTGTTCTGATCCTTATGATTTCTTTCCTTCTACTGACTTTGGGTTTTTTTGTTCTTCTTTTTCTAATTGTTTTAGGTGTAAAGTGGTTGTTTATTTGATCCTTCTCTTGATTTTAGGTAGGCTTGTGTTGCAATAAGCTTCCCTCTTAGCACTGTTTTTATTGCATCCCATAAGTTTTCAGTAGTCATGTTTTCATTGTCATTTGTTCCTAGGTATTTTTTATTTCCTCTTTGATTTCTTAAGTAACCTCTTGGCTAATTAGAAGCATATCTTTTAGCCTCCATGTATTTGTGTTCTTTATAGTTTTTTTCCCTGTAATCTTAATAGTGTTGTGATCAGAAAAAAAATTATTGATACAATTTCAATTTTATTAAATTTTTAAAGACTTGATTTGTGACCAAAGTTGTGATCTATCCTGGACAATGTCCCCTGTGCACTTAAGGAAAAAGTATATTCTGCCATATTTGGAGGGAATGTACTATAGATATCTATTAGGTCTATCTCATTCAATGTGTCCTTTAAGTCTTGTGTCTCATTAATTTTCTGTCCACATGGTCTGTCCATTGACATGAGTGAGATGATAAAGTCCCCCACTATTTTTGTGTTAATGTCAATTTCTCTTTTATATTAGGCAAACACAAATGTAATTGAAGTTTTGCATTGTTGAACTTTGCCATTTGATATTGGAATACATTCTTTTTTTTAAATTAATTAATTAATTTATTTATTTTTTCAGTGGGTTTTGTCATATATTGACATGAATCAGCAATAGATTTGACCCAGCAATCCCACTTCTGGGCATACACACTGAGGAAACCAGATCTGAAAGAGACACGTGCACCCCAATGTTCATCGCAGCACTGTTTATAATAGCCAGGACATTGAAGCAACCTAGATGCCCATCAGCAGATGAATGGATAAGGAAGCTGTGGTACATATACACCATGGAATATTACTCAGCCATTAAAAAGAATTCATTTGAACCAGTTCTAATGAGATGGATGAAACAGGAGCCCATTATACAGAGTGAAGTAAGCCAGAAAGATAAAGAACATTATAGCATACTAACACATATATATGGAATTTAGAAAGATGGTAACGACAACCCTATATGCAAAACAGAAAAAGAGACACAGATGTACAGAACAGACTTTTGAACTCTGTGGGAGAAGGTGAGGGTGGGATGTTTCAAAAGAACAGCATGTATATTATCTATGGTGAAACAGGTCACCAGCCCAGGTGGGATGCATGAGACAAGTGCTCGGGCCTGGTGCACTGGGAAGACCCAGAGGAATCGGGTGGAGAGGGAGGTGGGAGGGGGGGATCGGGATGGGGAATACATGGAATACATTCTTAAATAAATGTGGTAATGTTATATATCATTTTAATGCACGTTTCTTTTTTTTGCTAATGACATTATTTGCTGTTTATTTTATATTTATTTTAGACTAGGGAAATAATGTTACACAAAAAGCAAATTCATGCAATGTTCTTATTTGAATTCAAAATGGGTCATAAAACAGCGGAGAAAACTCTCAACATCAACGATGCATTTGGCCCAGGAACTAATAATGAGCTTACAGTGAAGTGGTAGTTCAAGAAGTTTTACAAAGTAGTTGAGAGCCTTGAAGAAGAGCAGCACAGTGCCCAACCATCAAAGTTGATAATGACCAACTCAGAGGATCATCAAAGCTGATCCTCTTACAACTACAGAAGATGCTGAAGAACTCAACATTGATCATTCTATGATCATTCAACTTTTTAAGCAAATTGGAAAGATGAAAAAGCTCGATAAATAGATGCCTCATGTGCTGACTGAAAATCAAAGAAAAATCATCATTTTGAAGTGTCTTATTCTGTGAAACAACAATGAACCATTTCTTGATCAGGTTGTGATGTGCAATGAAAAGTAGATTTCATATGACAATTGGCGATGACCAGCTCAGTGGTTGGACCTAGAAAAAGCTCCAAAGCACTTCCCAAGATCAAATTTGCACCAACAAAGGTCACGGTCACTGTTCGGTGGTCTGTCACCTATTTGATCCACTACAGCTTTCTGAATACCATTTCATCTGAGAAGTATGTTCAGGAAATTGATGAGATGCACAAAAACTGGCATGCCTGCAGCCGACATTGGCCAGCAGAAGAAACACAATTCTTCTCCATGACAATGGCCAACTGCACATCACACAACTAACAATTCAAAAGTTGAATGAATTGGGCTGTGAAGTTTTGCCTCATCCATTATATTAATTTGACTTCCTGCCAAACGACTTCCTCTTCTTCAAGCATCTCAATAATTTTTTGCAGGGAGAATGCTTCCACAACCAGCAAGAGGCAGAAAATACTTTCAAAGAGTTCATCAAATCCTGAGGCATGGATTTTTATTCTATAGGAATAAACAAACTCATTTTTCATTGGCAAAAATGTGTTAATCGTAATAGTTCTTTTTTATTATTATTAACAAAGAGGTGTTTGAGCCTAGTTATAATGATTTAAAATTCGTGGTCCATCTAAAGTAATGATTTAAAATTACTTTTTCACCAATATAAATAGTTGTTAGCATTTGCCATATGTATTGAGATGCTCCTATGTTGGATGCATAAATATTTATAATTGTTATATCTTCCTCTTGGATTGTTCCTTTGATCATTATGTAGTGTTTTTCCTTGTTTCTTTGTAACAATCTATATTTTAAAGTTTATTTTATCTGATATGAGTATTGCTATTCCCACTTTCCTTTGATTTCCACATGCATGGGACATCTTTTTCCATCCCCTCCCTTTCAGTCTCTATGTTTCCCTAGGTCTGAAGTGGTTTTCTTGCAGACAGCAAATATAGGGTACTTATTTTAATATCCATTCAGCCAGGAGGTGGTCCTAAGATGGCAGAGGAATAGGACAGGGAGACCACTTTCTCCCCCACAAATTCATCAAAGGATCATTTGAATGCTGAACAACTTCCACAAAACAACTTCTGAACGCTGGCAGAGGACACAAGGCACCCACAAAGGCAGCCCATTCTCTTCAAAAGGAGGTAAGAAAAAATATAAAAGACAAAAAGAGAGACAAATAGTGAGGGATGGAGACCCATCCCAGGGAGGGAGTCGTGAAGGAGGAGAAGCTTCCAAACAACAGGAAACCCTCTCACCAGCAGGTCTCTGGGGAGTTTTGGAATCTCAGAGGGCAACATAACTGGGAGGGGAAAAAAAAAAAAACAACTCACAGAATACATGCCTTAACAACTCCCAGCAGAGAAATAGCCCAGACGCTCACATCTGCCACCAGCAAGAGGGGGAGGCATGGGTTGCGTGCTTAGGGTAAGGACTGGGCCTAAAAGCCCTGAGGACAATCTGAGGGAGCTACCGTGAGATAGCAACCCAAACTGTGGGATAGCCAAAGAGAGAGGAAAGAGAGAGAGAGAGAGAAATTTCCCGTGAAAAGCTCTAACCAAAGGCACAGCCTGGCCAGCTCATAGGACAAAGGATTGAGTAAACACCAAAGGAGAGCTAGCCGGCTGTAAACCAGCCCATCCCCCCACTGGAGGCAGAGAGGGAGGTGGGTGAAAGCCAGAACCAGAAGGCAAGGGGCAATCTTGGGCCCAGAGATGGCATCCTCCACCAAACTGTGAGCAGGCTCCCAGTTGCTAACCAAGTCTTCCTGGGATCCTGAACGCTTGACATCTGCCAGGAGGGTCACAGCCTGATATCAACCCCCCAGAGGAGACACATGGCACACCTGAGACAGCACTCTTGTGGCACACCCGGGAAACCAAGTGGCTGGGAACGGGGAGGTGATAAGATGCAATGCACACCTGGGGTAGTGCACTCGCCAAGCACCTGGTCACCTGAGCTCCTCGGACCTGGGAAGGGTACAAAATGCAGGCCCAACTGAGTCTCTGCCTTAGTGGAGTAGCTGAGAGCCAGAACCTGAGCAGCTTAGACCTGGGAAATGCATGCAATCCAGGGCCCGCTTTGGATGTTTCCCCTTCAGAGCAACCTGGAGCCTGAATAGTGTAGACCGGGAAAGCACAGGCGCCGTGAGATGGGGCAATCCCAGTGTGGTCTATACACTGCAAGCACTCCTCACACATGCCAGCAATATTTGTTTTCAGTGCTCCTCCCTCCCCACAGCACAACAGAACAAGTGAACCTAAATAAGTGACCACCTTTGCCCCCTTGTATCAGGGTGGAAATTAGACACTGAAGAGACTTACAAACAGAGGAAACCAAAATACAAAGAAGAGGGAGCCATTCTGGAAGTGACAGTTGCAACAGATTAAAACACTGTAGTTACCATTTACTAAGCACTGGAAAGAGCCTATAGACCTTGAGAAGTATAAGCTGGAACAAGGAAATATCAGAAACTGATCTGACACCACACTGCCCTCAACAACTCCAGAGAAATTCCTAGTTATATTTTTACTATTAACATTTTTAAAATTTTTAAGTTCTTTATTAATCCTTTAATTTTCCTTTTTATAACCTACTATTACCTTGTAAAAAAAAAAGAGCCAATGCTAAAGCAAATTTCACATATATATTTTATAATTTTTGTGATTGATTTTGTTTTGTATTTTTAATATTATATTTTTGAGAATCTAAACTCTAGATTTTTAATCTTTGTTTTTTGGTATTTGTTATCAATTTTGTACCTTTAAGAATCTAATCTTCAGTACCCATTTTTACTTAGGGGTGTGATTAATGGCTTGATTGCTATCTCTTCTTTTGACTCTCCCTTTTCTCCTCCAGATGACCCTAATTCCTCCCTCCCGCTTCTCTTTTCAACTTAACTATGTGAATCTCTTTGAGTGTTCTGGGCTGTGGACAACACATAGGGAACTGATTACTGGCTAGATTTGTCTCTCCCCTTTTGATTCCCCCTCTTCTCCTCCTGGGCACCTCTATCTCCCTTCTCCTTCTTCTCTTCTCTATGTAACTCTGTGAACTTCTCTGGGTGTCCCTTACTGTGGAGAACCTTTTCACCATTAACCTATATGTTTTATCATCAGTGCTGTATGGATGGAGAAGTCTTGAGGCTACTATAAGAATAAGACTGAAAGCCAGAGGGAGGAGGCTTAAATCCAAACCTCAAGAACACCAGAAGACTGAATCAAGGGAACATTAATCAACAAGACCACATCCAAAAGCCTCCATACTTTCACGGAAACCAAGTTCCAGCGAAGGGCAAACAAGATTCAGAGCAAGACATACCATGCTAATTCTCCAGCAATGCAGGAACATAGCACTGAGCATTTTATGTATTTATCTTTTTTCTTTTCTTTTAAAATTTATTTATTTATTATTTAAATTACTTATTTATTTTACATTAAAACATTGTATTGGTTTTGCCATATATTGACTTGAATCCGCCGTGGGTGTACATGTGTTTCCCATCCTGAACGCCCCTCCCAACTCCCTCCCCATCCCATCCCTCTGGGTCATCCCAGTGCACCAGCCCCAAGCATCCTGTATCATGCATCAAACCTGGACAGGCAATTTGTTTCACATAAGATAATTTACATATTTCAATGTCATTCTCCCATATTATCCTTCCCTCGCTCTCTCCCACAGAATCCAAAAGACTGTTCAATACATCTGTGTCTCTCTTGCTGTCTCGCATACAGGGTTATCGTTACCATCTTTTTAAATTCCATACATATGCATTAGTATACTGTACTGGTGTTTTTCTTTCTGGCTTACTTCACTCTGTATAATGGGCTCCAGTTTCATGCATCTCATTAGAACTGATTCAAATGTGTTCTTTTTAATGGCTGAGTAATATTTCATTGTGTATATGTACCACAATTGTCTTATCCATTCGTCTGCTGTTAGGCATCTAGGTTGCTTCCATGTCCTGGATATTATAAACAGTGCTGTGATGAACTTTGGGGTGCACGTGTCTCTTTCAATTCTGGTTTCCTCAGTGTGTATGCCCAGGAGTGGGGTTGCTGGGTCATATGGCAGTTCTATTTCCAGTTTTTTAAGCAATCTCCACGCTGTTCTCCATAGTGGCTGTACTAGTTTGAATTCCCATCAACAGTGTAAGAGAGTTCCCTTTTCTCCACACCCTCTCCAGCATTTATTGCTTGTAGACTTTTGGATAGCAGCCATTCTGACTGGCATGTAACAGTACCCCACTGTGATTTTGATTTGCATTTCTATGATAATGAGTGATGTTGAGCATCTTTTCAAGTGTTTGTTAGCCATCTCTATGTCTTCTTTGGAGAAATGTCTGTTTAGATCTTTGGCCCATTTTTTGATTGGGTCATTTATTTTTCTGGAACTGAGCTGCAGGAGTTGCTTGTATATTTTTGAGATTAATCCTTTGTCTGTTGCTTCATTTGCTATTATTTTCTCCCATTCTGAAGGTTGTCTTTTCACTATGCTTATAGGTTCCTTTTTTGTGCAAAACCTTTCAAGTTTAATTAGGTCCCATTTGTTTATTTTTGCTTTAATTTCCAATGTTCTAGGAGGTGGGTCATACATTATCTTGCTGTGATTTATGTTGGAGAGTGTTTTGCTTATATTCTCCCCTAGGAGTTTTATAGTTTCTGGTCTTACATTTAGATCTTTAATCCACTTTGAGTTTATTTTTGTGTATGGTGTTAGAAAGTGTTCTAGTTTCATTCTTTTGCAAGTGGTTGACCAGTTTTCCCAGCACCACTTGCTAAAGAGGTTGTCTTTTTCCTATTGTATATTCTTGCCTCCTTTGTCGAAGATGAGGTTTCCATAGGTACATGGATTTATCTCTGGGCTTTCTGTTTTGTTCCATTGATCTACATTTCTGTCTTTGTGCCAGGACCATACTGTCTTGATGACTGTGGCTTTGTAGTATAGCCTGAAGTCAGGCAGGTTGATTCCTCCAGTTCCTTTCTTCTTTCTCAAGATTGCTTTGTCTATTCTAGGTTTTTTGTATTTCCATACAAATTGTAAAATTATTTGTTCTAGTTCTGTGGAAAATATTGTTGGTAGCTTGATAGGGATTGCATTGAATCTATAGATTGCTTTGAGTAGTATACTCATTTTCATAATATTGATTCTTCCAATCCATGAACACGGTATATTTCTCCATCTATTTGTGTCCTCTTTGATTTCTTTCATCAGTATTTTATAGTGTTCTATATATAGGTATTTTGTTTCTTTAGGTAGATATACTCCTAAGTTTTTATTCTTTTTTGTTGCAATGGTGAATGGTGTTATTTCCTTAATTTCCCTTTCTGTTTTTTCATTGTTAATGTATAGGAATGCAAGGGATTTCTGTGTGTTAATTTTATATCCTGAAACTTTACTATATTCATTGATTAGCTCTAGTAATTTTCTGGTAGAGTCTTTAGGGTTTTCCATGTAGAGAATCATGTTGTCTGCAAACAGTGAGAGTTTCACTTCTTCTTTTCCTATCTGGATTCCTTTTATTTCTTTTTCTGCTCTGATTGCTGTAGCCAAAACTTTGAAAATGATGTTGAATAGTAGTGGAGAGAGTGGGCAGCCTTGTCTTGTTTCTGACTTTTGGGAAAATGCTTTCAATTTTTCACCATTGAGGATAATGTTTGCTGAGAGTTTGTCATATTTTATTTTGTTGAGTTATGGTCCTTCTATTCTTGCTTTCTGGAGAGTTTTTTTGTTATCATAAATGGATGTTGAATTTTGTCAAAGGCTTTCTCTGCATCTATTGAGATAATCATATGGTTTTTATCTTTCAATTTGTTAATGTGGTGTGTTACATTGATTGATTTTTGGATATTAAAGAATCCTTGCAATCCTGGGATAAAGCCTCCTTGGTCATGATGTATGATCTTTTTAATATGTTGTTGGATTCTGTTTGATAGAATTTTGTTAAGGATTTTTGCATCTATGTTCATCCGTGATATTCGCCTGTAGTTTTCTTTTTTGTAGCATCTTTGTCAGGTTTTGGTGTTAAGGTGATGGTGGCCTCATAAAATGAGTTTGGAAGTTTACCTTCCCTTGCAATTTTCTGGAAGAGTTTGAGTAAGACAGGTATTAGCTCGCCTCTAAATTTTTGATAGAATTCAGCTGTGAAGCCATCTGGTCCTGGGCTTTTGTTTGTTGGAAGATTTCTGATTACAGTTTCGATTTTCTTGCTTGTGATGGGTCTGTTAAGATCTTCTATTTCTTCCTGGTTCAGTTTTGGAATGTTATACTTTTCTAAGAAATTATCCATTTCTTCCACATTGTCCAATTTATTAGCATATAGCTTTTTGTAGTACTCTCTTATGATCCTTTATATTTCAGTGTTATCTGCTGTGATCTCTCCATTTTCATTTCTAATTTTGTTGATTTGGTTCTTCTCCCTTTGTTTCTTGATGAGTCAAGCTAATGGTTTGTCAATTTTATTTACCTTTTCAAAAAACAAACTTTTAGCTTTGTTGATTTTTGCTATGGTCTCTTTTGTTTCTTTTGCATTTATTTCTGCCCTGATTTTTAAGATTTCTTTCCTTCTACTAACCCTGGGGTTCTTCATTTCTTCCTTCTCTAGTTGCTTTAGGTGTAGAGTTAGGTTATTTATTTGACGTTTTTCTTGTTTCTTGAGGTAAGCCTCTAAAGCTATGAACCTTCCCCTTAGCACTGCTTTTACAGTGTCCCATAGGTTTTGGGTTGTTGTGTTTTCATTTTCATTCGTTTCTATGCATATTTTGATTTCTTTTTGATTTCTTCTATGAATTGTTGGTTATCAGAAGCGAGTTATTTAGCCTCCATTGTGTGTTAATCTTATGTCCTACAACTTTACTATATTCATTGATTAGCTCTAGTAATTTTTTGGTGGAGTCTTTAGTGTTTTCTATGTAGAGGATCATATCATCTGCAAACAGTGAGAGTTTTACTTCTTTTCCTATCTGGATTCCTTTTATTTATTTATTTTTTTTTCTGCTCTGATTGCTGTAGCCAAAACTTGCAAAACTATATTGAATAGTAGTGGTGACAGTGGGCACCCTTGTCTTGTTCCTGACTTTAGGGGAAATGCATTCAATTTTTCACCATTGAAGCTAATGTTTGCTGAGGGTTTGCCATATATAGCTTTTATTATGTTGAGGTATGGTCCTTCTATTCCTGCTTTCTGGAGGGTTTTTATCATAAATGGCTGCTTAATTTTGTCAAAGGCTTTCTCTGCATCTATTGAGATAATTATATGGATTTTATTTTTCAATTTGTTAATATGGTGTGTTACATTGACTGATTTGTGGATATTAAAGAATCCTTGCATCCCTGGGATAAAGCCCACTTGGTCACGGTGTATGATCTTTTGAATATGTTGTTGGATAATCTTTCCTAGAATTCTGTTAAGGATTTTTGCATCCATGTTCATCAGTGATATTGGCCTGGAGTGTTCTTTTTTTGTAGCATCTTTGTCAGGTTTTGGTGTTAAGGTGATGGTGGCCTCATAAAATGAGTTTGGAAGTTTACCTTCCCCTGCAACTCTCTGGAAGAGTTTGAGTAAGATAGGTGTTAGTTCTTCTCTAAATTTTTGGTAGAAGTCAGCTGCGAAGCCGTCTGGTCCTGAGCTTTTGTTTGTTGGAAGATTTCTGATTACAGTTTCAATTTTCATGCTTGTGATGGGTCTGTTGAGATTTAGCACTGTGCATTTTAAAATACAGGCTGCCCAAAGTCACAAATCCATAGACACCTCAAAGCTCACTGCTGGACACTTCATTGTGCTCCAGAGAGAAGAGATCCAGCTCCACCCACCAGAACAGCAACACAAGCTTCCCTAACCCAGAAACTTTGACAAGCCACTAGTTCAACCCCACCCACAGGGAGCAACCTCCACAATAAAGAGGAACCACGAACGTCCATCATACAGAAAGGTCACCCCAAACACATCAATCTAAACATAACGAAAAGGCAGATAAATATTCAGCGGGTAAAGGAACATGATAAATGCCTACCAACCAAACAAAAGAGGAAGAGATAGGGAGCCGACCTGAAAAGGAATTCAGAATAATGATAGTAAAGATGATCCAAAATCTTGAAAACAAAATGGAGTGACAGATATATAAACTAGAGACAAGTATTGAGAACATGCAAGAAATGCTTAACAAGGACCTAGAAGAAATAAAAAAGAGTCAATCAATAATGAATAATGCAATGACTGAGATCAAGAGCACTCTGGAGGGAACCAACAGTAGAATAATTAAGGCAGAATAGAGGATAAGTGAGGTGGAAGATAGAACAGTGGAAATAAATGAAGCAGGGAGGAAAAAAAGGGAAAGAATGAAAAGAAATGAGGACAACCTCAGAGACCTCTAGGGAAATGTTAAATGCCCCAACATTTGAATCATAGGAGTCTCAGAAGAAGAAGACAAAAAGAAAGGCCATGAGAAAATGCTTGAGGAGATAATAGTTGAAAACTTCCCTAATATGGGGAAGGAAATAGTCACCCAAGTCCAAGAAACCCAGAGGGTCCCAAACATGTTAAATCCAAAGGGAAACACCCCAAGACACATATTAATCAAATTACAAAGATCAGACACAAAGAGCAAATATTAAAAGCAGCAAGGGAAAAGCAACAAATAACACACAAGGGGATTCCTATAAGGACAACAGCTGATCTTTCAAGAAACTCTTCAGGCCAGAAGGGAATGGCAGAACACATTTAAAGTGATGAAAGAGAAAAACCTACAACCCAGTTTACTATAACCAGCAAGGATCTCATTCAAATATGAAGAAGAAATCAAAAGCTTTACAGACAAGTGAAAGCTGAGACAATTCAGCACCACCAAACCAGCTCTTCAACAAATGCTAATGGATCTTCTCTAGACAGAAAACACAGAAAAGGTTTATAAACTCTAACACAAAACAACAAAGCAAATGGCAATGGGATCACACTTACCAATAATTACCTTAAATGTAAATGGATTGAATGTGCCAACCAAAAGACAAAGACTGGCTGAATGAATACAAAAATAAGACCCCTATATTTGCTGTCTACAAGAGACCCACCTCAAACCAAGGGACACATACAGACTGAAAGTGAAGGGTTGGAAAAAGATATTTCACACAAATGGAGACCAGAAGAAAGGAGGAGTAGCAATACTCATATCAGATAAAATACACTTTGAAATAAAGGCCATGGAAAGAGACAAAGAAGGACCCTATATAATGATCAAAAGATAAATCCAAGAAAAAGATATAACAATTATAAATATATATGAACCCAACATAGGAGCACCACAATATGTAAGGCAAATGCTAACAAGGATGAAAGGGGAAATTAACAGTAACACAATAATAGTGGGAGACTTTAACACTCCACTCACATCTATGAATAGATGCACTAAACAGAAAATCAGCAAGGAAACGAACTTTAAAAGATGTAATGGACCAGTTAGGCCTAACTGATATCTATAGGACATTTCTCCCCAAAACAATGAATTTCACCCTTTTTTCTCAAGTTCACACAGAAAATTATCCAGGATAGATCACATCCTGGGCCATAAGTCTAGCCTTGGTAAATTAGGAAAAGAAATGAAATAATTTCAAGCATCTTTTCTGATCACAATGCGGTAGGATTAGACGTCAACTACAGGAAAAAAAAATACAAATATATTGAGTCTAAACAACATGCTTCTGAATAACCAACAAATCACAGAGAAATAAAAAAAAGAAATCAAGATATGCATAGAAATGAATTAAAATGAAAACACAACAACCCCAAACCTATGGGATTCAGTAGAAGCAGTGCTAAAGGGAACATTCATAAAATACAAGCTTGCCTCAAGAAACAAGAGAAAAATCAAATAAATAACCTAACTTTACACCTAAATCAACTAGAAAAAGAGGAAATGAAGAACCCCAGGGTTAGTAGAAGGAAAGAAATCCTAAAAATTAGGGCAGAAATAAACGACAAATAAACAAAGGAGACTACTGTTAAAATCAACAAAGCTAAAAGATAGCTCTTTGAGAAAATAAATAAAACATACAAACCATTAGCTAGACTCATCAAGAAGAAAGTGAGAAGAATCAAATCAACAAAATTAGAAATGAAAATGGAGAAATCACAACAGACAACACAGCAATACAAAGATCATAAAAGACTCCTCTCAGCAACTATATGGCAATAAAATGGACAATTTGAAAGAAGTGGACGAATTCTTCAAAAATTTAACCTTCCAAAACTGAACCAGGAAGAAATAGAAGATCTTAACAATCCCATCAGAAGCATGGAAATCGAAACTGTAATTTTCCAACAAACAAAAGCCCAGGACCAGTTGGCTTCACAGGTGAATTCTACCAAAAATTTAGAGAAAAGCTAAAACCTATACTACTCAAACTCTTCCAGAAAATTATAGAGGAAGGTAAACTTCCAAAGTCTTTCTATGAGGCCACCACCACCCTAATACCAAAACCAGACAAAGATGCCACAAAAAAAGAAAACTACAGGCCAATATCACTGATGAATATAGATGCAAAAATTCTTAGCAAAATTCTAGCAAACAGAATCCAACAACATATTAAAAAGATCATACATCAGGACCAAGTGGGCTTTATGCCATGGAGGCCAGGATTCTTCAATATTCTCAAATTAATCAATGTGATACTCCACATTAACAAATTGAAAGATAAAAACCAGATGAATATCTCAATAGATGCTGAGAGAGCCTTTGACAAAATTCAACATCCACTTATGATAAAAAAAAAAAACCTCCAGAAAGCAGCCCTAGAAGGAACATAACTAAACATAATAAAAGCCATATATGATAAACCCCCAGCAAACATTATCCTCAGTGGTGAAACATTGAAAGGATTTCCCCTAAAGTCAGGAAAAAGACAAGCGTACCCTCTCAAGAGACAAGTAGTACTCTCACCACTACTCTTCAACATACTTTTGGAAGTTTTAACCATAGCACTCAGAAAAGAAAAAGAGATAAGAGGAATCCAGACTGGAAGAGAAATAGTAAATGCTCCCTGTTGGCAGAGTACATGATCCTCTACTTAGAAAACCCTAAAGACACCACCTGAAAATTACTAGCGCTAATAAGTGAATATAGTAAGTTTGCAAGGTATAAAATCAACACACAGAAATCCCTTGCATTCCTATATACTAACAATGAGAAAACAGAAATAGAAATTAAAGAAACAATTCCATTCATCATTGCAACAAAAAGAATAAAATACTTAGGATTAAATCTACCTAAAGAAACAAAAGACCTAAAAATAGAAAACTACAAAACACTGAGGTAAGAAATCAAAGATGACACAAATAGTTGGAGAAATATACCGTGTTTGTGGATTGGAAGAATCAATATTGTGATAATGAATATGCTACCCAAAGCAATCTATAGATTCAATGCAATCCCTATCAAGCTACCAATGGTAATCTTCACAAAACTAGAACAAATAATTTCACAATTTGTATGGAAATACAAAAAACCTCAAATAGCCAAAGCAATCTTGAGAAAGAAGAAAAGAACTTGAGGAATCAACCTTCCTGACTTTAGGCTCTACTACAAAGCTACAGTTATTAAGGCAGTATGGTCCTGGCACAAAGACAGAAATGTAGATCAAGGGAACAAAATAGAAAGCCCAGAGATAAAGCCACGCACCCATGGACACCTTATCTTTGACAAAGGAGGTTAGAATATACAATGGAAAAAAGACAACCTCTTTAACAAGTGGTGCTGAGAAACCTGGTCAACCACTTGTAAAAGAATGAAACTAGAACACTTTCTGACACCACACGCAAAAATAAGCTGAAAATAGATTAAAGATCTAAATGTAAGAACAGAAACTATAAAACGCCTAGAGGAAAACATTGGCAAAACACTCTCTGACATAAATCACAGCAGGATCCTCTATGACCCACCTCCCAGAGTAATGCAAATAAAACAAAAATAAAGAAATTGGGACCTAATTAAACTTAAAAGCTTTTGCACAATGAAGTAAACTATAAGCATAGTGAAAAGAAATCCTTCAAAATGTGAGAAAATAGTAGCAAACGAAGCAACTGACAAAGAATTAATCTCAAAAATATACAAGCAGCTCTTGCAGCTCAATTCCAGAAAAATAAATGACCTAATAAAAAAATGGGCCAAAGAACTAAACAGACATTTCTCCAAAGAAGACATACAGATGATTAACAAACACATGAAAAAAATACTCAACATTACTCATTATCAGAGAAATGCATATCAAAACCACAATGAAGTACCATCTCACGCCAGTTAGAATGGCTGCTATCAAAATATCTACAAACAACAAATGCTGGAGAGGGTGTAGCACAAAGAGAACCCTCTTACACTGTTGGTGGGAATGCAGATGGTGCAGCCACTATTTCTCCATGAAATCTCAATGAGATCCTTGCTGAGTAGAGTAATCTTGGTTGTAGGTTTTTTTTTTTTTTTTTTTTTCGTTTCATCACTTTGAGTGTATCAGGCTACTCCTTTCTGGCCTGCAGAGTTTCTGCTGAAACTGTTAACAGGTTAACCTGATGGGTATCCACTTTTATGTTAGTTGTTGCTTTTTCCTTACTTCTTTTAGTAATTTTCTTTGTGTTTAATTTTTGTTAGCTTGATTAATATATGTTTTGGTGTGTTTGTTTGGGGGTTTTATCATATATGGGACTCTGAACTCCTTGGACTTGGGTGACTATTTCCTTTCTCATGCTAGGGAAGCTTTCTACTATAATAGCCTCAAATATTTTATCATACCCTTTCTCTTCTTCTAGGACCCATACAATTTAAATGTTGGTGTGCTTAATATTGTCCCAGAGCTCTCTGAGGCTGTCCTCATTTCTTTTATTTTTTTCTCTATTTTATTCTGCTTCAGTTATTTCCACCATTCTATCTTCCAGCTCACTTATCTGTTCTTCTGCCTCAGTTATGCTGCTATTGTTCCCTGTAGTGTATTTGTTTTCAGTCAATATGTTGTTCATTGTTGTCTGTCCTTTATTTCTTCTAGGTTCTTGTTAAATGTTTCTTGTATCTTCTCGATACATGTCTCCATTCTATTTATCTGTGCCTACATTTTATTTCCAAGGTTTTGGATTATCTTTACTATCATTACTCTGAATGGTATTAAGAAGAATATCATACTGTAATGTCAATTGTCCTCACCACACAGTCAATTTGCCTACTCAGGAAGTTCTCCAATATTTCCCAGAAGGTCTCTGAGCCTGCTGTAGGCACTGTGGGGTCAGCACCTATGCAGATCTGGCCTTACTCCAGCCTGCTCTTGTTTCCAAAGTCCACAATTGTCCTCAAAAAACACAGTCTCAAGCTAACTGTGAGGATTTAAATGGCTGCAGCTGCTACTGCAGAAATGAATTTCTTTTCCCTTCTCTGCTCACACAGCCTCTGGTGTTCTGCTTAGTTTTGACCTTGTCTTTGCTTGTAGGCCACCCTCTGTCATGTGTTCCCCACCCAGACAAGAGGGGGAGAAAGCCGAGTATTATTAGGGCTCACTTCCTCAGTCAAGCTGGGGAGAGGAAGGTGTGTGGCAGCCACAACTGAGATGTGTGGAGAGTACCTGTGGTGGTAGAGACCTGCTGGATGTTGCTACAGTCTGAGGCATGTCATGCGCTTTCCCAGAGGAACTGGCCTTGGGCTGTGGGTTCCTTAAAGAGCCTACCTGCATAGGCTCCCAGGAAGTTGTGGATAAAGACCTACAGCTGCTCACAGCTTGGAAGCCATTGTGGCAGTCATCATGCTCACATCTGGCATCACAGACCCCAGGCCCATCTTGACACCCCCCCTCCTCTGGCACTCATTCCTGCCTTGGTGGCAACAAGTGGGCATACCTACTATGGGGTCACAGATTGTAGCTGGCTTTCCCATCTATTGTGCTTGTGGATTTAGAGGGTCCCTGTGACAATGATTTCTTGCCTTTCTGGCAGGTCCAGGCTTTTCTCTGGACTCCCTTGCCTGTGTCATACTAGCTCCCTCAGAGTATCTTCATGGCATTCAATCCTAGTTCTCTCCATGTAGACCTACTCCCAAAGCCTGAGCCTCAGCACCCAGACCCCCTTGCCACGATAGGCACACAAACAGCTTATTGACTTGGAAATGCAGCAATAATAAATTCTCTCTGCTTGGTCTTCCACACACTTGTTGCTGTGCTCTCCTCTGAGGTTCTGAAACTCATCTAATCCCCACTGTTGTGGGTGTTTGTGAGTATGCAGAAACTTTTCCTTCTTCACAATTCCCTCTTAGAGGTGAAGAACCCACCCCATTTTGTCTCTTTATTTTCCTATTGCCTTTCGTCTCCCACTTTATGTGGAGTTTAGCTTGTTTTTTTAGAAATATGAGGTCTTCTGCCAGCATTCAGGAGGTGTTCTGTAAGAGTTGTTCCACATGCAGATATATTTTTTAAGTATTTGTGGGGAGGAAGATGATCTCCACTTCATACTCTGTCACTGTCTGTCACAACTCCCATCTGCCTATCAAATTACTAATAGCATTTTTCACAGAATTAGAACAAATTTTTTTGTTTACAATTTTTATGGAATCACAAAAGACCTCGAATAGTCAAAGCAATTTTGAGAGAGAGAGAAAAACGGAGCCAAATGAATCAGGCTCCCTGACTTCAGACTATAGTACAAAGCTACAGTAATCAAAACAGTATTGTACTGGCATGAAAACAGAAATATAGATCAATGAAACAGGTCATGTGTTCAGAGGTACAGCCACGCATCTATGGTCACCTAATTTATGACAAAGTAGGCAGTGGAGAAAAAATATTCTTTTAAATAAGTGGTGCTGGGGAAACTGGGCAGCTACGTGTAAAAGACTGAAATTAGAATGCTCCTAGCACTACACACAAAAATAAACTCAAAATGGATTAAAGACTTAAGTGTGAGACTGGACAGTATAAAACTCTTAGAGGAAACAAAAGGCAGAAAGCTCTTTGATATAAATTGCAGAAAGACCTTTTTCAATCCACTTCCTAGAGCAATGAAAACAAAAATAAATAAGTAAAACGTAATTAAAACGTGGTCCACTGGGAAAGGGAATGGCAAATCACTTCAGTATTCTTGCCTTAAGAACCCCATGAAGAGTACGAAAAGGCAAAAAAGATAGGACACTGAAAGATGAACTCCGCAAGTCGGTAGGTGCCCAATATGCTACTGGAGATCAGTGGAGAAATAACTCCAGAAAGAATGAAGAGACAGAGCCAAAAAAACAACACCCAGTTGCGGATGTGACGTGATAGAAGCAAGGTCTGATGCTGTAAAGAGTAACCTGGGATGTTAGGTTCATGAATCAAGGTAAATTAGAAGTGGTTAAACAGGAGATGACAAGAGTGAATGTTGACATTTCAGGAATCAGCGAACTAAAATGGACTGGAATGGGTGAATTTAATTCAGATGACCATTATATCTACTATGGTGGGAAAGAATCCCTTAGCCCTCATGGTCAACAAAGACTCTGAAATGCAGTACTTGTATACAGTCTCAAAATTGACTGAATGATCTCTGTTCGAAAACCCTTCCAACCAAGGAGCAAGTAAACTAATGCAGCATATCTACTTCTAAATCTAAACACCTCTACTCTCTTCTACTCTAGAACATTATAATCTTTTAAGCAAGCAGCCAAACTATACCTATGGCCTTTTCTTTTTATTTATTTATTTATTTTTATTAGTTGGAGGCTAATTACTTCACAACATTTCAGTGGGTTTTGTCATACATTGATATGAATCAGCCATAGATTTACACGTATTCCCCATCCCGATCCCCCCTCCCACCTCCCTCTCCACCTTTTCTTTTATGACTTGATGTTTATGGTCGTGTCCTGAGCCAGAGCAATCTTGAGCATTTCCAAAAAGGCTTGGACTTTTCCAGCGAGACCTTATTACTATATATTACCATTTCCAAAAATTAATAGAAAGCCCAACAACAGTAAGACAGAAGGAAGAAAGGGACATACCGGGCCCCCGGGACAACCTTGAGGGGAAGAGCTGCCTTGCAGGTTCCTCTCTCATCCCATGATCTTGTCACGGACTGGGTGCATCCTGGCGGCTCCCAACAGATCAGGAGCTCAGAAGAGAACTTGGAGCACAGCTGGTCAGATGCTGAATTACATGAGTTACTTATACTTTCTCTGGCTGGAAACAGATTGTCTTAGAAGCTGAGATAGGACTGAGAAACAGGTAGGATGATGGTCAAACTTTAATTCGAGGTAAGGTTCCAGGTGGGTAGCCAGACACCCCCTACATCCAATTTTTCATGGCTTTCAGCCTGTTCTTTCACAACTTCATTCCCTTTTGAAATCTGTTTGTATTACCTAAAGTTTCCAATCTCAAGCTCCTTACGTTGTGTTCCTTCAGGATCCAGACAAAAACCACTACAATATTGTAAAGTAATTAGCCTCCAACTAATAAAAATAAATGAAAAAAAAAAATAAATAAAAGCATCTTCTCTGTGACACACTTCCATGCTTCTCTGGGGTCCAGGAGCACTTCATATACCTTGCTATTATGACACTTACTGCATGTTGCCTCATCCTGTTTTTCTTTAAACATCTCTTCCCCTGACCATTCTTCAAGCTTCTTGTCAAATGAGCCTTGGCATTTCCTGAACCTAGCATAGTACCAGCCTAGCATAAGATCTCAATAAGTATTTGATGGTAGATAAATATATGATGGTAAAAAAAAATTGATGGTAAATGAAGTTTAAAAAGTGCTTATCAAATAAAAATCAATCAATAAACAGGTTAATGAGTAATAAAAAGTATATCCCAGAATATTTTATAAAAAATTCATTTTTTCATAAAGTTAAAAGACAAGCATAACTAAGAAATATACTTCTTGAGCTTTATATTTCTATACAAAAGTTAGGAACTGCTAAACTCAAATATCCAGGACTTCCAGGATAGCAAGGGAGAAGGAATTTGAAAGAAGTTCATAAGAGGTGCAGCTTTTAGGTAATAGTTTATATTTTGAAATGTGTAGCAGTTTTTCTGGTGTTTATTATATTATTAAAACTGTTATGATAAAAACTTAAGAGATTAAACAAGTATTTATAATAATAATGAGTTAAGAACAAAACACTATGATTAATGCAATTCTGTGTATATATACCCAAAACTTAATGACCTAATGAATAAGCATCTATTTCAATCATAGTTTCTGGAGCTCAGGGATTCATGAGTAGCTTAGCTGTGTTGCTCTAACATGACAATATTTGACTTTATAAATATTGACAAGGTATGTAAAATGGACTCTTGGTAGAGACTAGGTAGAGGGAGTCAAGGTAAAAGACTACTAGAATTGTTTAAGACTAAAGACCTTTACAAGGGTAGTGACATAGGGGATGGGGAAGGAAAAGACATATTTCCTTTTGTCTAATTCGCTTATTCTTTCACTTTTTGCATCCTAGGGAAACATCCATCTACCTTTCTCTAGCATAGCTGATGATAATGACTCTAATAATTTTTCACCATATGCTATCAATTCCTTTTTTAATCTCGGCTCTGTTTGTTAAAAAGTTTCAATGTCAGTGTTCCTAAGAGTTGAATTCCCAATTTCCTTCAAAGCTTCAAAGACAGTTCCTTAGGAAATTGCAATGGAAAAGAGTAAACATTCTAGCTAATACCTTTGTTCTCACTGATATTGGTTAGCAGTGCAGTTCGACTGGTTTTGACTGGAATTTATTAGTCAAAGACTGGGCAGAACAACTCTTGTAGACTCTACAAGCTGGTTTTTTTTTTTTTTTACATTAAAAAACATATCACACTAAAACACTAAACAAACCAGAAAGATTATTTTATTTCTTCTCAATGTGTATGAGACGTCCAGACACTGCAAAGAAAACACTGAGCTCTATAATTCCATATTTATTATGAACTGCTTATCACTCTTAAAGCTAATTTTGTTAATTATCTCCACTAGAAACATTAAAAAAAGAGTCCTTGATTTTTATAGTATAAAAAGAGACACAAAGACCAATTGAATAAAAATAGATTTTAATTTCATACCTTCATTTCAAATAGATTTTGAAAACACTTTTGTTCATATATTAGACTTTTTGGCAAATACTTTTATTTTAATATTCAAAGTAGGCAAGCATTCAGTCCTCATATCCCCACAGTCATTTGTGAACATTTGTTTTTAAATATGCCATTTTTCTGGTCAGTGTAGAATAGAGACCTGAAAACTTTTCCTGGAAACCTAATTGATAAAATGAGGGAGATGACCCAGAATGTGCATGAAGTATTTAGTCATAAAAATAGATTTCCTTCTGTTTGGAAACTTTAAGGTCCCCAAAAGGAGATAGTTATCTTCCCTGTAGCTGGAACACAGTGTACACTCAAAACTTTTCTTAAGTGAAAAGCAGAAAATATTAGAAACAACTAAATATATTTAAAAGAATATTTCAGAATGCAAACTGAAGTAACAGTTAAGGAATGAAAGAAAAAAAGTTCTAGAATTTCTTTAAAGCATAAGTGAAAGTGAAAAGTGAAAGTGAAGTCACTCAGTCATGTCCGACTCTTTGTGACCTCATGGACTGTAGCCCACCAGGCTCCTCCATCCATGGAATTTTCTAGGCAAGAATACTGGGATGGGTTGCCATTTCCTTCTCCAGGAAAAAGCTGGGTTTTGAGCATATACCTTCCAAACTAAATAATTGCCCCAAGTTCTTAGTAATAGTACTGTGTCCATGAATCAATTTTTTAAATACCTTGTTACCCATATTGGTCCAATTTAGTATCAAAATGTTGCAACTAAATTACTCAAATCGTATCACAGAATAGCCTTATTCAAGAGTATGGATAATTCTTACTAAGCCTCTAACTAATTACCATTCAAGATTTGAACATTAATCTTTGAGAGTGGTGAAATCAATAAAAAAGTATACAAAAGATAAATAAAACTGTGGATGGTGACTGCAGCCATGAATTTAAAAGACACTTGTTCCTTGGAAGAAAAGCTATTACAAACATAGACAACATATTAAGAAGCAAAGACACCACATTGCTGACAAAGGTCCGTATAGTCAGAACTTTGGTTTTTCCAGTAGCCATGTATGGATGTGAGAGTTGGACCACTGGGAAGGTTGAATTGCCAAAGAATTTTTACTTTTGAGTTGTTTTGCTGGAGAAAACTCTTGAGAGCCCCTTGGACTGCAAAGAGATCAAACCAGTCAATGTTAAAGGAAATCATCAACCTTGAATATTCATTGGAAGGACTGATGCTGAAGCTGAAGTTCCAATACTTTGGCCACCTGATGTGAAGAGCTGACTCATTAGAAAAGACCCTGATGCTAGGAAAGATTGAAGGCAGGAGGAGAAGGGGATGAAAGAGGATAAGATGGTTGGATGGCATCACTGACTCAATGGGCATGAGTTTGAGCAAGCTCCAGGAGATGGTGAAGGATAGGAAAGCCTGGTGTGCTGCAGTCCATGGGGTGACAAAGAGTGGAACACAACTTAGTGACTATGCAACAACAGTAGTTCAAATATCATTATTTTATTTGATTGTGAATTTTGAGTTACCTTCTAATCATAATTGAAGGCTTTTGTTTTTGCTTTCTTAAAAATAATGCTACTTTCAGTATGTACCACAAAATAAGACCTGTAAGTCAAATAACCTAATTGCAGCATTTTTGTTTTTTAAACATACTGAAAGATTGTTTGCTAGTAACAAGAGAAAGGTGACATAGTAGTTATACAAATATTATAGCATAGTAACTATACATGTATTAGGCTGACACATGAGTCACAAACATTACTGTGGATTTTTCAAATTGTGCTTAATCTTTATAGCATAGGTAGTTGATTATAAAAGTACAAAAATAATCAAGAAAATAATTAAGCTTTTGGTTTCTGTTGTTCAGTCACTCAGTCATGTCTGATTCTTTGTGACCCCATGTACTTCAGCATGCCAGGCTTCCCTGTCCTTCACCATCTCCTGGAGCTTGCTCTACTCATGTCCATTGAGTCAGTGATTCCATCCAGTCATCTCAACCTCTGTCATCCCCTTCTCCTCCTGCCCTCAATCTTTCCCTAAGTGAGCCTTTGGTTCATAGTAATTCCAACATGAACTCTGACAAGTTCTTTTTTAACTTAATTGAATAAATATTTTTGGAGGGCTTTAAGTTTGTTAATGTCTTGTAACTAAATTTTGTTTTTTATAGTGTGCTGTTTGGGGTGTAATTTTAGGAGTGAGCAAAGAACAAAAATACAGTGCTTCACAGTGTTGGAATAGGGGATCACTAGGCTGCCTTTCATTTTTGCCAGTGTTTTAACTTACTCTCAATTTCTCAGATAGCATTACCAACACCTACATTTATTACCACCCTTTAAAAAGAATTTGATAATAAAGAACTTCTAACCCTTTCTGAGTAAACCTGGGAAATAAGAAGCTTATCTATGGTAACTTCTGTATATGACTCACTTTCCAACTGTCATAAACCTACACTTAAATTGCTTTCCTTATTATCTTTGAATCTTCCACTGTGAGGTTTAGTCTAATGAACACCTATAATCCTTACTTATTACTTTTAAAATTGCCCATATTCTTTTCCATATGATCCTATTGTTTCTATCAACCATGTTGTCCTAGTGCCCCACCACTTATCTCAGGCTGGCCAGTGTATATTATTTTCATGGATGTAGAAATTAGACCAGAAGTGAGCCTAAAACCTAAGAAAAGCCAATTGCCATCTTTAGGGGGAAGACTGATATAGATATAATGCAAGACATGATCTCTTTATATATAATAGAGTTATAAACCTTCCACTACTGCAAGAGGAAGGAGTTATTCCTTGATCTTTGATGAAGAAATTCTAAAATGTAAACTCATCTCAGCCTGCCTATATGAAGGAATATTCAATCTATTTCCCCCTTTTAAAATTACTTTTGATTTTTCTCTTGACTGTGTTACATTAATTCTCTTTAGCCATGAGCTGAAAGATAGTGTTTTGAATCTTGCTTTCTCTCCCTTACAGTCTAGTTGATAAAATCAAACACATACACCTCAAGTAGCTAAGTAGTGATGCTTGGCAGTGATTGATTCAATGCCAAAATGAATACCTGAGACAATAAATACTGGTAGAGTTCAGAGAAAGTATTGCAGTGTAGGATGAACTAATAATTAATGGAGGCTTTATCAAATTCCTAGGGTTTAAGACCCGAAGAGACCTTAGAGGTTTAGCTTCCTTCTTTCACCAAAAGTAGGTGGAGAATGAGGAAGGAGAAAAGGGGAGAAAAATCTTTCCCAGGAGAGAGATTTGGAGTGGAAACTGAGAGAGCAGGCATATGTAATGTAAGTCTAGCAATTTAGAGGTTTATACAGACAGGATTTGTTCATGATATAAGGGATACATAGTGGATGGTAAGCTAAAGAGATGATATGGAAAAGCTTGTTCTCATTTTAGGATGAGCACATTAATGAGGCAGAGGTAAGAGTTGTAGACATTGAATTCTGTTCATAGTGATAAATACCAAGAGCTTGTGATCTTAGTCAAATAAATTCTTAATGGTCAATTGTTGATAAGGTAAAGAAAGATTGTCAAAAATGAGTTGCTTGATAATTGTTTGGAAATCTGATTAGTTGTCCAGAAACAATTTTGTAATTAGCATGTGAGAGGAAAATATGGCCATGGAAGGAAGGAAGGAAGGAAGGAGATTATATTAATCAAAAAAATAAATACAAATGAAATGTTAATAAGAGTTTAATTAATAAGATAATGATGAATTTATCTCTCTTGAATAATTGGGTTGATAGTTTATTCTTTTCTTAAACTGTGGGAGAAGACACACAACACACATTTCTCCTCTTAATGATATTTTGTATTGAGGTATAATTGACTTACAACACTATGTTAGTTCCAGGTGCACAACACAATGATTTGCTGTAGATATAACAAAATAATCACCACGTTAAATCTAGTTACCATCTGTCACTATAAAAAATATTAATGAATATATACCTCATCTTGTATATTTCATAACCTGGACTCATTTATTTTGCAGCTGGAAATGTGTACCTCTTATACACTAGCACCTATTTAACTCATTCCTCCACTGCCCTCCCCACTTGTTTGTTCTCTATATTGATGACTCTGTTTCGATTTCATTTGTTCATTTCTTTTATTTTTTAATTTACAATATAAGTGAAATTATATGGTATTTATTTTTCCCTGTCTGACTTAGGTCACTTAGCGTAATGCCCTCTAGGTCTATCCATGTTGTTGCAAATGGCAAGGCTTTATTCTTCTTTGTGGCTAATATTCTATTGTATGGGGCTTCCCTGGTGGCTCAGACTCTGGTAAAGAATCTGCTGACAATGCAGGCGACCTGGGTTTAATCTCTGGGTCAAGAAGATCCCCTAGAGAAAGGAATAGCTACTCACTCCAGTATTCTTCCCTGGAGAATCCCATGGTCAGAGGAGCCTGGTGGGCTACAGTCCATGGGGTTACAAAGAGCCGGACAAGACTGAGAAACTAAACACACACATTCTGTTGTATATTTTTTACTGTATCATCTTTATCCATTTATCTGTTTATGGACAAAGGTTGTTACTATTTCTTGGTTATAATAAATAATGCTAAAATGAACATGGTAAATATTTTGAAAACGATAAATACTTTCAAATTATAGGTTTTTTTTTTTCTTGTAAAAATACCCAGAAATGGAATTGGTGGGTCCTACAGTGGTTCTACTTTTATTTTTCCTGAGAAACCTACATAATGTTTTCCATGGTGGCTCTAACAGTTTACAATTCCACCAATGGTACATAAGGATACCCTTTCCTCCACATCTTGGCTGACACTTGTTACTTGTTATATTTTGTGTAATAGTTACCCTGACAGGTATTAGTTGATATTTCATTGTGGTTTTGATTTGCATTTCCCAGATGATTAATGATGTTGAGCATCTTTTCCTGTGTCTGTTGGACACTGATATGTCTTCTTGGCAAAAATATATATTCTTGGCCCCTATCCATTTTGTAATCATGTTGCTTGGATTTTTTATGTTGAATTGTATGAGTTATTAGTATATTTTTTACACTAACTCCTTATCAAGTATATCATTTGCAAATATCTTCTTCCATTTGGTAGGGAAAACAGAAACCAAACTAAAACACTCTTTTGTTGTTGATAGTTTCTTTAGTGGGAAAAACATTTTAGTTTGATGTAGTCTCATTTGTTTATTTTTGCTTTTGTTTCCCTTTACTGAGGATGCATATTGATATATATATATATATATATATATATATATATATATATATAAATATCAATGAGCATACTGCTTGTTTCCTTCTTGGAGTTTAATGGTTTCAGATCTCAGCCTTTAATGCATTATGAATTTATTTTGTATATGGTGTGAAAAGTAGGTCAGTTTGAATCTTAAAAAGTAGGTGTATAGTTTTTCCAACATCATTTGTTGATGAAGTTGTATTTTCCCACATTGTATATTCTTGCTTCTTTTATTGTAGATTAATCAACCATAGAAATATGGGTTCACTTTTGGGTGCTGTATTATGTTCTCTAATTTTTCCAGTACCATTCTATTTTTATAACTGTAGATTTGGAGTATTTTGAAGCTAGGAAGTGTGATACCTTCAGGTTTATTCTTCTTTAATTTTTAAACTTTTTATTTTGTATTGGGGTATAGCTGATTAACAATGTTATTGGTGAATACTGAGGGGACTCAGCCACAAAAGTACATGTACATATTCTCCCCCCAAATTCCCTCCCATTCAGGATGTCACAAAACATTCATCAGAGCTCCATGTGCTATACAGTAGGTCCTTTTTAGGTATTCATTCTAAATATAACAGTGTGTACATACCCATGGAGAAGGGCATGGCAACCCACTCCAGTATTCCTGTCTTGAGAAGTCCATGGACAGAGGCGCCTGGTGGGCTGAAGTCCATGGGGTTGCAAAGAGTTGGACATGCCTCAGCAACTAACACAGACATGTGCCCATCCCAAACTCCCTAACTATCCTTTCTGCTTATCCTTTTCCCCAGCAACCATAAGTTAGTTCTTAAGTCTGTTAATCTCTTTCTGTTTTGTGAGTACGTTTGTATTATTTATTTTTAGATTCCACATATAAAGCATGTCATACAATAGTTCTCCTTCTCTGTTTGACTTACTTCACTCAGAATAACAATTTCTAGGTCCATCCATGTTGTGGCAAATGGCATTATTTCATTGTTTTAATGGCTGAATAGTATTCCATTGTATATATGTGCCACGTCTTTATCCTTTTCTCTTTCAATGGCCATCTAGGTTGTTGCCATATCATGGATATTGTAAACAGTGTTGCAATGAACATTGGGATGCATGTATCCTTTTGGATCATGTTTTTATTCAGATATATGCCCAGGAGTGGGATTTCAAGGTCAAAGGGTTGTTCGATTTTTAGTTTTTAGAAGAACCTCCATACTGTACTTCATAGTGGCTGTACCTATTTGCATTCCTATTAACGTGTAGAAAGGCTCTCTTCTCTCTACACCCTTTCCAGAACTTATTGTTTGTGGATTTTTATGATAGCCATTCTGGCTGATGTGAGATGATATCTTGCTGTAGTTTTAATTTGTATTTTTTTTAATAATTAGGGATGTTGAACATCTCTTAATGTGCCTGTGCCCATATGTATGTCTTCCTTGGAGAAATGCCTATTTAGATTTTCTGCCAATTAGTTGATTGGGTTGTTTGTTTTTATGCTGTTAAACTCCATAAGCTGTCTCTAAATTTTTTAGACTAATCCCTTGTTGGTCACATAATTTGCTAATACTTTCTCCCAATCTTTGGGTTGTATTTTCATTTTTTAATTGTTTCCTTTGCTGTACAAAATCTTTTGAGCTTAAGAAGGTCACATTTGTTTATTTTTTGTTTCTATTTCCATTATTCTGGGAGAAGGATCAAAAAAGATATTACTGTGATTTAAGTCAAAGAGTGTTCTGCCTATGTTTTCTTCTAGGAGTTTTATAGTGTACAGTCTCACATTTAAGTCTTTAATCCATTTTGGAATTATTTTTCTGTATGGTGATAAAGAATGATCTAATTTCATTTTTTTTTTTGCATGTAACAGTCCAGTTTCTAAGCACCATATGTTGAAGAGACTCTTATTCCAACATTGTGTAGTCTTGCCTCCTTTTTCATAGATTAATTGAACATAGGTGCATGCATTTATTTTTGGGTTTTCTATCTTGTTCCATTGATCTATATTTCCATTTTTGTGCCAGTACCATACTGTTTTGATGACTGTAGCTTTGTGATATAGTCTAAAGTCAGGGAGCCTGATTCCTCCAGCTCCTTTTTTATTTTTTTTCCCTCTCTCTCAATATTGCTATGGCTACTTGAGGACTGCTGTGTCTCCAAACAAATTGCAAGATTTTTTGTTCTAGATCTCTGAAAAACACCACTGGTAATTTGATAGAGATGGCATTGAATCTATAGATTGTCTTGGAGAGTATAGTCATTTTGATAGTATTCATTCTTCCAATCTACAAACATAATATATCTTTCTATCTCTTTGTGTCTTCAATTTCTTTCTTCACTGTCTTATAATTTTCAGAGTACAGGTCTCCTTAGATAGGCTCACTCCTGGATATTTTATACTTTTGTTGAGACAGTAAATGGAAATGTTTCTTTAATTTCTCTTTCTGATCTTTCATTGTTAGTGTATAGAAAGACAACAAATTTCTTTGTATTAATTTTGTAACTTGCAACTTTACCAAGTTCATTGATGAGTTCTAGTAGTTTTCTGGTAGCATCTTTAGGATATTCTTTTTATACTATCATGTCATCTGCAAACACTGAAAGTTTAACTTTTATTTTTCTAATTTGGATGCCCTTACTGCTCTTTCTTCTCTAATTGTTTTAGCTAGGATTTCAAAAATTATGTTGAATAAAAGTGATGAGAGTTGACATCCTTGTCTTATTCATAATCTTAGAGGAAATGTTTTCAGCTTTTCGTCATTGAGTATGATCTTAGTTGCAAATTTGTATTATTTAACCTTTATTATGTTGATATATGGGCTTCCCAGGTGGTGCTAGTGGTAAATAACCTGCCTGCCAATGTAGGAGATGTAAGACACGGGTTTGATTGCTGGTCAGGAAGGTCCCCCTGGAAAAGGGCATGTTGATATATGTGCCCTCTGTGGCTTCCCAGGTGGTTCAGTGGTAAAGAATCCACTTGCCAAGCAGGAGATGTGAGTTTAATTTCTGGGTTGGAAAGATCCTCTGGAGAAGGAAATGGCAAGTCACACAAGTATTCTTGCCTGGGAAATCTCATGGACAAATCTCATGGGAAATCTCTAGCCTTGTGGGCTAGAGTCCACTGGGTCACAAAAGAGTGGGACACAACTTAGTGATTAAACAACAACAATGTTCCCTCTATGCTCACTTTCTGGAGAGTTTTTATCATAATTGGGTGCTGAATTTTGTTAAAAGGTTTTTTTTTTTTTTTACATCTATTGAGATGACCATATGTTTTATTCATCAGTTTTTTTTTTTTAATATGGTGTGTCACATTGATTGATTTGCAGATGCTGAAAAAAACCTTTGCATCCATTAGATGAATCCCACTTCATCACGGTGTATGATTTTTTTATGTATCACTGGATTCAGATTGCTAGTATTTTGTTGAGGATTTTTGTATCTATATTCACCAGGGATATTGTCCTGTAATTTTCTTTTTTTGAGGTTCTTGGTCTGGTTTCAGTATCAGGGTGATGGAGGCCTCATAGAATCAGTTTGGGTTTCCAAAGATCTGTGATTTTTTGGAATAGTTTCAGAAGGATAGGTGTTTGCTCTTCTCTAAATGTTTGATAGAATTCACTTGTGAAGGCATCCGGTCCTGGACTTTTATTTGTTGGGAGTTTTTAAATCACACTCTCATTTAAAATTAATTTATTTTAATTGGAGGATAATTACTTTACAATGTTATGATGATTTTTGCTATACATCAACATGAATCGACCACAGGTATACTTGTGTACCCCTATCCTGAACTCCCTCCCACCTACCTCCCCACCCTATCCCTCTAGGTTGTCCCAGAGCACCAACTTTGGGTCCCTTGCTTCATGCATCGAACTTGCACTAGTCATGTATTTTACATATGGTAATGTACATGTTTCAATTATATTCTCTCAAATCATCTCACCCTCACCTTCTCCTACTGAATCCAAAAGTCTGTTCTTTATATCTATATCTCTTTTGCTGCCCTGCTTCCATGCTTGTGATTGGACTGATCATATTTTCTATTTCATCCTGGTTCAGTCTTAGAAGACTGTACTTTTCTAAGAATATGTGCATTGCTTACAGGTTTTCTGTTTATTGGCCTAGAGTTTCTCATAGTGTTACTGAAATAAAAAGTCGATGTGCCCGACACACAGTGAGGCCCCATTGATACTAAACATTAGAGTTTGGAACAAAGAAATTTTCATTACAGATTTATACACAGAGATGAGTGGTTCATGCCCTAAGAATTTCAAAGTTACTGAAAGCTTTCAACAAGTCCCTATAAAAACAAAAGATGAGGGATGGACATGGTTAGCTGTTGCAAACTTCTCAGTGTCAGATCCTTTATTCTTGAGGTCAGGTCATGGTCAGGTAATGATGTTCCTGTAAATCTCTACCAAAAGAAAGTTATACTCTGTCCTGACAAGAAAGGGCAAAGTCCCAAGGCACAACTTTTATCCTCCAAGATCCCAGTCTTAGCTAAGAGGAGGCAGATCTCAGTTGGCAGCTACTTCAAGGCCAGGTTCCCACATCCTTCCCAGCTGTCATCCCTGAGGGAGCCAGACATCCAACCTGACTGGCCCTCAGTCTCCTCAGGCCACCCAAATGGGGAGACCAGGTCTCACAGACTGTGACCCAGGCAGATGGCCAGAACTATAAGGTCACAAAGACAGAGGTGGGGGGAAAGTTTGCCACTGCCCCAAGGCCTGGGCCAAGGCTAGTGGAGAACCTTAGTGAGGACTTTGGAGCCCTGCAGGATGTAGTCTCCAGTCTGTTCCCTGGGCCCTCTAGCTCATCCACTGGCCCAAGTCTGGGTAAGCTGGAGGGCCTCCAGGAGAAGGCTTGAATCTGCCTCTTACCTTACTCTCCACCTAATGACTACCACACCTCTGACCCTTGACTGAGTCACTTCCCCAATGGCCCCTCATTGACAGTTACTAGTGGGCAGGGCCCACTGCAATGATAACCAATAGCTGAGCAGGACAGCTAACAGTTGCTCATTGACAGTTGGTTGCATGTGGGCAGGGTAAACTGAGGCATTGTGCAATGGCTGAGCAAGACCTGTTGCCTAGTAACAGGGTGCAGCGTAATGAGGCACTGCAGTGGCTACCTGCTAAGGGCTGTGCTCATCATATTTTCTATTTCTTCCTGGTTCAGCCTTGGGAGACTGTACTTATCTAAGAATTTGTCCATTTTTTCCAGATTGTCTATTTATTGGCATAGAGTTTCTCATAGCAGTCTCTTGTGACCCCCTGTGTTTCTGTGGAGTCATTTATAACTTTTCCTTTTTCATTTCAAATTTTATTGATTTGAGTCCTCTCCCTTTTTTTTCTAGATGAGTTTGGATGTAAGTTCATTAATTTTGTTTATCTTTTCAAAGGAACAGTTTTTAGTTTCATTGATCTTTTTTATTCTTTTCTTTGTCTCTTATCATTTATTTATGCTCTGTTCTTTATGATTTCTTTCCTTCTACTAACTTTAAGTTTTGTTTTATCTTCTTTCTCTGGTTGCTTTAGGTGTAAGATTAGATTGTTTATTAGAGATTCTTCTTTTTCTTGAAGTAAGATTTGATTGCTATAACCTTCCCTCTTAAAACTTCTTTTGTTTGCTATTATTTTCTCCCATGCTGATTTGTGTCGATGTATGGCAAGACCCATCACAATATTGTAAAGTAATTATCCTCCAATTAAAATAAATTAATTAATTTTTAAACTGTTTTGTTGCATCCCAGATTTTGGACTGCTGTGCTTTCATTTTTTCTGTAGGAATTTTTTATTTCCTTTTTCATTTCTTCAGTGTTGTTTACCTACCATTTGTTTGTGTATTTTGTAGATTTTTTGCCTTATAGTTTATTCCTAGTGTCATATCATTGTATCAGAAAAGATTCTTGATGTGATTTCAAATTTCTTAAATTTACTAAGGCTCACCTCGTGGCCCAGCATGTGGTCAACCCTCGAGAATGTCCCATATTTGCTTGAATAGAATATTTAGTCTAGTGTTTTTGGATGGAATACTCTAGAAATATCAATAAAGGCCATCTGACCTAAATGTCATTCAAGGCCTGTGTTTCCTTATTAATTTTCTGTCTGGATAATTTCTCCATTGATTAAAGTGGGGTGTTAGTGTCCCCCACTATTATTGTGTTGCTGTCAGTTTCACCCTTCATGTTTATAGTTGCCTTACATATTGAAGTGCTGCTATCTTAGGTGCACGTATATTTATAATTGTTATGTCTTCTTCTTGGATTGAACCTTTGATTATTCTGTGGTGTCCTTCTTTGTCTCTTATAACATTTTTTTGTTTTAAAGTGTATTTTGTTGATATTAGTATTGTTACTCAAGCTTTTCTTTTTATTTCCACTTACATGGAATACCTCTCCCATCCCTTTACTTTGTTTATAAGCATCCCTAGGTCTTAAGTAGTTCACTGGTTATTCAGTCACTAAGCCATGTCTCATCTTTGCTACCTCATGAACTGTGACACACCAGGCTCCTCTGTTCTCCACTGTCTCCTGAAGTTCGCTCAAATTCATGTCCATTGAGTCAGTGATGCTATCTAACCATCTCATTCTTTGCCACCCCTTTCTCCTTTTGCCTTCAATCTTTCCCAGCATCAAGGTCTTTTCCAATGTGTTGGCTGTTCACATCAGATATTGAAGCTTCAGCTTCAGTAATCATTCTTAAAATGAATATTCAGCGTTGGTTTCCTTTAGGACTGAGTGGTTTAATCTCCTTGCAGTCCAAAGGACTCTCAAGTCTTCTCTAGCACCATAATTAGGAAGCATGAATTCTTCAGCACTCAATCTTCATTATGGACCAACACTCACATCCATAAATGACTACTGGAAAAAGCATAGCTTTGACTATACAGACCTTTTGTGACAAAGTGATGTCTCTTCTTTTTAAATATGCTTCCTAGGTTTGTCACAGCTCTCCTTCCAAGGAACAAACGTCTTTTGATTTCATTACTGCAGTCACTATCTACAGTGATTTTGGAGCACAAGAAATTAAAATCTTTCCCTTTTCCAATTTTTCCCCTTATATTTGCCATGAAATGGTAGCACCAGATGTCATGATCTTAGATTTTTTTTTAATGTTGAATTTCAATTCAGCTTTTTTACTCTCTTCTTTCACCCTCATCAAGAAAGTCTTTAGATCCTCTTCACTTTCTGCCATAAGAGTGGTATTCATCTGCAAATCTGAAGTTGTTGATATTTCTCCTGGCAACCCTGATTACAGCTTGTGAATCATCCAGCCTGGCATTTCACATGAGGTATTCTGCGTATAGGTTAAATAATACCAAGTACTGCATTTGGAGCTCTTTTGTTGACTATGGAGTCACTCCATTTCTTCTAAGAGATTCTTGCCCACAGTAGTAGATATAATGTTTATCTGAATTAAATTTACCCATTCCCATCTATTTTAGTTCACTGATTCTGAAAATATCAAGTTCAGTCTAGCCATCTTCTGCTTGACCACATCCAATTTACCTTGATTCAAGGACCTAATAGTCCATGTTCCTATGCAATATTGTGCTTTACAACATTGGACTTTAGTTTCACTACCAGACACATCCAAACTGAGCATCATTTGTGCTTTGCCCTAGCCACTTCATTCTATTTGGAGCTATTCATGATTTCCCTCCACTCTTCCCCAGTAGCATATTGAACACCTTCTGACCTGGTGGCAGGGGGAGGGATCTCATCTTCCAGTGTCATGTTTTGCCTTTTCATACTTTTCATGTGGTTCTTGTAGCAAGAATACAGGAACGGTTTGGCATTCCCTCCTCCAGTGGATCATGTTTTGTCAGAGCTCTTCACTATGACTCGTACATTTTGGGTGGCCCTGCATGGCATGAATTACAGCTTCATTGAGTTATACAAGACCCTTTGCCACAACAAGGCTGTGGTCCATGAAACAGGGGGTCTCTTGTAGAAAGACTATATACCAGTCTCTTTTTGTATCCACCCAGTCAGTCTATGTCCTTTGGTTGGTGTATTTATTAATAATCCATTTACATTTAAGGTAATGATTGATGTGTACGATCCCATACCATTTTATTTTATTTTATTTATTTTGCTTATTTCCTTTATTTACAGAAAGTAGTTGGAAAAGATGCCCTCAGAGTCTTTCTGTTGCTCCACAAGAGACATTCTTGGCAACTTAACAGGGAGCAGGGTTATTCTCCCTTAGAAAACAGCTCTCCTGTAAATTGGATGCTATCAAACAGCTCATGAGCGGGCTATCTAGGATATGGAATGCATTAACTTAAAAAAAAAAATAAAGAGTGATCTCTGAATGCCAAAATGTCAACTTCCATACGTAAATATTTCCATCATTTATCAATGATTGTTAAAGTTGAATAGCTCATTTAAATGTTGGATTAAAACAAGCTTAAATAAGGTTGCTAACAACCTAGACTTTTTTTTTAAGACCCTATACCATTTTAAAATTGGTTTGTGTTTATTTTTTGTAGTTCTTTTCCTTTTCTTGTGTTTCCTGCCTAGAGAAGTTCCTTTAGCACTTGTTGTAAAACTAGTTTGATGATGCTGAATTATCTCAGCTTTTGCTTGTTGGTAAAGATTTTGACTTCTCCAACAAATCTGAATGAGAGTCTTACTGGGTAGAGTATTCTTGTTTGTAGTTTATTTCCTTTCATCACTTCACATATATCATGCCATTCCCTTCTGACTTGTTCAGTTTCTGTTGATAAATTAGCTGATTATCTTTTGGGGTTTCTTTGTATGTTGTCATTTATCTCTTGTTGCCTTTGATATTTTATCTCTGTCTTTACTTTTTGTCTGTTTTATTTCTATGTGCCTTTGGTTGTTCATCCTTGGGCTTATCCTGCCTGTGAATCTCTGCACTTCTTGGACTTGTTTGACTATTTACTTTCCCATGTTAGGGACCTTTACAGCTATTATTTCTTCAAATATTTTCTTGGGTCCTTCTCTCTCTTTTCTCCTACTGGGACCCCAATAATGTGAATGTTGCTGAGCCAGAGGTCTCTTAGGCTGTGTTCATTTCTTTTCACTCTTTTTTCTATATTCTGTTTTGCAGAGGTGATTTCCATCATTTTGTCTATCAGGTCCTTTATCCATTCCTCTGTCTCAGTTATTCTGCTATTGTTTCCTTCTAGTGTTTTGTTCATCTCTGTTTGTTTTTTAGTTCCTCTAGGTATTTGGTGAACATTTACTGCTGTTTCTCATTCTTTTTCTGAGATCCTGGATCATCTTCATTATCATTATTCTGAATTCTTTTTCTTAAAGGTTGCCTATTTCCACTTCATTTAGTTGTTTTTTGGGGGTTTCATCTTGTTCCTTCATCTAGCACCTAATCCTCAGCATTTTCATTTTGATTAACTTTCTGTAATTGGTTTTTTTTTTTTTTTTTTTTTTTCCTGGAGGTTTTGGGATTGTAGTTCTTTTTGTTTCTTCTGTCTTCTTTCTGGTAGATGAGGCTGAGAGGGTTGTGCAGGCTTCCTGATCGGCTGGACTGGAAGTGGGAAAAACTAGTTCTTGCTATGGTGGGCAGACAGTGCTCAGTAAAACTTTAATCCAGTTGTCTTCTGATGGGTAGGGCTGTACTCCCTCTCTGTTAGTTGTTTGGCCTGATGTGTCCCAGCCTTGTTGCCTACAGGATCTATTTTAGGGCTAATGGAAATCTCCAAGAATGCTCATGACAAGGGAAACCTCCCAGGACTGCTGCTGCAAGTGCCCCTGTCCACAGTGAGCCATTGTTGACCCATGCTTCCTCAAAAGACTTTCCAACACTAGCAGGTTGCTATGGTTCAGTCTCCTGTGGAGTCACTGCTCTTTTTGCCTGGGTCCTGATGCACACAAGGTTTTGTGTGTGCGCTCCAAGAGTTAAGTCTCTGTTTCCCCTAATCCTGTGGATTCTGCAGTAAAATACCACTGGCCTTCAAATTCAGATTCCCTAGGGATTCCTAATCCCTTTGGATGTTCCTCAGGTTGGAAAACTTGACCTGGGTCTCAGAATCTTAACAACAGTGGGAGAACTTCTTTGATATTATTGTTCTCCAGTTTGTTCGTCACCAACCTGGCAGATGTGAAATTTGATTTTATCGTGATTGTGCCCCTCCTACCATCTCATTGCAGCTTCTCCTTTGTCTTTAAATGTGGGACACCCTTTTATTATTATTATTATTATTTTTTGGTGAGTTCCAGTATCTTCCTATTGATGGTTGTTCAACAATTAGCTGTGATTGTATTGCTCTCTCAGGTGGAATTGAGGGTATATTTTATTCTGCCATCTTGAATCAGTCTCAAAAAACTAGCTTTATTCTTCTCTCTCAAGTTTGCTTCGGCTATTCAGGGTCTTTTGTGGTTCCATATAATTTTAGAATTATTGTTCTAATTGTCTGAAAAATGTCCTTGATATATGCATAAGAATTGTATTGAGTCTCTAGATTTGCCTTGGGGAGTTTGGTCATATTAACAATATTATTTCTTTTAATCTGTGAGTATGGTATTTTTAAATTGTTTCTCTTATCTTCAATTTTTTTCATCACTGTCTTATATTTTTACAAATGTAGGTCTAATACCGTTTAAGTTAGATTTGTACCCAAGTATTTCATTAATTTTGATGCAATTGTAGATGGGATTGTTTTGTTTCTTTTTCTTCTCTGATTGATGTGGCTAAGACTTCTAATACTATTTAATAAAAGTTGCAAGAGTGGACATTTTTATCAAATTCCTGATCTTAAAAGAAATGTCCCACTCTTTGTGACCCCATGGACTGCAGCACACCAGGCTTCCCTATCCTTCACCATCTCCTGGAGCTTGCCAAACTCATGCCCATTGAGTCTGTGATGTCATCCAGCCATCTCATCCTCTGTCATCCCCATCTCCTCTTGCCTTCAATCTTTCCCAGCATCAGAGACACAACTTAGTGACTAAGCAACAACAATGGTTCAAATATTATTATTTTATTTGATTGTGAATTTTGAGTTACCTTCTGATCATAATTAACAAAGCCAGGAGCACCACATTACCTGATTTCAAACTATACTACAAAGGTATAATAATCAAAATGGTGTGGTGTCATTGGCATAAAAACAGACATATAGACAAGTGTAACATATTGAGAGCACAGATAAACCCATGCATATAAGGTCAACAAATGATTGCTGAAGAAATCAAAAATAGTCAATGAAGAAATGGTATTATATTCAGTAAATGGTGTTGGAAAAATTAGATATCACACGAAAGAATGAAACTGGACCGCTATCTTACAGAATTCACAAAAATTAACTCAAACTTGATTATCCTCTTAAGGGTGAGACCTAATATATTACAATTCCTAGAAGAAAGTATAAAGGAAATTTTCTTTAACATTGTTCTTGGCAGTGAATTTTTTGTGTATGTAACAAGCAATAAAATGCAAAAAGTAAATAATTTGGACTATATTATAGCTTCTATACAGCAAAAATAAATAAATAAAGATCAAAAGATAAAAAGGCAACTTATAAAATGGGAGAAAATATTTGTACATCATATATCAGATTAGTGGATAAAATGCAAAATACATAAGGAACTCATATAACTCAGTAGCCACTCCCCACCTAGAAAATACAGTTAAAATGGTTGTGTGCATGCCTGCTCAGTCACTCAATTTTGTCTGACTTTTTGTAACTCAATGGTGTGTAGTCCACCATACTTCTCTGTCCATGGGATCTTCCAGGCAAGAATACTGGAATGGGTTGCCATTTCCTCCTCCAGGGGATCTTCCTGACCTGGGGATTGTACCCACATCTCTTGTATTGGCAGTGAGATTCTTTACTACTGAGACACCTGGGAAACCCCTAATATGTCTAAAAGACCTGAATAAACATTTTTCCAAATCTCTTTAACAAGTAGTGCTGGAAAAACTGGTTAACCACCCATAAAAGAATGAAACTAAAACACTTTCTAACATTATACACAAAAATAAACTCAAAATGGATTAAAGATCTAAATGTAAGAACAGAAACTATAAAGCTCCTAGAGGAAAACATAGGCAAAACACTTTCTGACATAAATCACAGCAAGATCCTCTATGACCCACCTCCCAGAATATTGGAAATAAAAGCAAAAATAAACAAATGGGACCTAATGAAACTTAAAGCATTTTGAACAACAAAGGAAGCTATAAGCAAGGTGAAAAGACAGCCGTCAGATTGGGAGAAAATAATAGCAAACGAAGCAACTAGCAAAAAATTAATCTCAAAATTATACAAACATCTCATGCAACTCAATAACAGAAAAATAAACAACCCAATCAAGAAATGGGCCAAAGAACTAAACAGACATTTCTCCAAAGAAGACATACAGATGGCTAACAAACACATGTAAAAATGCTCAATATCACTCATTACCAGAGAAATGCAAATCAAAACCACAGTGAGGTACCATCTCACCCTGGCCAGAATGGCTGCTCTAAAAAAATCTACAAACAACAAATGCTGGAGAGGGTGTGGAGAAAAGGGAACCCTCTTACACTGTTGGTGGGAATGCAAACTAGTACAGCCGCTATGGAGAACAGTGTGGAGATTCCTTAAAAAGCTGGAAATAGAACTGCCATAAGACCCAGCAATCCCACTTCTGGGCATGCACACTGAGGAAACCAGAATTGAAAGAGACATGTGTACCCCAATGTTCATTGCAGCACTGTTTACAATAGCTAAGACATGGAAGCAAATTAGATGTCCATCAACAGATGAATGGATAAGAAATCTGTGGTACATATACACAATGGAAGATTACTCAGCTATTAAAAAAGAGCACATTTGAATCAGTTCTAATGAGGTGGTTGAAACTGGAGCCTATTATACAGAGTGAAGTAAGTCAGAAATAAAAATACCAATACAGTATATTAATGCATATATATGGAATTTAGAAAGATGACCCCATATGCAATACAGCAAAAGAGACACAGATGTAAAGAACAGACTTTTGGATTCTGTGGGAGAAGGCGACGGTGGGATGGTTTGAGAGAATAGCATTGAAACATGTATATTACAATATGTGAAATAGATGACCAGACCAAGTTCAATGCATGAAACAGGGTACTCAATGCAAGTGCATTGGGACAACCCAGAGGGATGGGATAGAGAGGGAGGTGCGAAGGGGGTTCAAGATGGGGGACACAGGTACACCTGTGGCTGATTAATGTCAATGTATGTCAAAACCACCACAATATTGTAATTAGCCTCCAATTAAAATAAATTAATTAATTTTAAAAAAGAAGGTATATGAAAATACACTGATCATCACTAACCATCAGGAAAATGAAGATAAAAACCACAATGAGATGTATTTTCATACTAGTTGTCATCTAAATGACAACTGAAAACTGTGAGTGAGGAAGTGAAGAAAAGAGAATCCTTGTTCACTGTTGGTGGGAATATAAATTGCTATATCCATTACAGAAAACAGCATGATGGTTCATCAAAAAAATAAATGTAGAACTGCCATATGATACAGAAATCCTACTTCTGGGTATTTATACAAATAAATCATTTACATTATGCAAATTTTGCATCAATAAAAATAAAAGTTAAGATATCAAAAAGATAAAGTTGCACTCTCATGTTTGTTGCAGTGTTACAATCAACAGCCAAGACATGTGAACAGTCTAAGTGTCTATCAGCAGGTAAATGGATAAAACATACATGTAAAATATATATATATATATTATTCAGTCATAAAATAGAAAGAAATATTGCCACACACGTGCAAGAAAATGAATGACTCTGGAGGACATTATGATAAGTAAAATGTCAGCCAAAGACAAATATTGTATCATTTTACTTATATGTAGAATCTAACAATAACTAAAACTCATAGAAACAGAGAGTAGATTGGTGGATGCCAGGGGGAGGACAGTGAGGGAAATGGGTGAAGATAAACAAAGTGAACAAAATTCCAGCTATAAGATAAATTAGTTCTAAGGGTCTAATGTACAGCATGTTGAGTGTAGTTAGGAATACTTATTGTATTCTATTGTATATGTAAAATTGCTAAATGTGTAGATCTTAGCATTTGTCACCACTCACAAAAAAAGTTTACTGTGTGTTGGATGTGTTAACTAACCTTATTGTGGTAATCACTTTGCAGTATATGCAAATATCAAATCATCTTGTCATACCTTAAACTGACAAAATGCTATCTGTCAATTACATCTCAACAAACCTAGAAAAATAATTTATTTTAAAAAGATAAAAAGAAAAGAAGGGTTGCTAAGGATGTGAAAAATTTGAAACCTTCATAAATTGCTGTTTCAAATGTAAAATGGTGTAGCCACTGTGAAAAAATATTTTTGATGGATGTTTAAAGATTTAAAAATACTACCATATGACTCATAATTACCAAGGACAATAAAAAACAGGTGTTTAGACCAAATTATAGACATGATTATTTATTGAAGCATCACTCACTATAGCCAAAATGTGGAATAAAACAAACGTCCAAGAACTGATGAATGATTAAGTAAAATGCAGTTACATACATACAATGTAATATTTTTAGCAAGAAAGAGAATTTAAGTACTATATATCCTGTAAAATGGGTGACTTTGAAAACATGTTTAAGTAAAATAATCCAGACACCAAAAATCAAATGATCCCATTTATATGAAGTGTCCAGAATAGCTAAATTGATAGAGAAAACAAAGTAGTGGTTGCCAAATGCTGAGGGGAAGGAAAATGAGTGGAAAGTGACTAATTCATACAGGTTTTATTTGGGGAATGACAAAATTTTTATACAATTAGTGGAGATGGTTGTGTCTGTCAGAAAGCCTCTGAATCATAAGCTTTAAAATATGTTAAATTGTGAGTTTTATGTTATGCAAATTTTGCATTAATAAAAAAATAAGTAATATAACCTAAAAAGTGATAACCTAACCTTCCACCTTAAATCACTGATCAAATAAGAACAAACTAAAGCCAAAGCAAAATGTAGGGAGAAAATAATAAGGATTGTTGTTCAGTCGCTCAGTCCTGTCTGACTCTTTGCAACCCTAAGGACTGCAGCAAGCCAGGCTTCTCTGTCCTTCACCATCTCCCGGAGTTTGCTCAATCTCATGTCCATTGAGTTGATGATGCTATCCAAACATCCTGTCCTCTGTCATCCCCTTCTTCTCCTTCCTTCAATCTTTCCCAGCATCAGGTTCTTTTCCAATGAGTCAGCTCTACACATCAGGTGACCAAAGTATCGGAGCTTCAGCTTCAGCATCAGTCCTTCCAATGAAAATTCAGGACTGATTTCCTTTAGGATTGACTGGTTTGATCTTACAGTCCAAGGGAGAATTCTCAAGTCTTCTCCAACACCACAGTTCAAAGGCATCAATTCTTAGGTGCTCAGCCTTTTTTATTGTCCAGCTCTCACATCTGTACATGACTACAGGAAAAAAGCCATAGCTTTGATTATACAGAACTTTATAGGCAAAGTGATGTCTCTACTTTTTAATACGCTGTCTAGGTTTATCATTGTTTTTCTTCCAGGGAGCAAGCGTCTTTTATTTTCATGGCTGCAGCCACCATCCACAGTGACTTTAGAGCCCAAGAAAATAAAGTCTGTCACTGTTTCCATTGATTTCCCATCTATTTGCCATGAAGTGATGGGACCAAATGCCATGATCTTCGTTTCTTGAATTGTAGGGAGGGAGCAAATTAGCCAAGATGGCATATTCAGCCACTCTCACCCCACGTTTTGTGACTAATGGCTATGTAACAGCTGAGATTACATAGCACTGTGCATGAGCATCATGAGATACTCACTTGGTCATGGGTTGTGTGTGGTATGGATCTATGAACTCCACCTAGAAAATGGCAGCAATCACTGATGTGTCTGTTGGATCAGCCATGAAAGGAGAGAATATAGCATGTCTATTGCGACGGCTGCTGCATCAGCCAGGAGAGAATACTTTTATGGTTGCTGTGCCAGCCAGGAGAGAGGTTGTGTTGTGTTAGGTTATGCTACAGCTGCTTCTATGGCTTCTGTGTCAGTCAGGAGAGAACATGTGTGTCTGTAGTTTCTACAGCTCCTCGATTCTCCTTCTAGCCTCTTAGCTCATGCCTTGCCTACTCTTCAGTAAACAATGCAGACAGTGTGAACACTGAGACAATTGGTGTAATGAACAGGATCAGCGATACATGAATGTTGAGATTTAAGCCAGCTTTTTCACTCTTCTCTTTTACCTTCATCAATAGGCTCTTTAATTTCTCTTCACTTTCTGCCATAAGGGCAGTGTCATCTGCATATCTGAGGTTATTGCTATTTCTCCCCATGATCTTGATTCCAGCTTGTGCTTCTTCCAGCCCAGCATTTCACATGATGTACTCTGCATATAAGTCAAATAAGCAAAGTGATAATATACAGCTTTAATGTATTCCTTTCCCAATTTTGAACCATTCCATTGTTCCATGTTTGTTTCTAACAGGCTCCTCCATGGAATTCTCCAAGTAAGAACATGGAGTAGGTGGCCATTCCCTTCTCCAGGAGATCTTCCCCACCCAGGGATCGAATCTGCATTTCCTGAATGGCAGGCAGATTCTTTACTGTCTGAGACACCAGGGAAGCCTAATAAAGATTAAAGAATAAGTTAATAAAATAAATTAATAAAATAGAGAAAATCAACAAGATTAAAATGTTCTTAAGAGGGACAACAAAACTGGCAAATCTCTTTCTAGACTTACAAAGAACAAAATGAGAAATGACATAAATTACTAAAAGCAGGAATGAAAGAAGGGACATTAGTACCAAACTTAGAGAAATAAGAATTAAAAGAGAATACTGTGAACAACTGTATGTCAACAAATTAGATAACTTAGATAATGTGGATAAATATCTACAAGGACACATAGAACATATGAATGAATCTATTATGGCCAAGGGGGCTTCCCTGGTGACTCAGATAGCAAAGAATCTGCCTGCAATCCTTGAGACCTGGGTTTGATTCCTGGGTTGGGAAGGTTCCCTGGAGAAGGGAATGGTTACCCATTCCAGTATTCTTGTCTGGAGAATCCCATGGACAGAGGAGCCTGGCTGGCTACATTCCATGGGGTTGCAAAGAGTCAGACACAACTGAACAACTAACACTTTCACTTTCTACCCACTTTTTTCATAACAGCTAGACACTGGATTAGAAATATAAAACCTACCCACAAAGTAAAGCACTGGCCCAGAGGCTAAGCTTCAGTGGTAAATTCTTAAAAAAAAAAAAAAAAGTTTAAAAAATAACTATTAACTTCTCACAAAGTCTTTAAAAAAATAGAGTGGAGAAATCCCCATACTGCTTTCCATAGTAGTTGTATCAGTTTACATTTCTACCTAAAGTGAAAAGTGTTCCCTTTTCTCCACAACCTCTTTAGCATTTATTGTTTGTAGATTTTTTGATAATGGCTATTCTGACTCATGTGAGGTGATATCTCATTGTAGTTTTGATTTGCATTTTTCTGATAATTAGTGATATTCAGTATCTTTTCATGTATTTGTTGGCCCATCTGTATATCTTCTTTGGAGAAATGTCCATGTAGGTCTCCTGCCCAGTTTTTGATTGGGTTGTTTGCTGATATTGAGCTACGTGAGCTGCTTGTATATTTTGGAGATTAATCCTTTGTCTGTCGCATTGCTTGCAAATATTTTCTCCCATTCTGAGGATTGCCTTTTCATATTGTTTATGATTTCCTTTGCTGTGCAAAGAAATTTAATTAGTTTATTAATTAAGCTAGTTTCAGTTTAGTTAGTTACCATTGGTTTATTTTTATTTTCATTACTCTAGGAGGTGGGTCAAATACTTGGCGATTTATGTCAAAGAATATTCTATGTTTTTCTGTAAGAGTTTTATAGTGTCTGGCCTTGCATTTAGGAATTTAATCCATTTTTATTTTATTTTTGTGTCTAGTGTAAATAGAAATAGAACTACCATATAACCCAGCAATCCCCTTACAGGGCATATACCCCGAGAAAACCATAGTTTGAAAATGCACACATACCCCAATGTTCATTGCAGCACTATTTACAATAGCTAGAACATGGAAGCAACCTAAATGTCCATCAACAGATGAATGAATAAAGAAGATTTGGTGTATGTATACACATACACAAACTATGGAATATTACTCAGCCAAAATAGTAATGAAATTGAGTCATATATAGTGATGTGGATGAACTCAAGAGTCTGTCAGACAGAGTGAAGTCAGAAAGAGAAAAACAAATATCATATAGTCACATATGTATATGGAATCCAGAAGAAGGAATCGACATGAACCTATTTACAGGGAAAGAATGGAGATGCAGATGTGGACAATGGACTTTTGACACAGCAAGGAAGATAGCGTAGGACAAATTGATAGAGTACCATTGACATATATATATACACTCCATGCTAAGTTGCTTCAGTCATGTCCAGCTCTTTGAGGGCCCCATGGAATGTAGCCCTCCAGGCTCCTATGTCCATAGGATTCCAAAGGCAAGAATACTGGAGTGGGTTGCCATGCCCCCCCCCCCTCCAAGGGATCTTCCTGACCCAGGGATCAAACCCACTTCTCTTATGTCTCCTGCATTGGTGGGTGGGTTCTTTAACTTAGCGCCACCTGGGATGCCCATACACTAACATATGCAAAATTGACAGCTAGTGGGAAGCTGCCATATAGCACAGGGAGCTCAGCTCTGTACTCTGTGATGACATAGAGGGGTAGGATAGGGGGTGTCAGGGAGGCTCAAGAGGTAGGGGATATATGTATACATATAGCTGATTCATTTTGTTATACAGCAGAAACTAACACATCATTGTAAAGCAATTATACTCTAATAATAAAAGTTTTAAAAATGGTAATAAGTAAACTGGAAAATAATAAAAAGAATGATTTTGGGGTTGCACAACAACCTACATTTACTTAATATCACAAAACTGTACACTGAAAATGGCTAAAATGATAAATTTTAAGTTATATATGTATTGCAATTAAAGAAAAAAAAACAGAAAGGAGGAAACACTTCTCAGCTCATTTTGTTAGGTCAGTACTACACTGATACCAAAATCAGACAAACAATGTCACAAAAAAGAAAATGACAAGCCAGCATCTCTTATAAATATACATGCAAATACTCTTAACAAATTACTAGTAAACAAAATCTTGCAGTATATAAAAAGGATTATACATCCTAATCAAGTGGGTTTTATCTGAGAAATAAGTTTGATTTTCATCTGTATATCAACAGATATAATACACAATGTCAACAGTGTAAAGGACAAAATAAACTTATTATTATCCCAATAGATGCATAAAAAACATTTCACAAGATTCAATACCCCATCATGATTTTTAAAAAAGAGTGAAAAAGAATTTCTTCAATGTGATTAAAAGGACCTCTATTAAAAACTTACAATTTAAATCAAACTTGATGATGAAAGACTGAAAGATCTCCCCCCTCTTAGATCAGGAATAAAATAAGACTGTCCATTCTGATCATTTCTATTCAATCATATATTGGAGGTTTTGAACAGGGCAATTAGGCAAGGAAATGAAATAAAATAATCCAGAATGGTAAAAAAAAAAAAAAAAGTAAAGGTGTACCTGTTGGGAAATGATGCAATTTTGTACATAGAAAACCCTCTAAAAAAGTATAGACCAACAATGAGTTAATCAGTGTTGCAAATGCAAGGTCAATATACAAAAATCACTTGTATTTCTATATAATAGAGAGGAAAAAACCAAAAAGAAAACTAAGAAAACAAATCCATTTACAAGATCATCATAAAAATAAAATACCTAGGAATAAATTTAAGAAGTGCAAAACTAATACTCTTCAAACTATGAACATTGTCTTAAAAACTATAAAAGAACTAAATAAAAACATGTGACATGTTAAGGTCATGTTGATGAAAAACATCAACATCCCTAAATTCATTATAGGTTCTTCACAATTCCCATCAAAGTATCCAGGGGCTTCTTAATGGCCAAGCCAGTCCTCAAATTTATACAGTGGTTCGATGTACTTACAATAATCAAAATGATCCTGAAAATAAAGAAGAAAGTTAGAAGACTCACATTTCCAAAGTTTAAAACTTACTACAAAGAAACAGTAACCAAAAAAACAAAAAAGAAGAAGATTGTGGTATTAGCATAAAAGTAAACATACAGATCAATTATATTGAACTCAGAATCTAGAAATAAACTTTTACATTTATAGTCAATTGATTTTCAACAAGGGTGCTAAGGCAATTGAATGGAGAAGGAACAGTTTTGTTTTGTTTTGTTTCAAAAATTGGTACTAAGCCAACTGGATATCCACACGCAAAAGAATAAATTTCTTTTATTCACCATAAACAAGACCTACCTCACACCATAAACAAAAACAAACTCAAAATGGAACAAAGAACTAAATGGAGAACTAAAACTAGTAAACTCCTGAAAGAAAACCTAGATGTAAATTTTCATGGCCTTGGCTTAGATAATGGTGACAGATCTGACACCAAAATCACAAGCAACAAAACCACTACAATATTGTAAAGTAATTAGCCTACAATATTGTAAAGCAATAAAAATAAATGGAAAAAAAACAAATAACAGAAAAAAGAAAAAATAAATAAAATGGACTGCATCAAAATTTTAAAAAGTGTATGTTTCAAATGATACCATGAACAGTATTAAAAGACAGCTCACAGAGTGGGGAAAATTTTTTTTGCAAATTATGTGTCTGATAAGGGCACTGTATATAGAATATAAAAAGAACTCCTAACCTCAAGAACAGCAATAAAAACAGCCAGTTAAAGACTGGGCAAAGGATTTATATATAGAGAGAGGTATAATTGATTTAAAATGTTATGCTAGTTTCAGGTATACAACATAGGGGTGCAAATTTTTTATAGATTATGCTCCATTTAGAGTTATTATAAAATATTGTCTATATTCTCTGTGCTGTAGAATATATCCTTGTAGCTTCTTTATTTTATACATAGTAATTTATACTCCTTAATCTGCTACCCCTATCTTGCCCCTCCCCCTTTATTTTCCCTGTTGGAAATCATGTTTGTTCTCTGTATCTGTGAGTCTGTTTCTTTCTTTTTTAAAAAAATATTCTTGTTTGTTTTATTTTTTAGACTCCACATGTAAGTGTTAACATACAGCATTTATCTTCCTCTGTCTGACTTACTTTGTTAAGCATAACACCCTACAGGACAAAGGATCTCAACAGAGATTTCTTCAAAGAAGATATATATAGCAAGTAGGCACATGAATAAATATTATTATCATCAGCCATCAGGGAAATAGTAAATAAAGTGACAATAATATGCTAATATTCACAATATATTTTTGGTGTCATTGAAATATATTCTTGGTGTAATCATGTTACATTTTGTTTCAGGATTATACTGTTATATATAAAGATATCACTTCACACCCACTAGCATGACCACAATTTAAAAAGACAGGAAATAACATGTGTTGGTGGACATGTAGAGAAATTGGAACTCTCTTACATCTCTGATGGGAATGTAAAATAGCGCATATACTGTGAGGGAAAGTCCAGCAGTTTCCCAAAAGTTTAAACAGAGTTACCATATGATCCACCAATTCAGCTCCAAGGAATATACCCAAGATAATTAAAAACAGGTGTTCTAACAAAACTTGTGCATAAATGGTCATAACAACATTATTTATTATAAACCAAAAGTAGAAAGAATCCAAATGTCTATTAACTGATGAATGAATGAATAAAAGTGGTCATATACATAAAATAGGATATTATTAGGCAACAGAAAGAAATTAAGTACTACATACGCTTGCTGCAAAGATGCACTTTGAAAAAATTATGCTAAGGAAGAAGCTAGAAACCAAAAGCAATACGGTGTATGATTCCATTTATGTTAAATGTCCACAATGTGCAAATCTATAAAAATATGAATTCATATAGAACTGGTAAAGATTTGGTAGGGTAGGTTGAGGGTAAATGGAGATTCATTGCCAATAAATACTGAGTTTCTTTGGGAAATGATGACAAATGTTCTAAAATTGATTATGCTGATAGTTACACAACTCTGTGAATATACTAAAACCATTGAGTTCTACTCACTTTAAATGGTTGGATTGTACTGTATGTGAATTTACCTTGATGAATATGTTTAAAAAGTTAAAATAAGGGGGTAGCCTTAAGATGGTGGAGGAATAAGATGGGGAGATCACTTTCTCCCCCACAAATTCATCAAAAGATCAATTGAATGCTGAGAAAATTCCACAAAACAACTTCTGAACATTGGCAGAGGACACCAGGCACCCAGAAAGGCAGCCTATTGTCTTTGAAGGGAGGTAGAACAAAATATAAAAGCTATAAAGAGAGACAAAAAAGTTAGGGATAGAGACCCATCACGGGGAGGGAGTTACAAAAGAGGAGAAGTTTCCAAACACCAGAAAACCCTCTCACCGGCAAGTCTGTGGGGAGTGTTGGAATCTCAGAGGGCAACATAACCGGGAGGGAAAACTAAATAAATAAAACCCACAGATCATGTGCCTAACCACAACTCCCAGCGGGAGAAGTAGCCCAGACACTCTCATCCACCACCAAGTGGCACCAGAACAAGGAAGCATGAGCTGCATTGCTTAGGATAAGGACCAGGCCTGAATGCCCTGAGGACAGTCTGAGGGAGCTAATGTGAGATAGCAACCCAAACTGGGATAGCCAGAGAGAGAGAAAAAAAGAAAAAAGAAAAAGAAAGACAGAGAGAGAACTTTCCCATGAAAAGCTCTAACCTAAGGCACTGCCTGGACCACTTACAGAACAAAGGACTGAACAAATACCAGAGGAGAACTAGCCGGCTGTGGACTGGCCTCTCCCCTCACTGGAGGCAGAGAGGCAGGCAGCAGGCAGCCAGAGCTGGAAGGCGAGGAGCAATCTCGGCCCCAGAGATGGCATCCTCTACCAAACTATGAACAGGCTCCCAGTTGCTAGCCAAGTCTTCCTGGGATCCTGGATGGTTGACATCCACCAAGAGGGTCACAGTCAGAGATCAGCTATCTTGCACGTAGCTATCAGCTACATCTATCTTGCACTGGCAGGCGGGTTCTTTACCACTAGCACCACCTGGGAAGCCCAGGCTTCCCTGGGGAATTCTATCAAATGTACAAAGAAGAAATTATACTTATTCTTCCCAAATATTTCAAAAAATGAAGTAATTCTATGAAGCCACCATCACTCTGATACCAAACCATACAAAGAAAGAAAGAAAGAAAATGAAGTCGCTCAGTCGTGTCTGACTCTTTGCGATCCCATGGACTGAAGCCTACCAGGCTCCTCCATCCACAGAATTTTCCAGGCAAGAGCACTGGAGTGGGTTGCCATTTCCTTCCCCAGGGGATCTTCCCAACTCAGGGATTGAACCCAGGTCATAGACACTACCAAAAAAGAAAATTGCAGGTGAATATGTTTAATGAATACAGATGAAATAATTCTCAAAAAAAATATTAGCAAACTGAATCCAACAGCACATAAAAAATATCATACACTACAAACAAGTTGGATTCATCTCAGGGTTATAAGCATTATTCAACATGTGTGAATCAATCAATGTGATATACCGCATCAACAAAAGAAAAGACAAAAAGCACATGATCACCTCAATAAATGCAGAAAAAGCATTTGATAAAATTCAACATCAATTCATGATGAAAATGCTTACAGAAGTGGGTACAGAAGAAACATATTCCAATATAATAAATGGCATTTATGACAAATCCACACCCAACATAATACCCAATGGTGAAAAGCTGAAAACCTTCATGCTAAAATCTGGAACAAAACAAGGAGGCCTACTCTCACCACTTCTATTCAGCATAGTATTGGAAGACCTAGCCATAGCCATTAGCCAAGAGAAAGAAATAAAAGGTATCAAAATTGGAAGGAAAAAGATAAAATTATCATTATATGCAGCTGACATAATACTATATAAGGAAAATTCAAAAAGTGAAAGTCACTCAGTTGTGTCCAACTCTTTGAGACTCCATGGAATTCTCCAGGCCAGAATACTGGAGTGGATAGCTTTTCCCTGCTCCAGGGGATCTTCCCAATCCAGGACTCAAACTGGGGTCTCCTACACTGCAGACGAATTTTTTACCACCTGAGTTACTAGGGAAGCCCTCAACACAAAAACTACTAGAAATGCTAAATCCAGAAAGGTAGAAAGATACAAGATTGATATAGGAAAATCGGTTCTATTTCTATACACTAACAATGAAATACCAGAAAGGGGAAGCAAAAAAGGAATTTCTTTTAAAGTTATATCAAAAAATAAAATAGATCTATATTTCTGTTTCTGTGCCAGTACCATGTTATCTTGATTACTGTACCTTTATAGTATAGTCTGAAATCAAGAAGGTTGATTCCTCCAGTGTCATTTTATTTTCTCAAGATTGCTTCAGCTATTCAGGGTCTTTTATGTTTCCATACAAATCATAAAAAAATTTTATTCTAGTTCTGTGAAAAATACCATTGGCAATTTGATAAGAATTACAGTGAATCTGTGGGTTGCTATGGGTAATATAAACATTTTCACAATATTGCTTCTTCAAATCCAAGAACAGATATATCTCTCCATCTGTGTTGTCTTTGCTTACTTTCATCAGCGTTTTTTAGTTTTTGGCATACAGATCTTTCATCTCTTTAGGTAGGTTTATTCCTAGATATTTTAGTTTTTTATTGTAATGGTGAATGAGATTATTTCTTTAATTTATCTTTATGATTTCTCATTGTTAGTGTATACAAATGCCAGGGATTCCTGTATATCAATTTTGTATCCTGTGACTTTACTAAATGCATTTTTTAAATCTAGTAATTTTCTGGTAACATCTTTAAGGTTCTCAATGTATAGAATGATGTAACCTGCAAACAGTGACAGTTTTATTTCTTTTCCTATCTGGATTCCTTTTATTTCTTTCTCTTCTCTGATTGCCATGGCTAGGACCTCCAAAATTATGTTGAATAATAGTGGGGAGAGTGGTCACCCTTGTCTTGTTCCTGGTCTTAGAGAAAATGCTTTCATTTTTCCCCATGGAGAATAATGTTTGATGTGGGTTTGTCATATATAGTCCTTGTGTTGACATAGATTCCTTCTATGCCCACATTCTGGAAAGTTTTTTGTTTGTTTGTTTTGGTTTTTTTTACCATAAATGAATATTAAATTTTGTTTAAAGCTTTTACTGCAACTATTGTGATGATCATATGGTTTTTATTCTTCAGTTTATATATGTGGTTGATTTATTTTCATATATTGAAGAATCCTTGCATCCCTGTGTTAAACCCCATTTAATCATGCCCAGAGAAAGACCAGAAACTATAACTCTTAGAATAAGACATAAGCAGAACACTTTTTGGTATAAATTGCAGGAAGATCCTCTATGACCCACCTCTTAACTGTAATGGAAATAAAAACAAGAAAGCCCAATGCAACCTAATTAAACTTAAAAGCTGTCGCACAGTGAAGGAAACTATAAACAAGAAGAAAAGACAACTCTCAGAATGGAAGAAAATAATTGCAAAAATGAAGCAACCAACAAAGGATTTATCTCCAAAATATACAAGCAAGTCATGCAGTTCAATATCAGAAAAACAAGCAAGCCAATCAAAAAATGGGCAGAAGACCTAAACGGACTTTTCTCCAAAGGAGATGTACAGATGGCAAATACATGAAAAGATGCTCAACATCACTCACTATTAAAGAAATGTAAATAAAAACTACAATGAGGTGTCATCTCACACTGCTCAGAATGGCCATCACCAAAAAACACACATGCTGAAGAAAACGTGGAGCAAAAGGAATCTTCTTGCACTGTTGGTGGGAATATAAATTGATACAGCCACTATGGAAAACAGTATGGAAATACCTTAAAAACTAGGAGTAAAGTTACCATATGTCATAACAATCCCTCTACTGGGCATATACCATGAGGAAACCATAATTGAAAAAGACACATGAATCCCAATGTACATTGCAGCATTATTTACAATAGCTAGGACATGGAAGCAAACTAGATGTCTGTAACAGATGAATGGATAAAGAAGTTGTGGTACATATATACAATGGGATGTTACTCAGCCATAAAAAGGAATGAATTTGAGTCACTTCTAATGAGGTGGATGAACCTAGAGTCTGTCATACTAAGTCAGTCAGAAAGAGAATCACAAACATCATATATTAATGCATATATATGGAACTGAGAAAATGGTACTGGTGAACTTACTTGCAGAGCAGGAATAGAGACACAGATATAGAGAATGGACTTGTTGACACAGCAGGGGAAGAGATCGTGGGACAAACTGAAAGACTAGTGAGAGGGTAACAGGCAGGAAGGTCAGGGCTCCCAAACAAAGGAAATAGGCTGCAAGTGTCAGATATTTTTTCTATTTCTCTCTTAAGTGGCAGGAGGAAAAAAAAAAAAACAAGTGTTAGATTTTTTTTCCCCTTTACTCAGTTCAGGTCGGTTCAGTTGCTCAGTAGTGTCCAACACTTTGCACATGGATTGCAGCACACCAGGCCTCCCTGTCCATCACCAACTACTGGAGTTTATTCAAACTCATGTCCATTGAGTCCGTGATGCTATGCAATGATCTCATCCTCTGTCATCTCCTTCTCCTCCTGCCTTCAATCTTTCCCAGTATCAGGGTCTTTTCAAATGAGTCAGTTCTTCACATCAGGTAGCCAGAGTATTGGAGTTTCAGCTTCAATATCAGTCCTTCCAATGAATACTCAAGGCTTATTTCTTTTAGGATTGACTGGTTCAAACTCCTTGCAGTCCGAGGGACTCACAAGAGTCTTCTCCAACACCACAGTTCAAAAGCATCAATTCTTCTGCACTCAGCTTTCTTTATAGTCCAACTCTCACATCCATACATGACTACTGGAAAAACCATAGCTTTGACTAGATGGACAATTTGTGGAAAAGTAATGTCTCTGCTTTTCAATATGCTGTCTAGGTTTGTCATAGCTTTTCTTTCAAGGAGGAAGCATCTTTTAATTTCATGGCTGCAGTCACCATCTGCAGTGATTTTGGAGCCCCCCAAAAATAAAGTCTGACACTACTTCCACTGTTCCCCATCTATTTGCCATGAAGTTATGGGACAGGATGCCATGATCTTAGTTTTCTGAATGTTGAGCTTTAAGCCAGCTTTTTCACTCTTCTCTTTCACCTTCATCAAGAGGCTCTTTAGTTCTTCTTCATTTTCTTCCATAAAGGTGATGTTATCTGCATATCTGAGGTTATTGATATTTCTCCCGACAATCTTGATTCCGGCTTGAGTTTCATCCATTCTGTCATTTCACGTGATGTACTCTGCATAGAAGTTAAATAAGCAGTGTGACAATATACAGCCTTGACATACTCCTTTCCAAATTTGGAACCAGTCTGTTGTTCCATGTATGGTTCTAACTGTTGCTTCTTGACCTGCATGTGTATTTCTCAGGAGACAGGTCAGGTGGTCTGGTATTCCCATCTCTTTAAGAATTTTCCACAGTTTGTTTCAATCCACACAGTCAACAGCTTTAGCACAGTCAATGGAGCAGAAGTAGATGTTTTTTCTGGAATTCCCTTGCTTTTTCTATAATCCAGTGGATATTGGCAATTTGATCTCTGGTTCCTCTCTTTCTTGTAGCTTCCCTTGTAGCTCAGACGTTAAAGCGTCTACTCACAATGCGGGAGACCCAGGTTCGATCCCTGGGTAGGGAAGATCCACTGGAGAAGGAAATGGCAACCCACTCCAGTACTCTTGCCTGGAAAATCCCATTGATGGAGGAGCCCGGTAGGCTACAGTTCTTGGGGTCACAAAGAGTCAGACACGTCTGAGCAACTTCACTTCACTTCCTCCTTTTCTAAATCCAACTTGAACATCTGGAAGTTCTCGGTTCACCTACTCTTGAAGCCTGGCTTTGAGAATTTTGAGCATTATTTTGCTTGCATGTGAAATGAGTTCAGTTTTGTGTTAGTTCGAACATTCTTTGCCATTGCCCTTATTTGGGATTGGAATGAAAACTGACTTTCTGCAGTCCTGTGGCCACTGCTGAGTTTTCCAAATTTGCTGACATATTGAATGCAGCACTTCACAGCATCATCTTTTAAGATTTGAAATAGCTCAGCTGGAATGCTACCACCTCTACTAGATTTGTTCATATTGATGCTTCCTAAGGCCCACTTTACTTTGCACTTTAAGATGTCTGGTTCTAGGTCCTCTTCATTAGAAACTTGGAGTCTTAGCCACTGGACCACCAGGGAAGTCCCAAAATAGCACAGTAATAGCACAAAAGCAAAAACATGGCTCAATGGAACATAATAGAGAGACCAGAATTAAACCCACACACCTGAAATCAATTAATCTTTGATGAATGTGGCAGGAATATACAATATAGAAAAGACAGTCTTCAGTTCTAATGGGGTGGATGAACCTAGAGCCTATTATATAGAGTGAAGTAAGTCAAAAACAGGAAGATAAATATCGTATACTATTGCATGTATATGGAATCTAGAAAGATGGCACTGATGAATTTATTTTCAGGGCAGCAATGGAGAAACAGACATAGAGCACTGACTTATGGACACAGGGGTATGGGAGGAGGGAGTGAGTGAGATATATGGAGAGAGTAACGTGGAAACTTACAATAGCATATGTAAAATAGATAGCCAATGGGAATTTGCTATATGACTCAGGGAACTCAAAAGAGGGCTCTGTAAAAATCTAGAGGGGTGGGATGGGGAGGGAAGTCCAAAAGGGAGGGGATATATGTACACCTATGACTGATTCATGTTGAGGTTTGACATAAAACAACAAAATCCTGTAAAGCAATTATCCTTCAATAAAAAAATAAATAAGTTAAAATTTTTAAAAAAGGAAAAGACAGTCTTTTCATTAAGTTGTTTTGGTAAAACTGGACAACCACATCTAAGTCAGAGAAGTATAGAACACTCCCTCACACCATACACGAAAATAAACTCAAAAATGGTTTAAAGATTTAAACATCAAACAGAACACTATAATATTCCTAGAAGAGAATATAGGCAAAACATTCTCTGACATAAATTATACCAGTGTTTTATATCACTCTCACAAGGTAATACAAATGAAATAATAAATGAACAAATGGGACCTAATTAAACTTACAAGCTTTTGCACAACAACAAAAACCATAAACAAAATGAAAAGCTAACGTACAAATTGGAAGAACATGTTTTCAAATGATACAACCAACAATATTTTAATATCCAATATGTACAAACAGCTCATCAACTCAATATCATAAAAACAGACAACTCAATCAAAAAATGGGCAGAAGACCTAACTAGACATTTCTCCAAAAGAGACAGAAATATGGCCAACAGGCACATGAAAACATGCACACTCCTAGTTATTAGAGCAATGCAAATCAAAACTACAGTGAGGTATAACCTCACACAAGTCAGAATGGCTATCATCAAGAAATCTACAAACCATAACAGTTGGAAAGGGTATGGAGTAAAGAGAACCTTCCCTACTGCTGGTGGGAGTGTAAATTGGTGCATCCACTATGTAAAGCAGTATTGAGGTTCCTTAAAATATAAGATAATAAAAATAGAGTTACCGTATGATCCTGCAACCCCACTCCTGGGCCTATATCCAGAGAAAAACATGTTTCTGATAGATACATGCTCCACAATATTCATAACAGCACTATTTACAATAGCCAAGACATGGAAGCAACTTAAATGCCCATTGATGGGTGAATGGATAAAGAAAATGTGATATATACACATGTATATATACATATATGTATGTATAATGGAATATAACTCAGCCATAAAAAGAATGAAATATTGCTATTTGCAAAAAAAAAAAAAGAAAGAAAGAAATATTGCTATTTGCAACACCATGGATGGACCTAGAGATTATCATATTAAGTGAAATAAGGTTATGATGTGATGTGAATCTTCAGTTGAAAACTAATATAAATGTTGCTAGGTTCAAACTCAAGAATTAAAACCGTGATAAAGTTAACACTTTTAAAAAATCTCAAGTTATGACTGATATGATGTTCTCAGTCACTCAGTCATATCTGTCTCTTTGTGACCCCATGGACTATAGCCCACCAGACTCCTCTGCCATGGAATTTTCCAGGCAAGAAATCTGGAATGAGTTGCCATTTCCTTCTCCAGGGAATCTTCCCAACCCAGGAATTGAAACCACGTCTCTTGTGTCTTCTATATTGGCAGGCAGATTCTTTACCACTGGGCCACCTGGGAAGTCCCTATGACTGATAACAATATATTATTATTGTTTAATAACTGGCAAAGCAGCATCAGGACAATGATAAATACAAACATATCATTGACAGTGAAGGGAAGGCACTGACAAATCTCTAGGATCTCTCCATACAGCATACAATTTCTAAAATATTTTGCTAACAACTTATCTTTACTAATTTAACCTAGAAAAATCTAAGCATCTCTTCCAATTTGACAATTTTCACCATGCAACTCATCACTTGTTATATCAAATAAATAATTATTATTAGCACCTTTCTTTTTACAAGGTAAAAGAACAAATCCTTCATGATTTTTTCAAGGGCCTTCTAGGAAATCTTAAAGAGTTCTAGGTACAAGAAATAATAAGATTCAATTCAACATCAGAAGTTGTCAGATGTAAACGTTTGATTAAGGTAAGATTATAGGTTAAGAAAAAAAATACTTGGATATCTATTTAACCATAGTGATAATAAAAGATTTTTAAAGTAAACATAGTATGTAACATGATTATAAAAAAAGAAAATAACCCTTACATCTTTACTGAGAACTGTTTATTATCTTCAATCATTAAAAGCATACTAATTATGACTTTAATGTCTGTTTCTCAAAGACAATTAGAAGGTAAATAATTGTGAATTGTCACACAAAAGCATTTTTCAGCAGAATAGCAGAGCCCATGAATACACGATATGTATTATATGGTGGCACATAACTTTTATTGTTGAAATGAAGTTTGTCAGAATAATGATTAATTTTAGTTAAGCATATATTTACATTTTCTCATAATCTTAAACATTTAGTAGAATTAATGATAACTGATTCAGTCAGTAAACCTGTGTCGTATATAAAGAATATAACTCAGGTAGAATAAAAATCTACACATGTTGTGCTTAACATTGATTATCAGAGGAGTCATAGCTGTTTTTGTTAAACAAAAAAAAAAATTAAGCCAATATTACTTGACAAAGATTTGTCTAAATTACGTGAATCTGAATTCTTAAAAATCTCTGAGTTTGTTTCTATAAGTTTACTTTTCATTTTTTAATACACTGAAAATACTGGGAGCTCAATGTCCTTATTTTCTGGGAATTTAAAAAACATTCATTTTATATAAGTACTTATTTATCACTAAACCAGAGTCGATCTTTAAGACTTTTTGCAGCCTAATTTGGTAATATCAACCACAGATCAGAAAGCATTGCATACTTACATAATGAGAGGTAAAAGCCTTTCTGAATTACAGATACACTGAAAAACACACACGAAGACAGAAATCATATAGCTTCATTCTATTTCAGCCTTGAGTCAAAAACAAACACAGAATTTTAAAAACACACCAGTTCTTCTCAAAGAACCATTCTCTTCTCAATGGGTAGGAGTCTAATTGATTTGAGCTTAAAACAGAAAAGACTAACAAGCCAGATTCCCTTGCCATCTTTCACTCAACAGTGATTACTGAATGGTCAAACAAAACAAAAGAACTTACCTACCATGAAAAATCAAGTGAGCATTCAGAATCAATCAAATCCTTACTGAACTCAGTGGCCAAGAGTCTAGAACACAGGGTCAAGAATCACTAATCAAGAACAGCATACAAAAAGTCTCTGAGATGCCTAGTTACTAGATTGAAATAAACAGAGATCCAAAACGAGGTGGAATCCCATTTAAGCCATGGCACTAAATTGTTAAAGACACAATGTACTGGAAATTTAAGTAGTCAGGTTACTTCAATAAGGAGAATATTCATTAATGAGGAACTTTCAAAGAAAAGGAAGGAGGTATGAGCCTTTATAGAGTAGAGAGAAAAAAAAGGGTCATGAAGAGGATAAAGAGTGAGCTTATCTGAAGGGTAGAGGCACTTCTCAGAATACACCAGAACAGGGTGGTCCTTTGTGGTTAGTTCCTTAGAACACAAAGGGATGGGGGGATTTATCAACTGTCCCTCCTTTCTGGAAGCACAGGGCTTAAATAAAGCTCAGCATTGCCACATAACAGGCATCTTTCCCCTTTTTAGGGTGAGGAAAGGGGGAGTTCAATCTTACAATGCATAAAAAGTATAGATACTTTCAAATACAAATTATTTATACACCTGGCAAATTCCCTAGGCAAAGACAAAGCTATTGCATTTCAATTTTTTTCAAAAAGTGTTACCATTATTTTTCCCAGCAACTTTCAGAATTACCTCATAATCTGTAGTGAATATAAATTGAATTTGAAAAATGAAAGTTGACGTTTACTCACTCTTGCTTCCTCATTTTCTAGGGAAACCGCTAGTAACTATATCCTCCAAGCAAGTACATGAACTTATTATTATATTTCCTTCAATTAAACATAACAAACCATGTTCTATCAAACAGTCAATACATCATATAACCTTGAAGAATGTGATTAGCCCCAAAGAAAAGTGAAGATTTTTTCACTTAGTGGCAATTTATCAATCACACCTCTCAACTCTGTGCATATGCTCATGCTGCCTTACTGTCAAATAAAATGATAACTGGAACCCTTACATTGTTCAAATATCTGTAGGGTAATTAAGTTCATTGAAATAAAATATATAAAAATTTAAACATTTTCCCCTGACTGGGAGAATTCCAAAAGAATATGATGGGAGATTGTGAAGACACAAGAAATTAAACAGATGTAATCATTACTCTGGTTTAAAATTCTTTTTTTAAATTAATTTTCATCTCAAATTTGAAGCATCAGTAAAACAGATCCAGAATGAGTGGAAAACATTAGTTCATGTGGCTGCATATTTTGAAAGATTTTGTGGTTTTAGGAAATGACAAAGCAGGAAAAGAACAGAGTGCTTTCATAAAAATACCATTCTATAAACAAAAGCCATATGCTATCTTTGAGGCATATCAAACTTTATAATTATTTCTATCTTGTACAGTTGCTAGAACAATGAAAATGTACCTTGCTTGTCTTTTTCCCAGGGGTGACTTTATCTTCTACCAGAGTGACCTATCCTAGACAAGGTAGTTTTACACAGACTTCAGAAGGACACCAGGGCCTAGAGTCTCAGTTCCAGAAATTCTAACCCAGTATAATAAAAGTTTCCCCACCATTACAAGCTCTTTGACTAAATACTCATATGTTCTAAGTTTAGGCTAAAAAAACTTAGGCATAGCAGGGAAATCCTATTTTTTTTTTCCAGAAAGTATATTTCTTGACAGAAACCAAATGATTAAAGAAACGAAGTGCATGATAAATCCGGACATTGTTGCACTCTGAAAAAAATTGCTTCCTACACCATAAAAGTATATATTAGTATAAAAGGTATACAAATATCAATATATATCAGTATAAAGAATTTACTACTGCAACCAAAGCATATTTAACAGCACTGCTCAATATAGGAGGAGGCGATGTATCCACATATCATGTGTGGATTCCAGTCAAGTAGTGATACCTCCTATCCCAAGGGGAAAAATAAATAAAATGTATAGCAATCTCATCTGATTCCAGGCCACCCATTCCCAAGCATTTACAGCAGAGACAAAAGAAAACTGTTTGAGAGTAACTTAGGCAGGAAGAGTTATTTAGGTTAGACAGAGTTGCAGAACCAACAAAAAACTGAGTGATTTCCCTAGTTAACAAACAACTGAAGTAACAAGAATTTTGCACAAGATTCTGAAAGAAACAAATCTTTTCTGAAAACTTATTTATTTAAAAAAAGTCCTTAAAGAAAACTTTCAGGAATAACCTAAATAAAGTCTCAGAATAATCTGTAAATTATCTGAGCAATTCTAACACAAATTTTGAGGAAAATGAAATTCAGGGACATGAATCCAGACTGGATCAAACAGGCCTTCTTCTCTTAATTATGCTGGATTAGAGTCTCACCGTGTTTCCCTGATAGCTCAGTTGGTAATGAATCTGCCTGAAATGCAGGAGACCCCGGTTCAATTCCTGGGTCAGGAAGATCTGCTGGAGAAGGAATAGGCTACCCACTCCAGTATTCTTGGTCTTCCCTCGTGGTTCAGTTGATAAAGAATCTGCCTGCAATGAGGGAGACCTGGGTTTGATCCCTGGGTTGGGAAGATCCCCTGGAGAAGGGAAAGGCTACCCACTACAGTATTCTGGCCTAAAGAATTCCATGGACTGTGATTCCATGGGGTCACAAAGAGTCGGACATGACTGAGGGACTTTCACTTTCAGAGTCTCACCAGAACCTTAGTGAGGAGGAACTGGAAGCCCATCTCAAAACTACACTCAGTATGTTTACAGTAATTATGTCTATTTAGTGTAGTTAGAATAAATTGGATCTAATTTTCACTAAAGAGAGAATTTTAAGGGATTATCTGAATTCTTATGTTGTATTCATAAAAATTTCAAATTTTAAAAATTCCTTCAGACATTATTGTATATAGGTACATGGGACACATTGCTCCTACCTAATTAATTAGTACTCAGAATGGAGAAAGGCAGGTAACTAGTCCATGCTCAACTGCACACAACCCCATCACCTCTTTCAGAAAGCTCTCACAAAGAGACTAATTTCTTGTTAGGAATCTTGAGATTGCTGAGCCCCTTGAGGGGGCCTGGGCAATCAAGCCCCAGGCTTAGCAACATTCCAAGTTTTACATGACAAAACCAACAGCATTAACATATAACCAGAGCTGCAATTTGGTCACACACTAATGATGGAATCAGTTTGCATCCTGGAATTATAAATGGGAATCCCAAACTGCAATCTTTGAAGGCTCACCCATGGAGCAGATGTGCTGCCTGGGACCCTTTCCCAATTGGGACTCCAGATGTGCTGTGACACAGGACTTCCCAGCACTGTTTAAGTCTGGATGTTGGTCAAAACCCAATTTGGTGATGTATTCTCTGCTCTATTTCTCTTTTCTTACTAACTTTTCTTTTCTTACTTTTCTTACTATTTCTCTTTTTAACATAATGTTAGTATGTTGAAAGTAAGCTAGATAATTCTCTAATAAATATCTGTATTATTTATTTGCATATAATGAGTGGCTTATTTTGTTAACAAATCCTTTGAACCTGAGACAAAAGTGAAAACTTTCAGCAAAACAGCCTCCTCTCTCCCTGATACTGTGCTTGTGTATCTGCACTATGTTTGACCAAACCTCCCCCATCAGCAGAAATACCTCCTCAACCATAAAGAACAATATTCTCCTAGCAACAATAGACAACTCCTTAAAAGATAACATTCTTTCTTGATCTTATAAGAGGCCACAACGAAACTTAGATCTGGATTGTGTAAACTGTCAGTGAAACATCATTTTACACCCCTCAGTCTCAAATAACTTATATAACTGTACCTTGACTTCTAACAAGTGAAATAGTTCTCAGTTTTCTGAGATGCTGTTCACAGATTATAATCCTCAATTTGGCTCAAATAAACATTTCCATATCTTTCTTAGATCAACATTAATTTTTTGTCAACATGCATGGCATAATCTGCAGGATACCAGAGATACCCACCAGAGGGCACCTGGAGTCTACCCAGAACCAGTGCTTGGTACCAGCATGGGTCCATTGATCCCCACAAGCCTCTCAGTACTCCTCAGGTATTCTGGTGAGTTCTCCTGATGCTCATTTGTCATTGTTTGTGTGAGGATCCTGAAATTTTCATTTGAGCTGTTTTACGTAAGGCTTGGAGTTTTAAGGGGCCACTGTTGCATTTCCTAGGCAACACCTAGAGTGTCCGGGCAAGAGGCCCAGGAAACATAGGTGGCTGGGTTTTTGTTAAATTTGTTTTAAATTGCAAAGAAATTAGTTGATATATGGTCTAAACAAAATTTTTGCTAGTGAAATGAGAGGCTGAATTATTCAGCCCCCAAAATAATAGAAACCCACTATAATAATTAATACTGCTCATCCAGGGGGTGCAACAGAAGCTGATAACCTAGAGCTCTGATCACCCATGGTATATTAGGCTGTCACAGGGAGAAATCCAGTCATATTTTTAAAAAGTCAACTGACCAAGGGTAATATCTTGGGGTCTAGACTCAGAAACAGCACACATGTGATGTAACATACTGTCCTCAGAAAGTTGTTCAGACATATGTCATATCTAAGTTGGGCTACAAAATTATTACTGGCAAATTGTGCCTCAAAGGCCAAATATTTCCCATTCAAATAGCCACCTATGAGAATAACAGCAGGGTTTATATATACTTGCAAGTACTTAATTGAGAATTAAAGGAAATTGAGCCCTGAAATGACCAAAAGGGGGTTCTTTTGGCATTCCAAAATTGACTTTAGAACATACATTTAGAGCCAGCAGTCTTCTGGATCTATGCCTGCAGGATATACTAGAAACAACAATGGTGTGTTTCTCTTTTTAAAAATTAGAATAGCAGAGGAAAATATGTGTAGGGCTAGCTCCTTGGATTTTTTGAATTGGAGAATCAAGGTAAACTGGATATAGTCAAGCAGGAGATGGGCTTCCCCAATGGCTCAGCAGTAAAGGATCTGCCTGCAATTCAGGACACATAGGAGACACCTGTTCAATCCCTAGGTAGGGAAGACACCCTGGAGGAGGAAATAGCAACCCACTCCAGTATTCTTGTCTAGAAAATCTGATGGACAGAGGAGCCTTGCAGGCACAGTCCATGAGGTTGCAAAGAGTCTGACATGACTGAGCAAGCAGACAAGTTGAAGTGGGAGATGACATGAGTGAATATCTTAGGAATCAGTGGATTAAAATAGATGGGAACAGGCAAATTTAATTCAGATGACCATTGTATCTACTACTGCAGGCAAGAATCTCTTAGAAGAAGTGGAGAAGCCCTCATAGTCAACAAAAGTGTCCAAAATACAGTACTTGGGTGCTACCTCAAAAACAACATGATGATCTTGGTTCATTTCCAAGGCAAATCATTCAACATCACAGTAATCCAAGTCTATGCCCCAAACAACAATGCCAAAGAAGCTGAAGTTGACTGGTTCAATGAAGACCTACATGATCTTCCAAAACTAACACCAAAAAAGATGTCCTTTTCATCATAGGGGATTGGAATACAAAAGTAGAAAGTCAAGAGATACCTGAAATAATAAGCAAAGGTCTTGGAGTACAAAATGAAGCAGGGCAAAAGTTAATAGAGTTTTGTTGAGAAAACACTGGTCATAGCAAACATGAATTTACAACAGCACAAGACACAACTCTACACATGGACATGATGAAATGGTCAATACCAAATTCAGACTGATATATTTTTTGCAGCTAAAGATCAAGAAACACTATACAGTCAGCAGAAACAAGATCTGGAGCTGACTGCAGCCAAGATCATGAGTTCCTTACTACAGAATTCAAGCTTAACTTGAAGTAGGGAAAACCACTAAGCCATGCAGGTATGACCTAAATCAAATCCCTTATGATAATACAGTGGAAGTGATAACTAAATTCAAGGTATTAGATCTGGTAGAAGGTGTGCCTAAAGAACTAGGGATGGAGGTTTGTAACATTTTACAGGAGGCAGTGAAGAAAATGATCCCAAAGAAAAAGAAATGCAAGAAGGTAAAGTGGTTGTCTGAGGAGGCTTTACAAATAGCTGAGGAAAGAAGAAAAGAGAGAAGCAAGGGAGAAGAGGAAAGAAATACCCAACTGAATGCAGAGCTCTGAAGAAGAGCAAGGAAAGATAAGAAGGCCTTCTTAAATGAAAAATGCAAAGAAATAGAGAAAAACAACCGAATGGGAAAGACTAGAGATCTCTTCAAGTAAACTGAAGATACCAAGGGAAAATTTAATGCAAGGATGATCATGATAAAGGGCAGAAACTGTAAGGACCTAACAGAAGTAGAAGATGTCAAGAAGAGATGGCAAGAATACACAGAAGAACCATACAAAAACGATCCTAATGACCCAGATAATCACATCAGTGTGGTCGCTCACCTAAAGCCAGACAGCCCAGAGTGTGAAATCAAGTGAAACTTAGAAAGCATTACTATGAACAAAGTTAGTGGAAGTGATGTAATTTCAGTTGAGCTATTTCAAATCCTAGATGATGATGCTGTTGAAGTGTTGCACTCAATATTCCAATAAATTTGGAAAGCTCAGCAGTGGCCACAGGGCTAGAAAAAGTCAGTTTACATTCCAATCCCAAAGAAGGGCAATTTCAAAGAATGTTCAAGCTACTGTACAATTATACAATTCCACATGCTTACAAGGTTATGTTCAAAATCCTACAAGGTAGGCTTCAGCAGTACGTGAACTGAAATTTTCCAGATGTACAAGCTGAGTTTAGAAAATGCAGAGGAACAAGATATCAAATTTCTAACATCTGTTGGAACATAGAGAAAGCAAGGGAATTCCAGAAAAACATCTACTTCTGCTTCACTGACTACACTAAATTCCTGACTGTGGATTACTACAAACCATGGAAAATGTTTTTTTTTTTTTTTTTTTTTTTTTTTTTTACAGTTGGTAATGCTTTATTTTATCAAATTAATATATTGTTGACTGTAGACAAATTATAATTTTATATATTCCTTTAAAAAAAGGCACTACTGGTTCAGCTATAATTCTGTATCCCTTAGCATTTTATATTATCCTTAAAAATATTTTGAATGTATTCAGACATGAATTTTTAATCATATATCACTCTTAGGCCCATATGAAGAAAAAATATAAGCAAAATAATTTGCTGATAGTATTGCTAAAGTTCTTCTCAATCAGAAGTATTTAATGCTTCTCAGGCCACCTTACCTGTCTCCTGAGAACCTGTGTGTTGATCAAGAAGCTACAGTTATAAATGGTCATGGAATAATGGACTGTTTCAAAATTGAGAAAGGAGTACCACAAGGCTGTATATTGTCATCTTATTTATTTAACTTATATGCAGAGTACATCATGTGAAATTATGGGCTGGATGAATCCCAAGCAGGAATCAAGATTGCTGGGAGAAACATCCACAACCTCAAATATGCACTCTAATAGCAGAAAGTGAAGAGGAACTAAAGAGCCTCTTGATGAGGGTGAAAGAAGAGAGTGAAAAAGCTGACTTAAACTCAGCATTCAAAAACTAAGATCAAGGCATCTGGTCCCATCAATTCATGGCAAATAGAAGAGGAAAAATTGGAAATAGTGACAGACTTTATTTTCTTGGGCTCCAAAACCACTGCAGATGGTGACGGCAGCCAAAAAATTAAAAGGCACTTGCTTCTTGGAAGGAAAGCCATGACAAACCTAGACAGTGTATTAAAAAGCAGAGACATGATCTTTGTTAATTGTAGTTTTTATCAATAAAAGTACTCATCTGTTTTCATTTAAAAATAAATAAATAAATATAATTTTTAAAAAGGCAGAGACATCACTTTGCTGACAAAGCCCTTATAATCAAAGCTATGGTTTCTCCAGTAGTCATGTACAGATGTTAGAGTTGGACCGTAAGGAAGGCTGAGCGCCAAAGAATTGATACCTTCGATCTGTGGTGCTGGAGAAGACTCTTGAGAGTCCTTTGGAATGCAAAGAGATGAAACCAGTCAATCCTAAAGGAGATCATCCCTGAATCTTCACTGAAAGGACTGATCCTGAAGCTCCAATACTTTGGCCACCTGATGTGAAGAGCCTACTCATTGGAAAAGATCCTGATTCTAGGAAAGACTGAAGGCAAAAGGAGAAGGTGTCAGCAAAGGATGAGATTGTGAGATAACATCACTGACTCAGTGGACATGAATTTGAGCAAACTCTGGAAGACAGTGGACAGAAGAGCCTGGCTTGGTGCAGTCCATGGGTTCACAAAGAATTGGACATGACTTATCAAAGAATTGGACATGACTTATCATCTGAACAACAAAAGCAACTAAATTGTTAAAAGTTTATAGATATATCATCTTAAACTACTGTATCTACAAAAGATACCTAAAAATTGACTTGTTCCCTGGATCCTCTTTTGGGGCTTCTCAGGTAACACTAGTGGTAAAGAACCTGCCTGTCAATGCAGGAGGCATACAGGGGAAGATTTGACCCCTGGGTTGGGAAGATCCCCTGGAGGAGAGCATAGAAACTCACTCCGGTATTCTTGACTGGAGAAGCTCATGGACAGAGGAGACTGACGGGCTACAGTACATAGAGTTGCAAAGAGTCAGATACAACTGAAGTGGCTTAGCACTCTAACCTCCTTTATTGAGTACTCATTCTAGTAATCTTCCAAATTGCCTTTCCACTCTGAAGATACTATTAAATAGTTATCTTTAGCAATGGGTTCACCTGAGGCTGTAGGAAAGCCTCTTCAGAGCAAAGGCCAATCTGAGAGCCACAGTTAATTTCTTAAACCCAGATAGAATCTTCACCAGTGTTTGTAAATGGAATACCAAAATGGAAGTCCTGGATCTGACTAAAATTACCATAACATATATTTGGATCCCAATAGAAAATTTTGGTGGGGGAGGAGTCTTACTCCCTAAGCTAAATGAGGTAGAGTAAAACATTCCAACATAGGTGACTGGGTATGTCAGTTCTTTGATATCATTGGGTTGTCCACCTAATTCTTTGAGGAATAAGAAACTGTTTTTGTCTTACCCACCTAGGCTTTATAGGACTAGAGGTATGGCTCCAGAAACAATCCTAACAAATCCATTTACCTCTCCCAAAACTTCTCTTATTTATCTTTTTAAAACAATGTACATGTACTTATCTTTAAATATAAGAAAGAAAACCGGAAATATAGCCCTAAATGTAGACAAATTCTAGCAAACAAGATGATCACTACAGCAGCATTTTTGTACCAAAAAGTGGAAATTTCCAAATGCTACAAAAATGTAGTAATAATTAAATCACTTGTTCAGTAATACAAAATGTAAGTAGGAGATACATACTTATATTTTTATTTATCAGTTCAGTTCAGTCGCTCAGTCATGTCCAACTCTTTGTGACCCCATGGACTACAGCATACGAGGCTCCCCTGTCCATCAACAACAACCAGAACTTGCTCAAACTCATGTCCATTGAGTCAGTGATACCATCCAACCATCTTATCCTCTGTCGTCCCCTTCTCCTCATGCCTTCAATCTTTCCCAGCATCAGGGTCATCTCAAATGAGTCCGTTCTTCACATCAGGTGGCCAGAGTACTGGAGCTTCAGCTTTAGCATAAGTCTTTTCAATGAATATTCAGGACTGATTTCCTTTAGGATGGACTGCTTTGATCTCCTTGCAGTCCAAGGGACTGTCAAAAGTCTTCTACAACACCACAGTTCAAAAGCATCAATTCTTTGGGGCTCAGCTTTTTTATGGTCCAACCCTCATATCTATATATGACCACTGGAAAAACCATAGCTTTGACTAGATGGACCTTTGTTGGTTAAGTAATGCCTCTTAATATGTCTTCTTAATATGCTGTTTATGATTTTCATAGCTTTTCTTCCAAGAAGCAAGCATCTTTTAATGTCATGACTGCAGTCATTATCTGCAGTGATTTTGAAGCCCAAGAAGATAAAACTTGTCACTGTTTCCATTATTTCTCTATCCATTTGCCATGAAGTAATGGGACAAGATGCCATGATCTTAGTTTTTTGAATGTTGAGTTTCAACCAAACTTTTTCACTCTCCTCTTTCACTTTCATCAAGAGGCTCTTTAGTTTCTCTTTGAGGCTCTTTAATTCTTCTTTGCTTCTGCCATAAGAATGGTGTCATCTGTATATGTGAGGTTATTGATATTTCTCCCAGAAATCTTGATTCCAGCTTGAGTTTCAACCATTCTGGCATTTCACATAATGTACTCCTCATATAAGTTAAATTAGCAAGGTGACAGTATATAGCCTTGCTGTACTCCTTTCCCAATTTGGAACCAGTCTGTTGTTCCATGTCTGGTTCTAACTGTTGCTTCTTGACCTGCATACAGATTTCTCAGGAGGCAGGTCAGTTGATCTGGTATTCCCACCTCTTGAAGAATTTTCCAGTTTGTTGTGATCCACACAGTCAAAAGCTTTGGCATTGTCAATAAAGCAGAAGTAGATGTTTTTCTGGAACTCTCTTGCTTTTTTGATGATCCAACAGATGTTGGCAAGTTGATCTCTGGTTCCTCTGCCTTTTCTAAATCCAGCTTGAACATCTGGAAGTTCATGGTTACCATACTGTTGAAGCCTGGCTTGGAGAATTTTGATCATTGCTTTGCTAGCATGTGAGATGAGTGCAATTGTGCACTCATTTGGACATTCTTTGGCATTGCCTTTCTTTGGAATTGGAATGAAAACTGACCTTTTCCAGTCCTGTAGCCACTGCTGAGTTTTCCAAACTTGCTGGCATATTGAGTGAAGCACTTTCACAGCATCATCTTTTAGGATTTGAAATACCTCAGTTGGAATTCCATCACCTCCACTAGCTTTGTTCATGGTGATGCTTCCTAAGGCCCACTTGACTTCAAACTCCAGGATGTCTGGCTCTAGGTGAGTGGTCACACCATCATGGTTATCTGGGTCATGGAGATCATTTTTGTACAGTTCTTCTGTGTATTCTTGCCACCTTTTCTTAATATCTTCTGCTTCTGTTGGGTCCATGCCATTTCTGTCTTTATTGTGCCTATCTTTGCATGGAATGTCCCCTTGGTATCTCTAATTTTCTTGAAGAGATCTCTAGTCTTTCCCATTCTATTGTTTTCCTCTATTTCTTTGCATTGACCACTGAGAAAGGCTTTCTTATTTCTCCTTGCTATTCTTTGTAACTCTGCATTCAAATGGGTATATATTTCCTTTTCTCCTTTGCCTTTCGCTACTCTTCTTTTCTCAGCTATTTGTAAGGCCTCCTCAAACAACCATTTTGCTTTTTTTGCTTTCTTCTTCTTGGGCTATGGTCTTGATCACTGCCTCCTGTACAATGTCACAAACCTCTGTCCATAGTTCTTCAGGCACTCTGTCTATCTAATCCCTTGAATCTATTTGTCACTTCCACTTTATAATCATAAGGGATTTGATCTTCTTTACATTTTGCCTTCTGGGCCCCTGCTTTTGCACAGCTCTCTGAGGTTCTGCAGCTCCCCCTTGGTCCTGCCTATGAGGGGGTTTCTCAGTGCATAAAAACTTTTCTTCCTTCAAGATTCCCTTCCTTCCTTAGGGTACAAGCTCCTGTCCTGAAATTTTCTTTCTTCCTTCCTTCCTTTCGTTCTTTCTTTTAAATGTATTTAGCTTTAGTCCTTCCTCATTCTAGGAAACTTAGCTTGCCCCTTTAGAGGCCTAGGGCCTTTTGCTCTCATTTAGAGGCTACTTTGTAGTAGTTGTTCAATATGCTGATGAGGTTTTGATATATTTGTGGGGAGGCAAACGATCTCTCCATCTTACTCCCCCACCATTTTCTTCCACCTCCCTTGCCACCTCTTCTTAATCTCTTCTGCTTCTGTTAGGTCCTTGCTCTTTCTTTCTTTTATTGTGCCCATCTTTGCATAAAGTATTCCATTAGTATCTCAAATTTTCTTAAAGAGATCTCTAGTCTTTTTCATTCTATTGTTTTCCTTTATATCTTTTCATTGCTTACTTAAGAAGGCTTTCTTATCTCTCCTTTCTATTCTCTGGAGCTCTGCATTCAGTTGGCTATATTTTTCCCTTTCTCCTTGCTTTTCTTTTCTCTTCTTTCCTCAGCTATTTTTAAAGCCTCCTCAGACAACCACTTTGCGTTCTTGCATTTCTTTTTCTTTGGGATGGTTTTGGTCACCCCCTCCTGTACAATGTTATAAACCTCTGTCCATAGTTCTTCAGGCATTCTGTCTACCAGATCTAATCCTTTCAATCTAATTGTCACCTCCACTGTGTAATCATAAGGAATTTGATTTAGATCATACCTGAATGGCCTAGTGGTTTTCCGTGTGTGTGTGTGTTAAGATGCTTCAGTCATTTCCAACTCTTTGAGACCCTAAGGACTGTAGCCTGCCATACTCCTCTGTCCATGGGATTCTCTAGGCAAGAATACTAGAGTGGGTTGTGATGCCCTCCTCCATGGGATCTTCCCAACCCAGAGGTGGAACCCTCATCTCTTGTGTCTCTTGCATTGGCAGGTGGGTTCTTTATCACTAGCGCCACCTGGGAAGACTCAGTGGTTTCCCCTTCTTTCTTAAATTTAAGTCTGAATTTTGCAATAAGGAGTTCACTGTCTAAGCCACAGTCAGCTCCAGGTCTTGTTTTTGCTGACTCTATAGAACTTTTGCATGCTAATCCTCTATGATGAAAAATACATCTTTTTCCTGGTGTTAGTTCTAGAAGGTCTTGTAGGTCTTAATAGAATCACTTACTTCATCTTCTTCAGCATCATTGGTTGGAGTATAGATTTGAATTACTGTGATGTGGAATGGTTTGCCTCGGTAAGTATCTGAGATCATTGTGTCATTTTTGAGACTGCACCCAAGAACTGCATTTTGGACTCTTTTGTTGAATATGATGGCTACTCCATTTCTTCTAAAGGATTCTTGCCCACAGTAGTAGATATAACGGTCATCTGATTTAAATTCACCCATTCCTGTCCATTTTAATTCACTAATTTTTATAGATGTGTAGCGTTGCCAAGATTAATTTGTAAAAGAGTTTTATTTAATTGGCTTAAAGGACATTAAGTGCTTAAATAAACACTCAGAAATACAGAAGTAACTGGCCAAAATTGATCTTTGGTTTCCATGATCTGGGAAATTTTTATTATTGAATTAATATCTGGCATTAAAGTTTGGCTTAATATTCTTAGTTAAATTACTGTACACAGATCTTTAGAGTCATCCACATCAGTAATAATAATTGTATTGTACCTAGGTTTACTATAAACTGAATAAGATTTCATTCCTATTACAATGTTTGTCAGAAAAAATAACTGGATACAATGAAATTTTTAGATAAATGAAATAGAGGTAAATAAGATGAGAGCTTTTAGGTAAGCCCTTCAGGAATAATTATGTCTTAGAAATGTCACTCAGGATTCCACACTCAAGACTTTGATAACTTCCTACATTACATTAAATGATTGGAATTTATTGACTAATCACAGGTCATATCAAATAGGATAAAACATCAAAATATTATTTTCTAGGCAAGTCTAAGTTTACCTACTTTTGCCTTCTTAATAAAAGAAGACTAAAGCATAAGTTTTCCAGTCAGAAAATGCTGGTATGACAGACAGTTTGCAATTATATGCTTCTTGTTTTTGCTGGCAGTTAAAGTTTGTTTTTTTTTTTTTTTTCCCCCTCTCTCTCTCTCTCTAAAATTACCCTCATTTCTACCAATATAACTAAATTAAGACTAATTTGTTTGGAAAATAAGTCTGGTTAATTGATCACATAGAAATTGTGAGAGTGAAAGTCGCTCAGGCATGGCTGACTCTTTGCGACCCCATGGAATTCTCCAGGCCAGAACACTAGAGTGGGTAGCCGTTCCCTTCTCCAGGGGATCTTCCCAATCCAGGAACTGAACCAGAGTCCCCTGCATTGTGGGTGGATTCTTTACTAGCTGAGCTACCAGGGAAGCCCTAATTGATCACATAGGCTCTTTTAAATTGACTGTGTTGGAACTTTTCAAAATAAATCTCAGGTTGAATTTTTAAAAATCTTAAAGCCATGAAAGCCAAACCAAGTATATTTCACAGATTCAACTTGAAACACCTAGATTTAGGTGATAGATTTTGGTGAATTCCTGTCTTCTAAATGTACCCCCAAAACCTTCAGATTCTGCTATCTAGGAGGTGGCCTATCTTATATATCTGAAAAAAGTTGATGGTAACCTAAGAGTTTCCAAAATTCTGGAGGGATCAGCTTTCTCAGAGGAGGAATTCACCAAAAAGTTATGGTTCAGTAGATGTTACATTTTAGATTTATTCACTGAGGTCTGTATTTATGCCAGGCTGGATGAATCACAAGCTGGAATCAAGACTGCCAGAATAAATATCAACAGCCCCAGAAATGCAGATGGTACTATTTTAATGACAGAAAGCAAATAAAACCTAAAGAGTTTCTTGAGGATGAAAGAGAAGAATGAAAAAGCTGCTTTGAAATTCAACATTAAAAAAACTAAGGCAGAGCCAAGATGGTGGTGAGGGAAAACGCAAGTCTGTGTCTCCCCACTCCTGGGATACTTACCAGGAGCTGGTGGGAGACCTCCTGCAGACAGGCTGATGGGAGGAACCCCAGGGGTGACAGGGTACCAGATAAGGGGGAGTGGAGGAAGCTTGAGGTCTGGGGACCAGCAACTAAGGGGCTGTGGGGGAAGAGGGAGCAATTTTGGCACCAGAAGTGGTTTGTGTGCCAGGAGCAGTTTGTCCATCTTTGGGCACTGGAATTAGCATGCCTGCTCTCCTGGAAGGGGTTGGGGTCCGCGGGGATCAGAGGATCCACTGGAGGAAACCAGTGGGACTTTGCTTTCACTTTGCTGCAACTGAGGGGCTGCTAGGGGAGGAGAAGCAGTTTTGGCATCAGAAGTTTGGACCCCTTTGGGCACTGAGAGTATCATACCTACTCCACCAGGAAGGGGAAAGATCTCTGAGGAGATAGGAAGATCCACTGGGGATCCCCTGGAGTTCCCCTTTCACTTAGCCACAGTGAGACTTCTAAGGCCTAGGGGCTTGGGCCTCTGCCTTCTGGGGTCCTCCCTGCCCTCTAGGGCTTTCACTACCCTCCTTCAGAGCCCTCTGCCCTCTAGAGGCAACCTTCACTCTTCAGGGTCCCCTCCACCTGGGTGGGTCCTGTGCATGTGAGAGGGAGGAGGGAGGCTCCTGTGAGAAGAGAAAAAGGTCAGCTGGCTTGGGGAGATACCTGCAGGGTTCCAGGAGCAAGGAACTGCCTAGTGTCCTCCCTCCACCCACTCAGCCCTGGGGAGCCTCCTAAGGGCCCCAGGGTGAGCCCTCCACCCTTCAGGACCACCAACACCCCCCAGGGCCCCCTCCACTTTCCAAGGTTCCCCTCCAGGCTCTGCCAAGGCCCTTGTCCTTTGTAAGGAAGGGAGAGAGTGAGAGCAATGGAGAAAGTAGCATCAACATATATACACTATCAGGTGTAAAATGGATAGCTGGTGAGAAGTTGCTGGGTAGCATAGGGAGCCCAGTCTGATGCTCTGTGATGATCTGGAAGTATGGGATGGGGGAAGGGAGGGAGGCTAGGGAAGGACAAGATGTATGTATAATTATGGCTGATTTCTATAGCTGTATGGCAGAAACCAATACAACACTGTAAAATTTTTTTAATTTAATAAAAAAAAATAGAGAAAACAAAAGCTAAGATCACGGCATCTGGTCCTATCTTTCATGGCAAATAGAAGGAGAAAAACTGGAAACTGTCAGATTTTCTTTTCTTTGGCTCCCAAATCATTGCAGACAGTGACTGCAGCCATGAAATTAGAAGATGTTTGCTTCTTGGAAGGAAAGCTATGATGAACCTAGACAGCATATTAAAAAGCAGCACCATCACTTTGCCAACAAAAGTCCATATAATCAAAGCTGTGGTTTTTCCAGTAGTCATGTATGAATGTGAGAGATGAACCATAAAGAAGGCTGAGCGCTGAAGAACTGATGTTTTCAAGTTGTGGTGCTGGAGAAGACTCTTGAGAGTCCCTTGGGCTGCAAGGAGATCAAATCAATCAGTCAATTCTAAAGGAAATAAGCCCTAAATATTCATCAGAAAGACTGATGCTAAAGTTGAAGCTCCAATACTTTGGCCACCTGATGTGAACAGCCAACTCATTAGAAAAGACCCTGATGCTGGGAAAGATTGAAGCCTGGAAGAGAAGGGGACTACAGAGGACAAAATGGTTGGATGGTATCATCAGCTCAATGGACATGAGTTTGAGGAAGGTCTGGGAGACGGTGAAGGAAAAGGAAGCCTGGCGTGCTCCAGTCTATGGGTGACAAAGAGTCAGACATGACTGAGAGACTGAACAAAAAAAAGTTCAGTTATTAGAAGGACAGTCTGTTTCTGAAGCTTATCACAATAATCTAACTTTGGATGAAGATTGGATTCACTACAACCTACAATAAAGTGATTCTGCATACTGGAAAAAAAAAAACACATCAGATGAAGGATTCTTTACAGCTACATCGGAAGTGATCACATCAGGCCTCTCCTGAATGAACTTCAATTCCTGTTTCTGACACCCAACTTCAATTAAGACCAACAGTACCAATCCAGGAGAAGACGACATCTGAAGTAAAAAGCTCACCTAAAATGCTAGACCAGGCCTGTATAGTGATTACTTTGACAATTGCTCACACTTTTGCTTATAAACAGATGTATTTCTTGTGCTCAATTACATGCAGTTTTAAAAATTAAACCCAATTGCTTGGTTCATGGCCAGTTACTTAATGTCCAGTACACCCATGTTGCCTTGTTGTATTTCTCCTCTCCAAGGCTCTAGTTGAATAACCCTTAGAAATTTCATTTTGAAAGAAAGAAATTCTAGCAATATGCAAGCTAATGTTACCACAAATACCACTAAGTGAGACCGTCTTACCTAGCCAGCTAATAATGCCTGTTCTGAACATGGCCATAAATTTTCCATTTCATTACATGTTGAATAGTGGGTAGTTGCAAACAGAACCCAGTGGATTTGTGAAACAAGTTTATGACCTTGGCTCTCCCCCAACGTTGGTTAGGGAGATATATAATCGATTTCCTTTAGGCTCAAGGTCATCTATAGTTAACCTTGTAAAAACATCCATGCCAATCTGTCTTTAATGTCAGCACACTGGTCTCAATAAGTTTTCTAAAGGTATGATCATTTGATTTCAGTATTTTTTCCTTCACTTGGAATAGAATGTATCAACAGTCACATAGAAACTTTAAGAAATTCACTCAGCAAACTTTGAAGTAGTAATCAAGCCACTTAACTTGCTTAATTCAAAAGTCACCATAATGAGAAAAGTAGTCCTAAAGAATCACATGGATCTTGATGTTTTAACTGCTTTTCAAGGGAGAACTTGTGCTATAATACATAGTGAATGCTGCATCTTTATACCTATTGAGTCTTCAAATCTAATTCTATGACCCATATATTTCAGTTCTGAACAATCCTTTTCCCAGTTTTAGAAAAAATACTAAGAAAAAAAGTTTGGGTCTGGAGGATCCTAGATTAAATCTTTGCTACTGATGTTGTTGGTAATACTGGCAATTTTAATTAGTTTGTGGAGCTTATAAGATGATGGCTTCTTCTTTCATGCATTTTGTTATCTACTGGTACTAAGATAATGATGTCTACAACACTTGAAATGTTGATCACATAGAAGAATCCAACTGCCAATGCAGGAGAGGCAAGTTTGATCACTATGTTGGGAAGATAATCCTGAAGAAGGAAATGGTAACCCTCTCCAGTATTCTTGCCTGGAAAATCCCATGGACAGAGGAGCTACAGTCCATGAAGTCACAAAGAGTCAGACATGACTTAGCAACTAAACAACAACATAGTTTATGACATAACAGACATACACAAGTTACATACTTGAAAGATAGGCTTACATCTTCTTAGATAACTTGAAATTGACTCTAGGACCTTGCTGAAGATTCTGTTAGTATAACTCTCTTGAAAGAGAGAATTGGGCTATTAAGACCTGGCATCAAGGGACAAGATGGGCTCAGAATAAATAAGCAACCGTTTTGGCATTGAGGAACCAAATATTTGATCACCTCATTCTTTCTGATGAAGATTATGATTAAAAGGGAGAAACTGTGAAATAAAATTCATATTTTATGGCAAGGCAAGAAAACTTTTAAAATTAATTTTAATTAATGTATTGGAATACATTGATTTAAAATGGTGTGTTAGCAAAAACGGAAATATAGAGCAATGGAACAAGATAGAAAACTCAGAGATAAACCCATGCACCTATGGGCACCTCAACTTTGACAAAGGGGGCAAGAACATACAATGGAGAAAAGACAGCCTCTTCAATATGTGGTGCTGGGAAAACTGGACAGCTACATGTAAAAGAATGAAATTACAACACTTCCTAACACTACACACAAATAAAAATTGAAAATGGATTAAATACCTGAACGTAAGAACAGAAACTATAAAACTCTTAGAAGAAAACATAGGCAGAACACTGTAAGGCATAAATCATAGCAAGATCCTCTATGACCCACCTCCTAGAATAATGGAAATAAAAACAAAAATAAATGGGGCCTAATTAAACCTTAAAGCTTTTGGACAGCAAAATAAACTATAAACAAGGCAAAAAGACAACCCTAAGAATGGAGAAAATAATAGCAAATGAAAAAACTGACAAAGAATTAATTTCCAAAATATATAAGCAGCTCAATACCAGAAAAAGAAACAACCCAATCAAAAAGTGGGCAAAAGCCTAAACAGACATTTCTCCAAAGAAGATATACAGATGGCTGATAAACACATGAAGAGATGCTCAACATCGCTCATTATTCAGTTCAGTTCAGTTCAGTCGCTCAGTCGTGTCCGACTCTTTGTGACCCCATGAATCGCAGCACGCCAGGCCTCCCTGTCCATCACAAACTCCCGGAGTCTACTCAAACACATGTCCATAGAGTCAGTGATGCCATCCAGCCATCTCATCCTCTGTTGTCCCCTTCTCCTCCTGCCCCCAATCCCTCCGAGCATCAGGGTCTTTTACAATGAGTCAACTCTTCTCATGAGGTGGCCAAAGTACTGGAGTTTCAGCTTCAGCATCAGTCCTTCCAATGAACACCCAGGACTGATCTCCTTCAGGATGGACTGGTTGGATCTCCTTGCAATCCAAGGGACTCTCAAGAGTCTTCTCTAACACCACAGTTCAAAAGCATCAATTTTTCGGCGCTCAGCTTTCTTCACAGTCCAACTCTCACATCCATACCTGACCACTGGAAAAACCATAGCCTTGACTAGGCGGACTCATTATTAGCGAAATGCAAATCAAAACTAGAGATAACACCTCATACCAGACAGAATTGCCTAGTCAAAAAAAGTCCACAAACAAATGCTGGAGAGGGTGTGGAGAAAAGGGAACCCTCCTACACTGCTGGTGAGAATGTAAATAGATACAGCCACTATGGAAGACTGTATGAAGATTCCTTAAAACAAAACAAAACAAAAAACTAGAGGAAAAAAAAAAACCACCATCTGACCCAGCAATACCACTTCTAGGCATATATCCTGAAGAAACCAAACTGAAAAAAGGCACATGCACTGCAATGTTCATTGCAGCACTGTTTACGATAGCCAAGATTTGGAAGCAACCTAGATGTCCATCAACAGACGAATAGATAAAGAAGCTGTGGTACATATATACAATGGAATACTACTCAGCCATAAAAAAGAATGCATGTGAGTCAGTTCTAATGAGGTGAATGAACCTAGAGCCTATCATACAGAGTGAAGTAAGCCAGAAAGATAAGAACAGATATTGTATATTAATGCATATATATATGGAACCTAGAAGTATGATACTGATGAATCTGTTCACAGAGCAACAACGGAAAAGACACAGACTTAGAGAAGACTTATGGAAAAGGTTGGGGAGAAGAGAGAGGAGTGAGATAAATGGAGAGAGTAGCATGGATGCATATACACTAACATACGCAAACAGATAGCCAATGGGAATCTGCTGTATGACTCAGGGAACTCAAACTGGGGCTCTGTAACAACCTAGAGGTGTGGGAATGGGCAGGAGGTGGGAGCGAGATTTAAGAGGAAAGGGACATATGTACACCTATGGTTAATTCATGTTGATGTATGACAGAAATCAAACCAATATTGTAAATAAGTCATCAATCAATTACAAATAAATAAATATTAAAGAATGAAAGGATATTATACATGGCTCATTCATGTTGATGTATGGCAGAAATCAACATGACATTTTAAAGCAATTATCCTCCAATTGAAAATAAATTTAAAAGTTATGTCCATTGCCAATATGCAAAAACAAATACATAAAAAAATTGCATTAGTTTCTGCTGTATAGCAAAGTGACTCAGTTACAAATATACATATACTCAGTTGAAGATGCTGGAGTAGAAGGACATGTGCTCATCTCCTCCTGTGAGAGCACCATAATCATGAAGGCACCAAAATCACAACTAGCTTTTGAACAACCATCAACAGGAGAATGCTGGAATCTACCAAAAAAAGACATCCCACATCTAAAGACAAAGAAGAAGCCACAGTGAAATGTTAGGTGGGGCACAATCAGGATAAAATCAAATCCCAAAACCTCTGGGTGGGTGACCCACAAACTGGAGAACAATGATACCAAAAATGTTCTTCCACCGTTGTGAGGGTTCTGAACCCAACAACAGGCTTCCCAGCCTAGGGATCCAACAAGGGAACTGGGAACTCCCAGGGAATCTGACATTGAAGGCCACTGGAATTTGATTACGAGACTTCCATAGGACTGGGGGAACAGAGGAGACTCCAGTTTTGGAAGGTAAAACTAAAACCTTGTGTGCACCAAGACTTAAGGAAATGAGCAGTGACACCACAGGAGGCTGAAGGAAGACTACTTGATAGTGTTGGGGGGGTTTCCTGTGGAGGCACGGGCCAGCAAGTCTTCACCACATTGATGGGGGCACTGGCAACAACAGTCTGAGAAGGTCTCCCTTGGCATAAATCCTCTTAGAGGTCACCATTAACCCAACAATTGAGCCTGTAGACCTGAGGGTTGGGTCACCTCAGGCCAAAAAAATATAAATAAATAAACCTACCAGGGAGAGAGCACAACACAACCCACCATCAGATAATTGAACTAAAGCTTTACTGAGCAAGGCCCTGCACACCAGAAGAAGACCCAGGTTTTCCCAAGACCAGTGCCTCTAACCAGGAAGCTTACACAAGCCTCTTAGCCTCCTCCAACAGAGGAGAAAAAGACAGAAGAAGCAGACAGAATAAGCAAGAAGAACCACAGTCCCACAGTGATTAAAACAAAAACCACATTACAGAAAATTAATCATCATGAGAAAGCAGACAGTTATGTCCCAGGTGAAGGAACAAGATAAAATCCCAGAAAAACAACTAAAGGAAGTGGATATAGGCTACCTTTCAGAAAAAGAATTTAGAATGATGATAGTGCAGATGACTCAGGATCTCAGAAAAAGAACAGAGGCAAAGATTGGCAAGATGCAAGAAATATCTACCAAAGAACTAAAGAACAAACAGAGATGAATAATACACTAGAAGGAATCAATAATGGAATAACTGAGGCAGAAGAATGGATAAATGACCTGCAGGACAGAATGGTGGAAATCACTGCCACAGAACAGAATATAGAAAAAAGAATGAAAGTAAATAAAGACAGACTAAGAGATCTCTGGGGTAACATTAAATGCACCAATGGTCACATGATAGGGGTCTCAGAAGAAGAGCGAGAGAAAGGACCTGAGAAAATATTTGAGGAGATAATATCTGAAAACTTTCCTAATATGAGGAAGGAAATGGTCTACCAAGTCTAGGAAGCACAGGGTCCCAGGCAGGATAAACCCAAAGAGGAACACACCAAGACACATAGTAATCAAACTGACAAAAATTAATGACAGATAAAATATTAAAAGCAACAAGGGAAAAGGGACAAATAAAATACAAGGGAACTCCCATCAGGCTATCAGCTAATTTCTCAACAGGAACTCTACAAGCCAGGTAGTAAGGAATAATATATTTGAAATGATGAAAGCCAAGAACCTACAACCAAGAATACTCTACCCAACAAGACTTTCCCTCAGATTTGATGGAGAAATCAAAAGCTTTCCAGACAAGCAAAAGTTAAGAGAATTCAGCACTACCAAACAAGCTTTACAACAGATGCTAAAGGAATTTCAGTAGGCAGGGATCAAGAGAAGGAAAAGACCTACCCACAGAAATTAAATCCAAAACAACTAAGAAAGCAGTAATAAGATCATACATATTGATAATTACCTTAAATGTAATTATCAAAATGCACTAACCAAAATACATAAACTGGCTGAGCAGATGAAAACATGTTCATGTATGCACTTCCACTTACCACATCACTCTGTTTGGCCCCACAAATTGTATGTTATTTGTGTTGCTGATACTATTCTTGACACCAACTGCCTCACTGTTCACACTGTTTGTTGAATCTGTAGTAGGCAAGGTGCGAATTAAGAGGCTGGAAGGAGAATTGAGAGCCATAGGAACTTAAGACACATTTAACAGCAGCCATAACATAAACTAGTATAACACAACCCCTCTCCTGGCTGACACAGCAGCTGTAGCAGTAGACACGTTATATTCTCTCCTCTCCTGACTGAACCAATGGACACAGCCATGACACAGCAGTAATGCCACTGCTCTTTTCGGTGGAGCTCATACATTCGTACAGTACAAATTAGCTCCTGATCAAGTGAGTACCTCGTGATGCACACGTGCAGTGCTATAAATGACCTCAGCTGTTACACAGTTATTAGTTACAAAAGGTGGGGCGAGAGAGCCTGAACATTCCATCTTGGGTAATTTGCTCTTGGCCCACGTAATTATTTTATATTTTTAGGTTAATCATGTTCCCATTATGACTTGCAAATGTAATTATCTTTTACTTTTTGTCTGGCTATTGATTGTGGAAACTGATAAACATCTTTGACTATTGTGATATGTAACTATTAAGTTTAGTTCAGTTCAGTCACTCAGTCCTGTCCAACTCTTTGTGACACTATGGACTGCAGCACAACGGGGCTTCCAAGTCCATCACAAACTCTTGAAGCTTGCTCAAACTCATGTTCCTCAAGTCAGTGATGCCATCCAACCAACTCATCCTCTGTCGTCCCCTTCTCCTCCTGCCTTCAGTCTTTCCCTACACCAGGGTATTTTCCAATGAGTCAGTTCTTCACACCAGGAGGACAAAGTATTGGAGCTTCAGCTTCAGTACTTCCAATGAATATTTAAGACTGATTTCCTTTAGGATTGACTGGCTTGATGTCCTTACAGTCCAAGGGACTCTCAAGAGTCTTCTGCAGCACCACAGTTAGAAAGCATCAGTTCTTCAGTGCCTGGCTTTCTTTATGATCCAATTCTCACATCCATACATGACTAATGGAAGAAACATAGCTTTGACTAGATGAACCTTTGTTGGCAAAGTAATGTCTCTGCTTTTTAATATGCTGTCAAGATTGATCATAGCTTTTCTTCCAAGGAGCAAGCATCTTTTAATTTCATGGCTTCAGTCACCATCTTCAGTGAATTTGGAGCCAAAGAAAATAAAGTCTGTCACTGTTTCCATTGTTTCCCCATCTATTTGCCATGAAGTGATGGGACTGGATGTCATAATCTTAGTTTTTTTAATGTTGAGTTTTAAGCCAACTTTTTCACTCTCTTATTTCACTTTCCAATTTGCCTTGATTCATGGGCCTAACATTCCAGGTCCCGGAGTAGCCATCATGGTCAACAAGAGTCCAAAATGCAGTACTTGGATGCAATGTCAAAAATGACATAATGATCTCTGTTCATTTCCAAGGCGAACCATTCAATATCAAGGTAATCCAAGCCTATGCCCTAACCAATAACGCTGAAGAAGCTGAAGTTGAACGGTTCTATGAAGACCTACAAGACCTTTTAGAACTAACACCCAAAAAGATGCTCTTTTCATTATAGGGGACTGGAATGCAAAAGTAGGAAGTCAAGAAACACCTGGAGTAACAGGCAAATTTGGCCTTGGAGTAAGGAATGAAGCAGGGCAAAGGCTAATAGAGTTTTGCCAAGAGAACACACTGGTCATAGCAAACACCCTCTTCCAACAACACAAGAGAAGACTCTACACATGGACATCATGAGATGGTCAACACCAAAATCAGATTGATTATATTCTTTGCAGCCAAAGATGGAGAAGCTCTATACAGTCAGCAAAAACAAGACTGGGAGCTGACTGTGGCTCAGATCATGAACTCCTTATTGCAAAATTAAGACTTAAACTGAAGAAAGCAAGGAAAACCACTAGACCATTCAGGTATGGCCTAAATCAAATCCCTTATGACTATACAGTGGAAGTGAGAAATAGATTTAAGGGACTAGATCTAATAAACAGAGAGCCTGATGAACTATGGACGGAGGTTCATGACATTGTACAGGAGACAGGGATCAAGACCATCCTCATGGAAAAGAAATGCAAAAAGGCAAAATGGTTGTCTGAGGAGGCCTTACAAATAGCTGTGAAAGAAGAGAAATAAAAAGCAAAGGAGAAAAGGAAAGATATTCCCATTTGAAAGCAGACTTCAAAAGAATAGCCAGGAGAGATAAATAATACTTCCTCAGTGATCAATGCAAAGAAATAGAGGAAAAGAATAGAATGGGAAAGATTAGAGATCTCTTCAAGAAAATTAGAGATACCAAGGGAACATTTCAGGTGAAGATGGATTTGAGAAAGGACAGAAATGGTATGGATCTAAAAGAAGTAGAAGATATTAAGAAGAGGTGGCAAGAATACACAGAAAAACTGTACAAAAAAGATCTTCATGACCCAGATAATCACAATGGTGTGATCACTCACCTAGAGACAGATATCCTGGAATGTGAAGTCAAGTGGGCCTTGGAGAGCATCACTAAGAACAAAGCTAGTGGAGATGATGGAATTCCAGTTGACCTATTTCATATCCTGAAAAATGATACTGTGAAAGTGCTGCACTCAATATGCCAGCAAATTTGGAAAACTCAGCAGTGGCCACAGGACTGGAAAAAGGTCAGTTTTCATTCCAATCCCTAAGAAGGGCAATCCCAAAGAATGCTCAAACTACCGCACTATTGCACTCATCTCACAGGCTAGTAACGTAATGCTCAAAATTCTCCAAGCCAGGCTTCAGCAATATATCAACCGTGAACTTCCAGATGTCCAAGCTGGTTTTAGAAAAAGCAGAGGAACCAGAGATCAAATTGCCAACATTGGATGGATCATCGAAAAAGCAAGAGAGTTCCAGAAAAACATCTATTTCTGCTTTATTGACTACACCAAAACCTTTGACTGTGTGGATCACAGTAATCTGTGGAACATTCTGAAATAGATGGGAATACCAGATCACCTGACCTGCCTCTTGAGAAACCTGTATGCAGGTCAGGAAGCAACAGTTAGAACTGGACATGGAACAACAGACTGTTTCCAAATAGGAAAAGGAGTACGTCGAGGCTGTATATTGTCACCCTGCTTATTTAACTTATATGCAGAGTACATAATGAGAAACTCTGGGCTGGAAGAAGCACAAGCTGGAATCAAGATTGCTGAGAGAAACATCAATAACCTCAGATATGCAGATGACACCACTCTTATGGCAGAAAGTGAAGAGGAACTAAAAAGCCTCTTGATGAAAGTGAAAGAGGAGAGTGAAAAAGTTGGCTTAAAGCTAAACATTCAGAAAACTAAGATCATGGCATCTGGTCCCATCACTTCATGGCAAATAGATGGGGAAACAGGTGAAACCGTGTCAGACTTTACTTTTTTGGGCTCCAAAATCACTGCAGATGGTGATTGCAGCCATGAAATTAAAAGACACTTACTCCTTGGAAGGAAAGTTATGACCAACCTAGACAGGATATTAAAAAGCAGAGACATTACTTTGCCAACAAAGGTCCACCTGGTCAAGGCTACAGTTTTTCCAGTGGTCATGTATGGATGTGAGAGTTGAACTGTGAAGAAAGCTGAGCACCAAAAAATTGATGCTTTTGAACTATGGTGTTGGAGAAGACTCTTGAGAGTCCCTTGGACTGCAAGGAGATCCAACTAGTCCATCCTAAAGGAGATCAGTCCTGGGTGTTCATTGGGAGGACTGATGCTGAAGCTGAAACTCCAAAACTTTGGCCACCTCATGTGAAGAGTTGACTCATTGGAAAAGACCCTGATGCTGGGAGGGATTGGGGGCAGGAGGAGAAGGGGACAACAGAGGATGAGATGGTTGGATGACATCACCGACTCGATGGACATGGATTTGAGTAGACTCCGGGAGTTTGTGATGGACAGGGAGGCCTGGCGTGCTGCGATTCATGGGGTCACAAAGAGTCAGACACGACTGAGCGACTGAACTGAACTGACTGATTTCACTTTCAACAGGAGGCTCTTTAGTTCCTCTTCACTTCCTGCCATGAGAGAGTTGTCATCTTTGTATCAGAAGTTATTGATATTTCTCCCAGCAATCTTGATTACAGCTTTTGCTTCATCTAGCCCAGAATTTTGCATGATATTTGTCACTTCCACTGTAAAATCATATAGGATTTGATTTAGGTCATACCTGAGTGGAACAGTGGCTTTCCCCACTTTCTTCAATTTAAGTCTGAATTTGGCAATAAGGAGTTCATGATCTGAGCCACAGTCAGCTCCTGGTCTTGTTTTTGCTGACTGTATGGAGCTTCTCTATCTTTTGCTGCAAAAAATATAATCAATCTGATTTCGATATTGACTATCTGGTGATGTCCATATGTAGAGTCATCTTTTATGTTGTTGGAAGAGGGTGTTTGCTATGATCTGTATGTTCTCTTGGCAAAACTTTGTTAACCTTTGCCCTGCTTCGTTTTCTACTCCAAGGCCAAACTTGTCCATTACTCCAGGTATCTCTTGACTTCCTACTTTTGCATTCCAGTCCCCTACAATGAAAGGAACATATTTTTTGGGTGTTAGTTCTAGAAAGTTTTGTAGGTATTCATAGAGCCATTCAACTTCAGCTTCTTCAGCATTACTGGTTGGGGTATAGACTTGGATTACTGTGACATTGAATGGTTTGCCTTGGAAACGAACTATTAAACAGCAAAAACACCTGTAAAGCAGCAAAACACCTCTATTAATAGTAAGATAATGGCAGTAAAGCTGGTTAATATAAATCTTCTATTAAAATCCTATATACCTCATTTTCTAATTTTACAAAAATACCCATAATATCCCATGTTGTTTAAAGAAAGGGAAACAATGAACAAGTAGCAGCAAGGAAATAGCAATGTATTAAAAAGCAGAGACGTTACTTTACCAAGAAAGGTCCATATAGTCAAAACTATGGTTTTTCTAGCAGTCATGTGTGGATGTGAGTGTTGGACCATAAAGAAGGTTAAGCACTGAAGAATTGATGCTTTTGAACTGTAGTGTTGGGGAAGACTCTTGAGAGTCCCTTGGACTGCAAGGAGATCAAGCCAATCAATCCTAAAGGAAATAAATCCTGAATATTCATTGGAAGGACTAATGCTGAAGGTGAAGCTCCAATATTCAGGCCACCTGATGCAAAGAGCTGAATGATTAGAAAATACCCTGATGCTGGGAGAGATTGAAGGTTGGAGGAGAAGGGGATGACAGAGAATGAGATGGTTGGATTGCATCACTGACTCAAAGGACATCAGTTTTGGCTAGCTTGGGAGGTGGTGAGGGACAGGGAAGCCTGGTGTTCTGCAGTCCATGTGGTTGCAAACAGTCAGACATAGCTGAGAAACTGACCAACAAAACGATCTAGCAATCCCACTCCTAGGCATATAACTGGAGAAAACCATGGTTGAAAAGGATACATGTACCCCAATGTTCATTGCAATGCTGTTTACAGTAGCCAAGACATGGAAAGAACCTAAATATCTATCAGGAGGAGAATGGATTAAAAAAGATGTTGTACATATATACAATATTACTTGCATAAGAATGAAATAATGCAAAAAAAAAAAAAAAAAAAAAAAAAAAAAAAGAATGAAATAATGCCATCTTCAGCAAAACATATAGACCTGGAAGATTATTATACTAACTGAAGTAAGGCAGACAGAAAAAGACAAGTATCATATGATATAACTTATATGTGGAATCTAAAAAGAAAAATACAAATGAACTCAATTACAGGATTGAAACAGACTTACAGACTTAGAGAATGAACTTATGGTCACCAGGCTAGAAGGCTGGGGTGAGGGATATTTCAGGAGTTTGGGATTGGCAGGTACACACTACTATATTTAAACTAGATAAACAATGGAAGCCTACTGTATAACTTAATATTATGTTATAAGCTAAAAGGGAAAGGATTTTGAAAAAAAAATAGATACATATATACCTATAACTGAATAACTTTGCTGCACACTTGAAGCCTACAAAGCATTCTTCTTAGTCAAATGTCAGGGAACGTTTAATAGGAGGATTCCTGTGTGCTGTTTTCTGTCTCTCATAAATCCTCTGTTCCTTATCAGTTCCTGGTGACAGGAACGAGTGGAATGGCATGCTGCTCCCAGGACTGAGGTCATAGGATGAGACACACGCATGGGTTTCCTTCAGTAAACATTCTCCTTAAGACAAAACTGCTTAGTCACAACCCTCTTTCTTGAGATATGGATTGTCTTCTGACCTTATGACCATTGTTTATTCCTTGTTTCCTTGATAATGGTTGCTGTACGTTTGGTTTTCTGAACTTTATCATTGTCAAAAGAAATTCCTTGTACAAAAGCCTATATATACTCACGGAAAGATCTTTAAAGCACCCTTGCTCCACCAGAGACTTGGGTTCCCGTCTCTCTCTCTCTCTCTCTCTCTCTCCTTCTGGCTAATTGTCTGGAGTGTGGAAACCTGCCGAGCTCACTCTCCTGCCCGTGCTTTCAAGACCTCTTCAAGAGGGCGCCCTGTGCCTCCATGAGCAGTACAGGCCCTGTCCTAGGGCTTTATTGGTTCTCTGCATAACCCAGGGAATATTAGCTTTTTTCTCTTTCACTGTCTTATCATCGACTCCGGACCACTGGGTCCCAGTCCATTAAAGGACTGCAACAGTCAACTATTCTCCAATATAATATACAAATTAAAACGTAAAAATAATACAAATAAAAATATTCCCTGCCAATAGGTATGTAAAATATAAACCAAAAATTAACATAAAAGATCCATGAAAATGAGAAGAACTGATTTTTTAAAGATAAACAATATCTTCAGCTTTTGCCAGGCCCATTAATAAAAGAGAGAGAGGAGTCAAATAAAATAAGAAATGACCGAGGAGAAACTAAGCCAATAACCATATTATTACATAATCATAATAGATTACTAGGAAGATTTACATGCCAAGTAATTGAATAAACAAGGAGTAATGCATAAATTATTAGAAACATACAATCTTCAAGACTCAATGAGTAGGCAGTAATCTGAGCTGACATTGTTAGTATTGAAATTAAATCAGTTATCAAAAACCTTTTTGTAAACAAAAGGCCAGGACTGTGCAGCTTCACTGTAGAATTCTACCAAACATTCATATAAGAAATGTTATCTGTTTTTCTGGAACTATTTCAAAAGAATGAAAAGGAAAGAACACTCCCAGATTCAGGTTTTGTCTCCTCCACTGTCATCATGCCACATTTTACATATGTAGTGTATCTCTTAAATTCTTGTTGTGAAATTAGTGGTCTTACTACTCTTGTGTTTTAACCTTCCTACTAGCTTTGCGCCTTGATGATTTCCTACCTTTACTATATGTTTGCCTTTACTGATGAGTTTTTCCTTTCGTGATTTTAATGTTTCTCCTTGTGTTATTTTTTTCCCCACTTACAGAGGTTCCTTTAACATTTTTTGCAAAACTGGTTTGATGGTACTGAACTCCTTTAGATTTTGGTTATCTGTAAAGATTTCGATATCTCCATCAAATCTGAATGAGGTTTTTGCCAGGTAGAGTATTCTTGGTTGCATTTTTCCCCTTTAAACACTTTAACTATATTGTGCCACTCCCTTCTGACATGTAGAGCTTCTGCTGATAATCTTATGGCAGTTCCCTTGTATGTAATATGTTACTTTTCTCTTGGTGCTTTTAATATTCTCTCTTTACCTTTAATTTTTGCCATTAATTACTATATGCTTTGATATGTTCTTCTTTGTGTTAATTCTGCATAGGACTTTCTGTGCTTCCTGGATTTGTATGTCTCTTTCCTTTCCCAGATTATGAAAGTTTTAGGCTATTATGTCTTCAAATATATTTTATGTCCCCTTTCTCTCTCTCTCTCTCTCTCTTCTACTTCTGGGACCCTTATAATGCCAATAGTATGCTTGGTGTTGTCCAAGAAATATCTTAACCTGTTCTCTTTTTTTTTCATTATTCTTTTTTCTGTCAACATCTGCAATTTCCACTACTCTGCCTTCCGGTTTGCTGATCCATTCCTCTGTATCATTTGGTCTAAAGTTGATTCCTTCTAGTGTATTTTTCATTTTAATTGTATTAATTCTATCTGTTTGGTAGTTCTTTATATTAACTAACTCTGTTAAAAACATCTAATTCTGTATATCCATTCTTTTCTTGAATTCTTTGATCACCTTTATGATCAGTACCCTGAACTCTTTCTTGGGTATATTGCCTGTCTTCACTATACTTGGTACTTCTTCTGGACTTTTTATATTGTTCTTATATTTGTAACATGTTCCTCTGTTGCCTTATTTTGCCTAACTTACTGTTTTTGTTTTTATGTATCTTGAAAGTTAGTTGTATTTCCCAACCTTGAAGAAGTGGCCTTTTTTAGGAGATGTCCTGTTCATCCAGGAGCATACTTTGCTCTCATAACCAGAGCTATATGCTTTAGGGTTTCCCCCGTGAGGGTTGTGTGAGTCTTTCTATTGTGGTGGGCTGACTATGTAGGTGACTTGGTAGGCTTATTTGACCCCAATTCTATTTTGTTGCTAGATCCTGCCTTATGTAGAGGATGCTGTACCCTGTTTGGCTGAGCAGGTCAGGAAGTGAGTGGTTGTCAAACCCTGGGTGGCGCTGGGGATAGTGCTGGGTTACTGGTGAGAAGAGCCAAGTACTAGGGTCTGGTTGTACATTCCAGGGGCACAAGAGAAGATTTTGGGACACCTGTGGGTGGATTTGGGCTTGAGGTTAGAGCAGACTCACTTGTGGGCTGGACTGAGGCCCAGCTGGTCCCAGGGGAGGTTCTTGATTACCAACGGGCAGGTTGTGTATGCAGACCATGGGACATATAGTTTTTTATGACAGGTGTCTACACATTGAGTGGAGCTGAATCTGAAGCTAGAGCAGGCTCACTGGTGGGAGGAACTGGGACTCCAAGGATTCTTGGGCTGGTGTCTTTTCACTGGTGGGTGGACCTGGTCTCAAGATCTCTGCCTTGGGAGTTGGGGGCTTGTGCATTGGTGTGTGGGATCATGTTTTGGGCCCTCTGGTGGGCATAACCATGTCCAGAGGAAGTTGTGGGGGCCCCAGGGGTCTTAAGGGAGCTTATCCACTGGTGAGTTGGCTGTGTTCATGCCTAGTTATTTCCTTGACCTGAGGTGTCCAGCATTGGCACCTGCAGATTTTCGGGCCAGGGTAGGGCTTAGTCATGGGGCTATAAAGCTAGAGGGAAAAATCCAAAATGGTGTTTATCAGCACAAGCATCCATGTAGTAGAAGGAGATACCAAAATGGCTGTCACTAGTGTGGCTATCCCCAGGAAGAGCTTCAGTTGCCTCCTGCCTCTCCCCAGGATCAGAAGCTAGTTCTAACCCAGGTTTCTATCAAATTACTGCTTCTGCCCTGGGTTCTAGAGTATGTAATATTTTAAGATTGAAATCTCTATTTGTCTTATCCCTCTGGAATCTGACTTCAAAATCATATTCTCTGAGGACTCATCATCCTAGTTGAGGACCTTAGTGCTGGGGACCCCAGTGTGGGGCTCAGACATATCACTCCTTTCAGAGACTCTCTGCAGTTGAATTATTCCCCTGTTTATGGGTTGTCCACCCAGTAGTATAGAATTTGAATGTATGATGACTCTATCCCTCCCACTCGTCTCATTGTGGTACATTACTAATATCTTCAGTTTTGGGAGATCATTTTTGATCGGTTCTATTCTTTTTCACTGTTTATTGTTTAGTAAATAATTTTTATTTTTGTTTGCCTGTGAGAGGAGGTACAGTCAGTGTCTTTCTACTTCATCATGTCGCCCCAGTTTTGTATTTTAATTTTTATTTGAGATTTTTCTTATTTCTTGAATTAGGCTTGTTTCACTATAAATCTTCATCTTAGAAATGCTTTTTCTGTACTGCATAGGTTTTGGAAATGTGTGTTTGTTTTCATTTATCATATCTATTATCATTTGTCTGGTGGTAATTACTTATTTCATCTTTCATTTCATCATCATTGTTGTTGTTGTTCAGTTGCTAAGTCATGTCTGACTCTTTGTGACCGCATGGACTGCAGCATGCCAGGCTTCCCCATCCTTCACTATCTCCTGGAGTTTGCTCAAACTCCTTTCCATTGAGTCAGTGATACCATCCAACTAACTAATCCTCTGTTGCCCCCTTTTACTCCTGCCCTCGATCTTTCCCAGCATCAGGGTCTTTTCCATCAGTTGGATCTTTGCATCAGGTGGCCAAAGTATTGGAGCTTCAGCTTCAGCATCAGTCCTTCCAAAGAATATTCAGGGTTGATTTCTTTTAGGATTGACTGGTCTGACCTCCTTTCAGTCCAAGGGACATTCAAGAGTCTTCTCCAGCACCACACTTCAAAAACATCAATTTTTCAGTGCTTAGCCTTCTTTATGGAAATTCTCACATTCATACATGACTACTGGAAAAAAACATAGCTTTGACTGTACTGACCTTTGTTGGCAAAGTGATGTCTCTGGTTCTTAATGCACATCTAGGAGATCCTAAAGATGCTACCAGAAAACTACTGGAACTCATCAAAGAATTTTATATAGTTGCAGGTCATATAACTAAGACACATAAATCAATTGCATTTCTATACACTAACAACGAAAACTCAGAAAGAGAAATTCAAGAATCAATTCCATTTACCATCACATTGGTGGCGCTTTAGTCGCTAAGTCATGCCCAGCTCTTGAGACCCCTTGGACTGTAGCCTGCCAGGCACCTCTGTCCATGGGATTCTGCAGGCAAGAATACTGGAGTGGGTTGCCATTTCCTTTTCCAGGGGATCTTCCTGACTCAGGGATCAAACCCGGGTCTCCTGCATTGCAGGCAGATTCTTTACCAACTGAGCTACAAGGGAAGACCAACCATCACATTAACAAGAATAAAATATCCAAGAATAAAAATACATAGGGAGATAAAAGACCAATACCCTGAAATATAAAATGCTAATGAAAGAAAGTGAAGAAGACACAAACTGAAGGAAAGATATACCATGTTGGCAGAATCAATGTTATCAAAATTATTATACTACCCAGGGCAATTTACAGATTGATTCAATGCAGCCCCTATCAAATTAACAATGGCACTTTTCACAGAACTAGAACAAAAAAACTTAAAACTTATATGGAGACACAGAAGACCCCAAATAGTCAAAACAATCTTGTGAAAGAAAAATGGAGTTGGAAGAGTCAGTCTCCCTGATTTCAGACTATACAACAAAGGTACATCAAAACCATATGATACTGGCACAAAAAAAGAAATATGGGTCAAAGGAACATGATAGAAAACCCAGAATAAACTCATGCACCTATGGTCAGTTAATCTATGACAAAGGACTTAAAACTGAACAGTGTTGGAAAGACAGTATTTTCAACAAACAGTGCTGGGAAAATTGGACAGCTACATGTAAAAAAATGAAATTAGACCATTCTTTAACCCCATACACTAAAAAAAGGACAAAATGGATTAAAGACCTAAATGTGAGACCAGACACTATAAAACTCAAAGAGGGAAACATTGGCAGAACACTCTCTGGCATAGATCATATCAATATCTTTTCCAGTCTATCTCCCAGAGTAATGGAAATAAAAGCAAAAGTGAACAAATGGGACCTACTTAAACTAAAAAGTTTTTCACAGCAAAGGAAACAACAAAATGAAATTACAACCCACAGATTGGGAGAAAATATCTGCAAATTATGTGACCAATAAGGAATTAGCCTCCAAAATTTAGAAACAGCTCATGATTCTTAACAGCATCAAAACAAACAACCCAATAAATACTGGCAAAAGTACTAAATAGATATTTCTCCAAAAAAGACAAACAGATGGCCAAAATGCACATGAAAAGATGTTCACCATTGCTAAATATTAGAGAAATGCAATTCAAGACTACAATGAGCTATCAACTTATACCAGCCTGAATGGTTATAATAAAAAAATCTACAAACAATAAATGCTGGAGAAGATATCGAGAAAATGAACCTTCCTATATTGTGCTGAGCAAATTTGTACAGCCACTATGGAGAACAGTATGAAATTTCCTTATCAAACTTAAAAATAGAGCTATCATATGACCCTGCAGTCCCACTCCTGGGTGTATATCTGGATATAAGCATGGCTCAAAAGGATGCATGTACCCCAGTGTTCATTGCTGCACTGTTTACAACAGCCAAAGCGTGGAAGCAACCTAAATGTCCACTGACAAAGGAATGGATAAAGAAGATGCAGCATATATATATATATATATATATATATATATATATATATATATATATATGTGCATATACATATTTACATACAATGGAATATTACTAAGCTGTCAAAAAGAATGAAATGATGGCATTTGCTGAAACATGGATGGATCTAGTGATTAATTAATTACTGAGTGAATTAAGTCAGATAGAGAAGCAGAAACATCATATGATATGCTTTATATGCAGAATCTAAAAGATATGATAACAAATGAAGTTATTTGCAAACCAAAATAGACATAAAGACTAAGAGAATGAATTTATGGTTGCCAGCAGGAAGAATGTGGGGAAGGAACTGGAGACAGTTTGGGACGGACATGTATACACTGCTATATTTAAAATGGATAACCAATAATGACCTATGGTACAGCACACTGAACTCTGCTCAATTTTATGTGACAACCCAGCTGGGAAGGGAATGTGGGGAGAACAGATACATGTATATGCATGGCTGAGTCTCTTTGCTGTCCATCGAAATTATCATGACACTGGTAATCAGCTATACCCCAATGCAAAATAAAAAGTTTAAAAAATTTAAATACAATAAAAAATTAAAAAAAATAAAAATTTCTATTTGAGGAGCACAATGAAAAAAGAAGGAAGAAAATTAGCAGAGTTTCAAAGACCTGTAGGACACCATTAAGTGTAATAAATATGCATAAAAGAAGTGCCAGAGAAGACAAAAAAAGAATCAGAAAGAATACGTGCATAAATAATATTTGAAAACTTCCAAAATTTGATTATAAACATCAATCTACACATACAAGAAACTCAATGTAGTACAAATAGTAACTCAAGTAATGTAAACTTAGGTAGACATATCAAAATCAAAATGAAAGTGATTTGAAAGTAATTACTTTCAAAATCACTGTTGAAAGTAAAAAACAGAGAATCTTGAGAGCATAAAGAGATAAGTGATTCATCACATACAAGGAATCTTCAATAATATTGACAGTTGATTTCTAATTAGAAATAATGGAGGCCAGATAACTGTCAAGGTACTTACAAGAAAAAAAAAGTGTCAACAAATAATTCCTTACCTAAATTATTCTGAAGGAGAAAATAAGAATTCTCAGATGACCAAAAAAAACAAAAAAAAAGCTGGGAGAATTCATTGTTAGCAAATATGCCATGTAAGAAATACTAAGGGGAGTCTTCAACGTTGAAATCAAAGGACACTAAACAATAAATCAAAGGATTCTTAGAAAATATTGAAAAAGCTGACACAATTGAGACTAGCCATGTAAGCATTACAGAAATAAATATAAATCTTAGAAACATAAATTTTTAAGAAAAAAATATCCTACAATGTAAAAAAAAATACTTCTTTCTATCAAGAGAAAAACACCATGACTCAAAAAAAAAAATGAAAGTAATAATAACAGCTGACATTTAGTATGGGCTTATTGTGTTGCAGGATGGTAAAGAATCTACCTACAATGCAGGAGTATCAGGTTTGATCCCTAGGTAGAGAAGATCCCCTAGAGAAGGGAATGGCTACCTACTCCAGTATTCTTACCTGGAGAATTCCATGAATAAAGTAGTCTGGTGGGCTACAGTCCATGGGGTCACAAAGAGTCAAACATGACTGAGTGACTAAGCACAGCACACATTGTGTGGCAGATGCTCTTCATAAATGCTATGAATGAATTACTTTAAATCTCACAGCATCTCTATGAGATTGGTGCGATTATTACACCATGTAACAAATCAGAACTGAGGAAATGAAAGGATGAGAAAATTTCCTTAGTCCTTGAGACTATCAAAATTTTAATCCAGTTAGACTTATTGCAAAATGTGCTCTTAATCACTATAGCCTCTCAAAGTAAAAATATAAAAATTATATGATACAAAAAACCCAGAAATAATAATATTAACTTCAGAAATCTGATTTTGAAGGATAAAGTGCTACATGGGTCTACAGGTAAATCCATAACAATGAAGTTGTAACTATAATAAACATATTGAGAAAATAATGAAATATACAAAATAAATACAAGTGATTATATAGTAAGAAATTATTTTAAAATAATGTGATCTTTATTGTTTTTATATATTTTTAATTATTTAAATTTGTAGTAGCCCAATACACAGCCAAATATGTAAACATTCTAATGGTAAATAAAAAGGTGCATTTTCTTGTGTCAGGCAGCAGGGTTTCATATAGATCTATTAGACCAACTTTATTCATTTTATTTGGATTCTCTCCATCCTTGCTAAATTTTGTCAATTGTGTCTCTAAATTTTTAGTTTTTTGCTTATTCCATTGTTGTTTATATATTTTAATGCTATGTTATTTTATATACAATATCATAACCATTAGAGATTAATTTTGAATTTACTTTTAATGATATATTTCTCCTGTGTTACTTAACATGTGCATGTAGATTCAATTCTGGTTGACATCAATATTATAACTACAACTTTCTTCATGTTAAATCCTATCCTTTTACTTTCATCTTTTTAAGTCAATGTTTTAGATCTCTTTTGTAACTTGGATTTAGGATTCTTTTCATATATTATCTTCTCAGAAGGGTCTTAATTAACAGTCATCTATCTTCTCAACTGGCTCTATATTCTTTGACAGCACATATCACCATCTGAAGTTATATTATATATTGATTTATTTACTTGTTTATTTAATCTCATTCAGTAGAATATGAGCCCCAGGGGGACAAAGACTTTATCTGTACTATTCACTACTGTATCCCTGATGCTTCAAACACTTCTGTTGATTTTAATAAATGAATTTAGACCATCAAAATTTGCTGATATGAAATTGTCTTTCCTTAATTCTAATTCTTTATGTTATTATTGTTCTTCATACCTTAGTTTTTTAGCTTTTGCTGTATCACTTATGATTTGTTTTAAATATGTGTTTATATTCCTTATGATAATGAAGGATGTAATATTTTGTACCTGTATTTTCTTCCTAGAATTTTTCATCCAATTCCATAACTTTAAACACCATTTACACACCAACAACTACAAACACTCATCCGCAGGCCCAAACTTTCCTCAGAACACCTGACTGCTTATTGCTTACACTGTATTTCCATGTCCTCTGTCACAGACTTGTTCTTCCTCTCAAAAATACACCTTGAATGAAATCACTTCTCACTATCTCTACCACCAATACAGTCTGATACGTCTTTTGCATGGATGTATTTATAAATCCTTCAAATATCACCTCATACCATTTCCTAGTCACAGGGCCTCTTGCAGAGTCTCATTCAGGACATTTTAGTTCATGCCTCAGAGTATTTGCATGTGCTTTTACATCTGGGTGGAAATCTGTGAGTATCATATGGTAGCACTTTAAAAACATTGCTGAATAAATGAATTATTATAGTTAAAATTTTATATTTTATTTGAACTTCTATCTCTAAATTTAGGTATCTATTGGATTTTTGCTATAAAAAATGAAAACAATAACATAATCACAACTCTTAAACTTTTGTAGCTTATCTCCCCATTTTTGTTTCTTTACAGTACTGAATGTATATTTTCAAGTTTATAATACTAATACTTTGTTCTGGTGCCATGATGTTACAGTTTTTCAGTTTGGGGTGGTTGGCCAAGGCCCTATTAGCCCACAGCTGTGGAGACAGACTTATACTTTCTTTGTGCCTTTTCCCAAATGGCTACCCTCTCTTTTTGCAGTTATCTGTAGTATATGTTCAAATTAAATCTTTTATTGTTACAACCAATTAGCTCTGATTATTTAAGACATTCTGTCTTCTTTCCCATATTTCTCCCAGCTAGAGAATCCAGGAAGGTTTTTCAAAAAAACTCTTGTGTCAGTTGGAAGTATGGAGGAGAGAGAGATACTTTGTACCTTTCACCCAGGAAACTCATTTGTTTTTTTCAACCCTTTCCCTACAGATTGGAGTTATGAGTGACACTTTTCCAAATGCTTACCAACTTCTTCCAGTCAATACCAGCCTCAACCCCATCATCAACACACGCCTTAAGCAATGTGAATAGAAGCTGTGTACCAGTTCCTAAAATCCATGGCCTCCATGTCTTTGGACACCAATTTCCCTAGTGTGTGGTAGGGGATTATGCCCCTTATATTTTTTATGGTGCTGAAGTATTTACTTTTTCATGTTAAAATTCATTTTTGTTCATATAATTTATTTTTGAGGATGAGTTTGGGTTTTTTTTTTTGTCATTTAGCTATACCCTACCATACCTAGAGGTGTTTATAAATTGAATATTTTAAAGGCTTACTTTGATAGATGATGAATGGAAGGATGCACAGACATATGGATGGAAGGAGGAAGGAGCATAGATTGGAAGAGGAAAAGAGAAGATCAGGAACACTATTAGGAAGGCTGCTCTGATCATTCCGATGAAAGATGGTGAGAAATTTACTTTACTAGTGGTAAGGTAGGTGGAGAGAAGTAGATACACTGGGGAATATAATTTGAGATAGAACTGACCATATTGTAGACTGGATATGGAAATAAGAGAAGTGTCAAGGATAAAGTGAATCACCAAGTTTTGGACATGAGTACCTGGATTGATGGACTTGTGGTATTCAGAAATAAGAGATACAGGGAAGAGAGGTAGGTGTGGGTAGAATAAGAGAACAACTACAAGTTGATATCCAAGTGGAGCTCAGAATAAACATCTCAAGTGTAAGATAATTTTTGGAATCAGATGAGAGACAAATGCTATTTAGTCAGTGAAGTAAGTCGGTGGTCACATGGGATAGTATGTTCTCATATCTAGGGCCATATTTTAAGAAGCATTAAATGAGAGGTTTGGCGATAACCCTGTTTGTTCCTCTCCGGCTGGTCTCTAACTTTGTGAAACTAGTTCCGGAGAGGGTGGGCCAGAGGGGCGTGGCAATGATTTGAAGGCATTATTCTCTCACTGCTTGCGCAATATTAAGATTCTGACATAGGACTTGGTTGCCAGGTTACTACTGCTCAAAAACAGGAGGCAGGAGCTTTTACTCTCGCATTCAAGCAGCGTCTGCCAATTGCCAGATGTTGCCGGCAGAATTCAAAACCCTGTAAAGCTTGGAGTGAGTCTGAGAAGAGTTGCGGATGCTCAAAAGAGGTGAGATTAGACGTTCCCTCGCAACTTTTCCTAGTAAACTAGTGTGATTCGGAAATGTCCTTAAATAAAGAAAAAGATGAAGGGCCCTCAAATCAATCAGCAGGGCCCAGAAAAATTCGAGAAGAGTTAGTTTATGTAACCCAGACATCTTTAAACAATATAGCTAGACAAGTAAATGATCTAAATAAATATACTGAATACATATTTGGGGAACTAACCAAAGAGGTCGATAGGCTCTGTTTCAAACTTAAGACTTTACAACAGAGTGTAATCCAGTTAACTGATGGCATTACCCAAGATGATCCAAATAAAGGAGCGTCCTTGCAAGTTAGAAAATCAAAGAGGATGTTTCAAAATACAGCTTTTCAATCACAGCAAGTATACTCTTCCAAATCTGTTAAAAGGTGTGGAAAACATGATTCCTGTGTACAGACATCATCTCTTACTATGCCTGCTCGTCACTGCCAAGATGGTAGAGAAAGTTTAAAGATTTATCCTGTTTCATATTCTGAGGGTGAAGAACAAAAGGGAGGGAAGGTCAAGCTAAAGAAGAAGCACCTAGATTATCCATATGAGCCAAAACGTGTGCCTCAAGGTCAACCGATAGAAGATAATATTACAGTGGGCCATATCACCACAGATGCCTGTGGTGAGACCTCTCATTCATATGTAGATCAATCAGCCGAAAATTCATTTTGCTCTTTCCCATTTAGTGAAATCAGTAAACTTCTAACAAGAACTGTAGGAAAGGTGTTATCGAGCCCTCTACAACAGCCAATGCACGGAGCTGGTGATGTGAAAAATTCACATACCTATGTCAATTATGGAACTGGAATGGGAGAAGACTTGAAACCCCAACCTCGAACTCGTCTTAAAACAGAGGTGTTTGTGAGTCCCACAGCACCTAATTCACCACCTCCACTACCATCTGATTGGTTAGCTGTATTAAGAGCTTCAGAGAGGACAAGTCTTTCCTCAGTAATGCATTCCCTGACTCAACTTACACAAACTGTTTTCAATGATCCAGCAGCATCACCACCTCCTGATTGCCTGCAGACCACTCTTGATTCACCTCTTCTAATTACACCACCTGAAACAGATTTCTCTCCTCCAACACCTGAACCTTTCCAATATGAACTGATACCGGATGATTTAGTCCCACAAAGTAAAGATCAGGAAATGCCTCCACCTTTATCTCCTCTAGTAACTTCACCTAGAATTAAATCGAGGGCTGCAGTTACAGATCTAAATGACTCGGCATCAGATGTGCAATCACCAAGATCTTCAGTTCCATCAAGACTAATATCTTCACTTCCACCACCACCACCACCACCAAGATCTTCAATTGCACCAAGATCTTCAACTCCACAAACACTACAAAGTTCAATTCCACTATCATCAGTATCTTCATATCCACAAACATCAGTATCTTTGATTCCATTATCAAAACCTTCAGTTGCCCAGTTACCAAGATGTTCAGTTGCCCAACCTTCAGGATGTTTAGATACACAGTCATCTAGATCTTCAGTTGCACAACCAACAGGAAATTTGACTACACCACACCCAAGATCATCAAGTTTGAAGTCAACAAAATTGTCCACTCTACAATCACTGTTTTCCTTTGTACAGTCACCATCTTCCATATCAAGCCCTTGGGCTCTATCAGTGTCTCAATCTTCATCAACTCCAGTTTGTCCTGGCTTTAAGCAATCTCCATCAGCTCTACCAATGATCAATAAAGCAAGGATGGCCTTGATGGAAGCAATAAGAAAAGGTGTTCTGCTACGCAAAACTAAAGAGCAATGCATACCCAAAGTCAAAATGGAGATTCCTAAAAATGAAGCAAGTCACATCCTGATCCGTCGTAAAGCTATGGGATATAGTTCTGGTATATCAGACAGTGAGACTGATTGGATGGAGGAAGAGTAAAAAATAAATGCAACTAAAGTAAAAATAAATGTCTATTGGCTTATTCTGTTTAAGCCATTTCTAATGTTTCACTTTTTAGAGTTAAACACTATTTCTATTTTTCCCAAGAAAACTGTCAGCATATACTCCAGCATAAATATTTTACAGTTTTCTTAATTTGCTCAAGTAAACTAAAACTACTGAGTATTAAACATAGATAGTCTTTATGTTGGGCCTTTCTTGATGGCTCAGGTGTTGGGGTCCTTTAATGGACCGGAACCTGGTGGTCCGGAGTCGACAATGAGAAAGTGAAAGAAGGAAAGAGGCTAATATTCCCTGGGTTACTCAGCCAGCATTCACGTACCAGGGAATCAGCCAGAAATAGAGAGAGAGAAGGACATAGGGACCCAAGTCTCTGGTGGAGCAAGGGTGCTTTATTGAATACTGTAAGAGTGTATATACCATAAAATGAGGTAGCTTCTTCAGATAAAGATCAAGAGACTAGACTTTACAAGTTACCAAGGAAGCAAGGAGCAATAGAGTCCATAAGGCCACAAAGTGATCCATATCAAAAGAGGGTCATAAATAATCCCTTTCACCAAATGGAAAAGCTAATGAAGGAAATCCTATGCAAGCATCCCATCTCTTTGATTTCCATCCTGGGAGTGGCTTGCCTGCTCCTCTTGCCCCTGACAGGCACTAATAAGGAACAGAGGGCTCAAGAGAGATAGGAAACAGCACACAGGAATCCTACTGCTACACATTCCCTGACAATTCCCCCTATTTTACTATGTATGTAAAAAAGGTCCTGACCATTTGAGTTTGTTTAGTTTTAACAGTTTTTGCAGAAAGGCAATGGTAAACAACAAATGTAATTGCCAAGACGATCGCCAGAGTTACAGTTCCAGACCCAATGCTGTGGGTGATGCTTTGAAACCATCCTCATGGGTCTAGCCCAAATAATTGATCAGCTAGTTGTTCAGCTAAAATATCCAGATTAGTGGATGAGGGCAGACTTTTAGAGAAGGTATCAAAGATCTCTTTTTGCAGTAATTGTGCATTCAGAGAGGCATTATCATGTATATTTTGTAAATGAAATTTGATTTGCTCCCAGTCATAGGCACTATGATTGAATTGAACAGGAGTAACACAAAACTGAGTAGAATTCCAATCACATTTTAGTATCACTTGTTTTTGCAAATCTATTAATTGATCTCAAACCCATTTGATGGCTGTTTTTAGTTCCTGTATTTCATCTTGAATATCCTCATCCATCTGAGCCTGAGTGGCCCACATAGTATGAGCATCTTTAGTCCAATTTTGGATAAAATTATGTGTTTGAATTGAGGTTTGTAAAGCAACACCAGCAACAGCAGCAGTAGTGCAAATAGCTATTAATCCCCAAATGCCAAGAATCAGCCATCCAATGAATTAGATCATTGGAGTAATTTAGTAAGTAACCGAGAAGCAAGCCCAGCCATGGGATCTTCTTCCCAGGACCACTGGAGATTTACTGGTAACCACAAATTATGTCGATATTGAGGAATCAAAAGGGATTCATTTCTTAAGGAAACAGAAGAGTTAAGACAGGTATACAATTTGCAATTTATACAAGTTACAGAACGTAAAGTCTTATTAAATTGTAAGTTTCCTATAGCTAAAACAAAAGGAAGGGGAATACAAGCTTGTATGAAATGTGATTGATTATAGAGAAAGAAGTAATTACTATGACTATGACTGGTTCCTGTGAAGTGTCCGGTCCAAGTTCTGAGTTCTTCAGCGCTCACAGCAAGTTTCCATATGTCCCATTGTTCAGGCCCAATTTGTTTATTAAGGACGATCTGAGGACGAGGGTGTGCCATTCCACCATCAAGCCAGCCAAGAAGTCCTTTGTCATGGTAATGTTCCATCATAGTGTTAGTAACTTTCCAAGCAACTTGAGTAGCATAATCACATACAGTGCTGAGCAGTTAGACAACCACATACCATAGGGTCCCCGATCGACAATGGTGTGGCTAGCCACAAATATTAGTTTTCCTGATTTGGCTTCACATTTGTTCCAATGAACAGGAGTATATTTAAAGTTCTTATAAGTAAACCCATTACATAATGTTCTTTGTTCTTTCCCTAACTCTTTCCCTAAAATTTCAGTAGTATAAACATGGTTCACAGACAAAGAAAGGGCAGTAAAGAATTCAAACAATGTCCGAAAGTCTTCTTTTGGAGGCAGGATGAAAGCCCAAGTTTGTTGGCTGACGTTTACACATAATTCCCTTGGGACCAGGCACAATGGAAGGACTTCATAGCCTAAATAAATGTTAATTAGTTTTCCCTCCTCCCCAGGGTGTGATGGCCCCTCCACGTTCCAGGGAGGGGCATATGGGTGGAGTCATTGGTTGATATGATCGGTCCTTTCTCTGTCCATTCTAAGACCTGCAGTAAGTGGAGGTTGGGTAAGTAAGCCCACTAAGTGTGATTAATGAATCCTGCTCAAGTGGGGGACACACAGGCCAACAGAGCGAGCGTAGCGATAAGAAGGTTTTCAGGACTCTGAGGCATTCCCTGTTGAGAAACCAGATTTTCAGCTTGATTAGTAAGGGTTTTTATTTGTCCCCAAGAGGGGAGGTCATAAGGTTGATGTTGCCAAGGGCAGTGCTTCCTGGCGATCTTCAGAGCGACATGGCCCATATTGGAATTTCTTCCTTCTGGGGTTTTTCTTGTTTCATCTCCATTTTGAATGCCGGAGGCCCCCTTGGGTCGAATCTTCTGAAGAGGAAGCCATGTGAGTTCGTTGGATCCATCTGGGGAAATACAAGCATACCCCTTTCCCTGTAAGATTAATTTCCCAGATTTCCATTGTTTATTGAACCCGTCTTGATACCAAATGGGCAGAGGAAGAGAAGTGTCCTTCAATTCTTCAAAATGTTTTTCTGCTCTTGTCAAGATATCTCCTTGTGGTAAGTTTAAAAAATTTAAAACAAATAAAGCTGTATTAACAATAGTTATAGGTTTAGAGAATAACTTATGTTGGAATCTAGTAAAGTTTGCTTTAGATAAGGAAGACAGTAGTGTTCCTGTGTATTCCCCCTTTTTTTAATTTGTTAATTTGCAATTTTAGTGTGTGAAGTGCTCATTCGACTATTCCTTGTGCCTGTGGATTATAAGGAATACCTGTGATGTGTTTAATAGAAAATGATTGCAAAAATTGTTTAAAGTGTCTAGAAACATAGGCAGGGCCGTTGTCTGTTTTAATAGAGCTAGACATTCCCATTACAGCAAAACAAGTTAATAAGTGAGTTATAACGTGTTGGGTACTCTCACCGTGAAATAGTGTGGTCAGATAAAAGAAGATTTTGTGTCAATACAGACGTATAGGAAAGAAGATGGAGAAAGTTCAGGGCAATGAGTTACATCCGTTTACCATAGTTCATTAGGTTGCAAATCGCGAGGATTCATACCTTGTGCAATAGGTCAAAGATGCGGGGATCTGCAAGTAGAGCAATTATTAATAATTTCTTTAGCCTGGAGGTATGGGATTTTCCATAGCTGGCATAGGAAGCCAGCACTGGTGTATAACAGAGCATGCTGTTCCTCCAGAGTAGCAAAGGAAACCAGTTTATCAGCCTGCTCATTACCATGAGTCATGGGGCCGGGAAGGTAAGAATGTGCTCAAATATGTGTAATATAAATGGGAGAATTGCAGTTTCTAATAACAGATTGTAGTTTGAGAAAGAGTTGTTGAATAATAGGTTGATTGGAGTTTATGGTGGAGGTTTCTATATTTTTTAATACAAAAACTGAATATAAGGAATCAGAGACTGTATAAGTGGGGTAAGAATGTAGGCAAATAACTTGAATAAGAGCATATAATTCATTTTCTTGAGCAGAATTCAATTTAGTGTAAAAGACTTTATATCCCTTGAGAGACCAGAATGCTGCTTTGGCGTTTTTAGTCCCATCTATGTAGAAAACTTCAGCTTGAGGTGTAAGCTGTGAGCTGACAATGCGGGAAATAATAAATTCAGTATTTTTGAAAAAATTCCATAGCTTGTTAGAAGGATAATGAAATGAAATTTCTCCAAAATACTCCAGAAAAACTATTTGGAAATGAGTAGAAGTTCGTAAGGCATTCTCGAATTGAGATAGAGCCAGACATCCTGGAATGTGAAGTCAAGTAGGCCTTAGAAAGCATCACTACAGGCAAAGCTAGTGGAGGTGATGGAATTCCAGTTGAGATATTTCAAATCCTGAAAGATGATGCTGTGAAAGTGCTGCACTCAATATGTCAGCAAATTTGGAAAACTCAGCAGTGACCACAGGACTGGAAAAGGTCAGTTTTCATTCCAGTCCCTAAGAAAGGCAATCCCAAAGAATGCTCAAACTCTGCACAATTGCACTCATCTCACATGCTAGTAATGCACAAAATTCTTCAAGCCAGGCTTCAGCAATACAAACTTCCAGATGTTCAAGCTGGTTTTAGAAAAGGCAGAGGAACCAGAGATCAAATTGCCAATATCTGCTGAATCATCAAAAAAGCAAGAGAATTCCACAAAAACGAATATTTCTGCTTTATTGACTACACCAAAGCCTTCGACTGTGTGTATCACAATAAACTGTGGAAAATTCTGAAAGAGATGGGAATACCAGATCACCTGACCTGCCTCTTGAGAAACCTGTATGCAGTTCAGGAAGCAACAGTTAGAACTGGACATGGAACAACAGACTGGTTCCAAACAAGAAGAGGAGTACATCAAGACTGTATATTGTCACCCTGCTTATTTAACTTATATGCAGAGTACATCATGAGAAACGCTGGGCTGGAAGAAGCACAAGTTGGAATCAAGATTGCCGGGAGAAATCTCAATAACCTCAGATATGCAGATAACACCACCATTATGGCAGAAAGTGAAAAGGAACTAAAAAGCCTCTTGATGAAAGTGAAAGAGGAGAGGGAAAAAGGTGGCTTTAAGCTTAACGTTCAGAAAACTAAGATCATGGCATCTGGTCCCATCACTTCATGGGAAATGGATGGGGAGACAGTGGAAACAGTGTCAGACTTTATTTTGGGGGGGGCTCCAAAATCACTGCAGATGGTGACTGCAGCCATGAATTTAAAAGACACTTACTCCTTGGAAGGAAAGTTATGACCAACCTAGACAGGATATTAAAAAGCAGAGACATTACTTTGCCAACAAAGTTCCATCTGGTCAAGGCTATGGTTTCTCCAGTGGTCATGTATGGATGTGAGACTTGGACTGTGAAGAAGGCTGAGTGCTGAAGAATTGATGCTTTTGAACTGTGGTGTTGGAGAAAACTCTTGAGAGTCCCTTGGACCGCAAGGAGATCAGTCCTGGGTGTTCACTGGAAGGACTGATGCTGAAGCTGAAACGCCAAAACTTTGGCCACCTCATGCGAAGAGTTGACTCATTGGAAAAGACCCTGATGCTGGGAGGGATTGGGGGCAGGAGGAGAAGGGGACGACAGAGGATGAGATGGTTGGATGGCATCACTGACTCGATGGACATGGATTTTAGTAGACTCCGGGAGTTTGTGATGGACAGGGAGGCCTGGCGTGCTGCGATTCATGGGGTCGCAAAGAGTCGGACACGACTAAGCAACTGAACTGAACTGAACTGAACTGATCACAATTTTATGGGGGTGGCTAAAGCCAATTAGAGTTTTAGTCTTATTTCTTCCATTGATAATGATTAAAGCAAATAAATCAAGGTGGGGTATAAGTGACTTTATTCCCCTAAAATGGGTATAGATCCATTCTATTTGGTGTTCTTGTTGGGCAAGAAGTCCCTTGGAGAATGGAGAGAGGGGAGTTCAAATAGTTCTAAAGGTAAATCTAGTCTAATGCGAGTAAGAAACTGTTTTTGTAATTTATTTTGTACCAAATAGAGTTCCTCTCATGCCTCTTGAGAAAGTGCTCAGGGACTATTTAATTCAGGATCTCCTTTCAAAGTATTAAATAGATTAGTCACTTGATAATTCGGTTCAGTTCAGTTCAGTCGCTCAGTCATATCTGACTCTTTGTGACCCTATGAATCACAGCACGGCAGGCCTCCCTGTCCATCACAAACTCCCGGAGTTTACTCAAACTCATGTCCATCGAGTCGGTGATGCCATCTGGCCATCTCATCCCCTGTCATCCCCTTCTCCTCCTGTCCCCAATCCCTCCCAGCATCAGGGTCTTTTCCAATGAGTCAACTCTTCTCATGAGGTGGCCAAAGTTTTGGAGTTTCAGCTTCAGTATCAGTCCTTCCAATGAACACCCAGGTCTGATCTGCTTTAGGATGGACTGGTTGGATCACCCTGCAGTCCAAGGGACTCTCAAGAGTCTTCTCCAACACCACAGTCCAAAAGATTCAATTTTTCGGCACTCAGCTTTCTTCACAGTCCAACTTTCACATCCATACATGACCACTGGAAAAACCATAGTCTTGACTAGACGGACCTTTGTTGGCAAAGTAATGTCTCTGCTTTTTAATATGCTGTCTAGTTTGGTCATAACTTTCCTTCCAAGGAGTAAGCCTCTTTTAATTTCATGGCTCCAATCACCATCTGCAGTGATTTTGGGGCCCAAAAAAATAGTCAGCCGTTGTTTCCCCATCTATTTCCCATGAAGTGATGGGACCAGATGCCATGATCTTAGTTTTCTGAATATTGAGCTTTGAGCCAACTTTTCACTCTCCTCTTCTTCAGGTTTGTTGTGCTCCACACAGTCAAAGGCATTGGCATATTCAATACAGCAGAAATAGATATTTTTCTGGAACTCTCTTTTTTTTTTTTCGATGATCCAATGGATGTTGGCAAATTGATCTCTTGTTCCTCTGCCTTTTCTAAATCTAGCTTGACCATCTGTAAGTTCATGGTTCACGTATTGTTGAACCCTTGCTTGGAGAATTTTGAGCATTACTTTACTATCATGTGAGATGAGTGCAATTGTGGTATAGTTGGAGCATTCCTTGGCATTGCCTTTCTTTGGGATTGGAATGAAAACTGACCTTTTCCAGTCCTGAGTTTTCCAAATTTGCTGGCATATTTTGTGCAGCACTTTCACAGCATCATCTTTCAGGATTTGAAATAGCTCAACTGGAATTCCGTCACCTCTACTAGCTTTGTTCATAGTGATGCTTTCTAAGGCCCACTTGACTTCACATTCCAGGATAATTAGCAATGCCCAAAGAGGGTCTAATCCAATTTATATCACCTAAGAGTTTCTGAAAATCATTTAAGATTGATAATTTATCAGTACGAATCTGAGTTAGTTGGGGAGTAATATGTTATCTATTAACAACAAATCCTAAGTAATGATAAGAAGTAGAGGTCTGAATTTTTTCAGGGGCAATGATAAATCTAGAGTTTTTTTAAGCATTGTTGAGCTATATCAAACATATGTTGAGTTTCTAAAATGGATGGAGCTGAAAACAATATATCATCCATATAATGGATAACAAGAAAGTCAGGAAATTATTTTCTCACAAGCTCAAGGGCTTTAGCTATGTAGTACTGACACATGTGGGAGAATTCATCATCCTTGAGGCAGTGCAGTCTTTTGGTACTGATATGATTATGATTAGGGAGAGCTAAAGTGAATCTCTCTGTGTCTAAAGGGTGTAGAGATATATTAAAAAAGCAATCTTGTAAATCAATAATAATAATGTGCCAATTTTGAGGAACAGTGGTAGGTGATGGGATTCCTGGTTGTAAAGCACCCATAGGCTTCATAGAAGCATTAACTTTTCTAAGGTCAGTTAAAAGACACAATTTGTTAGATTTATTTTTTATAATGAAAAAAGGAAAATTCCAAGGGGAGTAAGATTCCTCGATATGTGTATCTATACAATTCTAATTGTGTATCTATAAGTTCTTTAGCAACCTGTAGTTTCTCTTTCATAAGGGGCCACTACTCTGTCCAAACAGGCTCGTCATTCTTCCATGTTATTTTAATAATTGTGGTGGTGGAGTCGCTCAGTCATGTCTGACTCTTTGAGACCCCATGGACTATAGCCCACCAGGCTCCTCTGTCCATGGGATTTTCCAGGCAAGAGTACTTGAGTGGGCTGCCATTTCCTTCTCCAGGGGATCTTCCCGACCCAGGGATCGAACTCGGATCTCCTACATTGTAGACAGATGCTTTGCCGTCTGAGCCAGTTTAATAATTGTATTATTTGTTAAATGAGCAGTGGCCCCTAGGAAAAATGTGGAATGTAAGTCTAATTTTACCATTGCATAAGTAAATTCCTTCCTATTAAATTAAGGGGTGCATCTATCACATAAGGTTTTAATGTTTCAGGTTGGCCTTCTGGTCCCTCACATGGGTAGATTTTGAACACTTTGATAAACTTCTTGTACTTTGGTTTGAGAAATTTATGCAATTTGGCAAGGGTTTTTTTTTTGTTTTTTTTTTTTTTTTTTTTTTTTTTGTATAGGCTAGGATTGGGCCATAAATGTTTGGATATAATAGTAGTATTAGATCCAGTATTGAGGAGACCAGAAAACCTTTTACCATTAATTTTGATATTTATATTCAGTTGGGCAAATTCAGATACCAATGATATCCATAAGGACTGTTTTTGATCTGTACTACTGAATCCGCCTGTCCTTACATCATTAGAGGAGTTAATAGAAATTTAAGGTAAAAGGAGTAATTGAGCAATTTTCTCCCCCTTTTTGAATTGCCATAAAATCTGAGATGACATCATAATTTGAATTTCTCCTTTATAATATGAATCAATTACTCCAGGGTGAACAGTAATTTCTTTAGAAGTCAAACTAGATCAGCCAAGTAAAAGACCAAAGGTTTGTAGGGGCAGGGGTCCAAAACATCTGGTAGGTATTCTAGAGGGGACTGCTTGAGGGTAAAGAAGAAAATCATTTAAGGCTGGTATATCGACGGCAGCACTGCCGGATGTTGAGGGTTTGAAGGAAAAGATGGATTTTGCCCCTTGTTTTTGTTGAAGGGGACCTGGGCGGGGGGCGTCCCCTGCTTGGAGTTTCCCAAAATAGGTTTCCCTTCAATATCAAATTTAGATTTACACTCTTTGGCCCAATGCATTCCTCTACGGCAGCAGGGAGGGGCAGACTTTTGGAGGTTTTTTATTAGCTTTCTTAGGGCAATCCCTTTTTAAATGGTTCTTATCCCCGCACGTAAAACATCCCTCATTTCCCCTTTTAAAGCAAGCAGCCATTGTCTCAGCTAGCATTTACATTTTTTGAGTTTCTGATCCTAGATTGTGACAAGCCTTCAAATAATCAATAATAGTCCCTGTCTCACGAATTGGGGCTATAGCCTTTCGACACTCCTGATTTGCATTTTCATAAGCAAGTAATTTCTCTAGTTGCCTTTTAGCTTCTTCTCCAATCACTGTATGGGAAATAGCAGTTTCTAATCTAGCTAAAAAATCAGCATGAGTTTCATTAGGTCCTTGCAATATTTTAGTGTAGGTACCTGTATGTTCCCCTTGAGGAGTAATTCAATCCCAGGCTTCAAGGGCCACTTGTTAGGAAGCATTTAACAGGAGGCTTCCTGTGTGCTGTTTTGGATCTGTCATGAATCCTCTGTTCCTTATTAACTCCTGAATATTCAGGACTTAAGAGGAGAGGCAAGCCTCTCCCAGGACTGAGGAATGCATGCATTTCCTTCGTTAGTTTTTCCATACAGTGAAAAGTAACTATTTACGACCTTCTTCCTTTTTATGAATCAGATGGTAAAAAAAATCAGATGGTTTACAACTCTCTCTCTTTGATATGGATTGCCTTATGTTTTGCAAGTCTGGAATTTTGAGTTTTATCTTTGCTGAGAATAGCTACCTTGTAAGACAGTATATATACCCACACCATGTTGAATAAAACACTTTTGCTCCATCAGAGCTTGGGATCCCATGTCTTTCTTTCCTTCTCTCTCTCTCTCTCTCTTTCAGGCTAATTCTTTGGAGCATGGAAGCCCACTGAGCTCACTTTCTTGCCCAGGCTTCTAAGACCCTCTCAAGAAGGTGCACTGTGCCTTCACCCCCTTGAGAGGGTGCCTGGTGCCTACGTGAAGCAGTGCAAGCTCTGTGCCAAGAGCTTTATTGGTTCTCCATGTAAACTAGGGAATATTAGCCTCTTTCCTTCTTTCACTTTCTCATCATCGACTGTGGACCACCAGGTTCCAGCCTATTAAAGAACCCCAACAGCCACTGTTTTTAGTTGTTCATGCAACAAAGGAGGGCACTGTATTTTAGCTTCTATAGTGTCAAATTGTCCAGTGCCAGTTAACATTTCAAAAGTAATTTGGTTTGGGGGAGCACCAGCTCGAGCGTTTTTGTTAGCATGATCTCTGGCTATATCTTAAAACCACGTTGTCCATTGAAGATATTCTCCTGGTTTAAGGAGCACTTTTATTAAAATTCACCAATCACAGGGAATAAAGTTCCAATAGAAGACGCCATAGCATTTAGAATCTCTCTAGTAAAAGGTGAATGTGGGCCATACATAGTTACAGCCTTTTTCATTTGTGGCATGTGAAAAAAGTTAATACCTTCATATTGAGGTATTATTTGCCCTTGAGTGTCAGCATTTCTTAAAACTGGAAAGGCAGAAAAACCATCAGCTTCAGAGACTTTTGATTTCAAAGCCAGCAATTCAGAGAGCCTCTGTCACAAAGGAGAGTGAGTAGGTAGAAATTTTTTTGCAAATATGAGTTTGTGCTAAGGACTCATCATTATTATCCAGAAAAGTATTGCCAGTTTTGGTGTCAAAAAGTGTCTCAGGAGAGTCATTGTTAGAATCATTAGGTTCTAGTAAAGGAGAGACTTTTGAATTCATGCCTGTTGGCAGAGGAGGAGCATTTGGAGCAGCTGGGGTAGGTCTTGTGGGAAAATTCTGAAATATTTAATGTTGTTCTAATTGGGCCTTTTGTTAAGTTTCATCATCTAACTCATATTCATGTAATAAGTGTTCTGTCTGTTGTCAAATATCGGGAGGGCTAGATTTGCCTTGAAATGGCAGAATTACAGCTTTAATGAGAGACCACAGGGGCCAGAAATCAATTGGAATATTTTTTCCCTGTCTGGTGGCTCATTCAACATTCCCATTGACCCAGTGTCAAATTTCTAAATCAAAACCACCTTTATCAGGGAACCAGGGATTATGTTCAACTATTGTTTGAAGGCAAGCCTCTATTCACTGGCATGAAACCAAAAGTCCCTGAACTTTAAATAAATGATGAAGTAAAGTAGAAAAGTGGTGGGGCTTTCCAGCCGTTTGACCCATGTTCTTGTACTTACCGACCTCAATAGGCCCTGAGTCACTCTGTCCAAAGTGCTGCATATACCAGGCCCCTGTTCGGGTGCCACTTGTTGGGGTCCTTTAATGGACCAGAACCTGGTGGTCCAGAGTTGACAATAACAAAGTGAAAGAAGGAAAGAGGCTAATATTCCCCAGGGTTACTCAGCCGGTATTCACGTTCCAGGGAATCGGCCAGAAAGAGAGAGAGAGAGAGAAGGACATGGGGACCCAAGTCTCTGGTGGAGCAAGGGTGCTTTATTGAATTCTATAAGAGTATATATATCATAAAACAAGGTAGTTTCTTCAGATAAAGATCAAGAGACCAGACTTTACAAGTTACCAAGGAAGCAAGGAGCAATAGAGGCCATAAGGCCAAAAGGTGATCCATATCAAAAGAGGGTCATAAATAATCTTTGACCAAATGGAAAAGCTAATGAAGGAAATGCTATGCAAGCATCCCATCTCTTTGATTTCCATCCTGGGAGTGGCTTGCCTGCTCCACTCGCCCCTGACAGGGACTAATAAGGAACAGAGGGCTCAAGAGAGATAGGAAACAGCACACAGGAATCTTACTGTTAAACATTCCCTGACACTCAGAAGGTAAAGAATCCACCTGCAATGCAGGAGACACAGGAAATGAGATTTTGATTCCTGGGTCAGGAAGATCCCCTGAAGGAGGGCTTGGCAATCCACTCCAGTATTTTTACTTGGAAAAACCCATAGACAGAGGATCCTGATGGGCTACATTCCAAAGGGTTGCAAAGAGTTGGACATGACTGAACTACTAATGCACTACTAATGCACACTGAACTACACATGCACACAGTCCTTATGTTAGTTTTTTAGAAATATTTTTGAGGACAAATATTAAAATTCTGCACTTATCCAAGGACATATATTCTACTTCAAGTAGTTATTTTCCTAAGGTTTAACAGTCTCTCTCTCAATCACATGAATGTATTCAGTAAAGATACATAATTTATAATTCTAAATATACCTCAAAAAGCAGGAACAATCAATGTGTCATTTCTTAGGGGACTTTATTATCTAGCAAAATTCACCTATACTGAGTTGAAGGTTTTCAAAATGAAATACTCAGAATTAATAACTTTGATCAAATAATATTAGAGTATGTTTTAGTAAATTATTTTAGAAAGTCAATAGAATTCATGGGTCTGGGTGAGTTTACTTAAGGAAAGAATATGAAAGAGAGAGCCAAGGTCTGGGCTCTAAGAAATTCTAAAATTTAAACGTATGGGAAAGGTGAAGAGTCCACAGACAAGACTGAAGCTAAATGATCATATAGATAGGAGATGAATAAATAATCTGGGAAGTAGGACAATGTCAATAAATCTAGAGAATGAATATGTCAAAAAAGGAAAATTCAATTATATAAATGTTGCAGAAAGATAATATGAGGACTGAAAAATACCCATTGTCTTTAAATCACCTTACTGTACACCAAAAACTATTACAACATTGTAAATTGTTTATACTTTAATAAGAAAACAACAGTGGATAGCCAAAGCAATCTTTAAAAACTTTTATCAGGCTGGAGGCATTACATTTTCTGATTTAAAGCCATATTACAAAGCTATCAAAATAGCTTCCCTGGTAGCTCAGATGATAAAGAATCCTCCTGTAATGTAGGATATTCGGGTTTAGTTCCTGGGCTGAGAAGATCCCCTGGAGAAGGGAATGGCTATCCACTCCAGTATTCTTGCCTGGAGAATCCCATGGATAGAGGGGCTTGGTGGGCTAGAGTCCATAGGGTCGCCAAGAGTAGGACATGACAGAGCGACTCATGCTTTCAGGTTATTTCATAGTAATCAAAGCAGTGTGGTATAATATCCAGCAATTTTACGCCTGGACATATATCTGGAAAAAAATTAAAACTCTAAGTTTAAAAGATACATGCAATCCAATGTTCATAGTAACACTATTTACAATAGCAAATACATGGGAGCAACCTAAATGTCCATGATGAGTGGATAAAGAAGATGTGGCACATATATACATGAGATAATATTACTCATCCATAAAAAGGGATGAAATGTTGCCATTTGTGGCAACATGGGTGACCTAGAGAATATCATACCAATGAAGTAAATCAAAGAAAATATTATATGACATCACTTACATGTGGAATCTAAAAAATAATACAAAAGAACCTATTTAAAAACAGAAACAGACCCATAGACATAGGAAACAAACTTATGGCTACCAAAGGGGAAAGTGAGGGGATAACTTAAAGAGTATGGGATTAACAGATACACATTGTTATATAAAAAATATATAAGCAACAAGGATTTACCATATAATTCAGGGTAAAATATTCAATATCTTGAAATAACTTACAATAGCAAATAATCTGAAAAAAATATATGCATAATCACTTTACTGTACACCTGAACCTAATGCAATATTGTAAATCAACTATGCATCAAAAAGCATATGGTATTGGCATGAAAACAGACACATAGAACAATGGAATAGAATGGAAAGCCTAAAAACAAACCCATGCATAGCATATATGGTCAATTAATTTACTGCAAAGGTGCCAAGACTATATAATGGGTAAAGGTCAGTGTCTTCAATAAATGTTGGTGGGAAAGCTGTATAGTCACATGAATAAGACTAAAACAAGGCTCCTATCTTAAGCTGTAAACAAAATAAACTCAAAATGGATTAAAAATGATGTCAGTAATTTGACATAAGACATTCCTCCTTTATGAACTACTTTTTAATCAATAAAGTAGGCATCCATATGTGAACAAAGGCAGCTTTGTGGGGATTTCCAGACTTTGCACTTAGCTCCAAAGGAACCAAGAAGAATCTTATCCATCAGTGCAGCTGATAGGAGACAGACAAATCTCCATACATTCCACAGAACCAACAGGACTAACAGTGCTGTCTGGACTCCTCTTGGTCCTGTTTGACAAAGATTGGGTAAATGTTGAGCACTTACCCAAGAAAGAAAACTTGCAGAACAACAATCCTCCTGAAGGGAGAGAGAGACTCCAACACATCATTGGAGAAAAAAATAAACAAGAAAAATAAACATTTTGCCACAATGAAGATAAGTTTGATTCCAGAAGAAGTGGTAACAGAAAATTTATCTACACCTCCTTACCCTCAAAAAGGCCCTGACTGGAGCTTATTCATTTAGTAGAGACTAACCTGCTGTGAAAGAATGGGACAATAAGAGAGGGTCTGACTACTTCAGCTGGATGGGATGCAGCTGGAGAAATGCATTTTTCTCCACCAGCATCTAAAGTACTGAGGTGGGAGCACGGTGACTGGAGGGAGGGAGGATAATGAAGAAGAGACAGATAAGAATTTCAAATGACCTTGAAAGAACTGTGCTCAGTAGAAAGTCCACTCATGTGCCTCTGGGTGTGTCATCACTGGGGAATTTCTTACCATGTCTGCAATAACCAAATTCACTAAAAGCTAGACTCACATCTCTTCCCATTCTGCTAGCTGCTTCTTGGGTGTGCTCTCAGGTGCACCTGTGACAGTAAGCTCCTGAGAGCTCTGGTAGACAATGAGCATAGTCAAAAACAGGGCACAGATGGTAAAAAAGGGAGAAATCATAAACTTGAGCTATAGTGCCATCTTCTGGAAAACAAAAGAGAGGTTTCTAATCAAAGACATAAAAGAATCAAAGACATAAAAGCTTATCTCTTGTGTTGTTGGAAGAGGGTGTTTGGTATGACCAGTGTGTTCTCTTGGAAAAACTCTGTTAGTCTCTTAAGGAGGGTGGAAAAGGATATTGAAAAAGCTCACTTATAACTCAACATTAAAAAACCCTAAGATCAAGGCATCCAGTCCCATCACTTCACGGCAAATTGATGGGGAAAAAGTGGAAACATTGACAGATATTAGTTTATTGGGCTCCAAAATCACTGAAGAGGGTGACTGCAGTCACGAAATTAAAATACACTTGCTTCTTGGAGGAAAAGCTATGAACAAACCTAGACAAAGAGATATCATTTTGCCGACAAAGGTCCATATAGTCAAAGCTATGGTATTTCCAGTAGTCATGTATGGATGTTAAAGTTGGACCATAAAGAAGGGTGAGTGCCCAAGAATTGATTCTTTCAAATTGTGGTGCTGGAGAAGACTCCGAGGGCCCCTTGGACAGCAAAAAGATCAAACTAGTCAATCCTAAAGGAAATCAACCCTGAGTATTCATTGGAAGGACTGATGCTGAAGTTAAAGCACCAATACTTTGGGCATCTGATGCGAAGAGACAACTCATGGAAAAGACCTTGATGCTAGGAAAGATTGAGGGCAGGAAGAGAAGAGGGTGACAGAGGATGAGATAGTCAGATGGCATCACTGACTCAATGGACATGAGCTTGAGTGAATTCTAGGAAGATAGTGAAGCCTGGCATGTTGCAGTCCCTGGGGTAGGAAAGAGTCTGACATGACTTAGTGGCCAAACAACAAAAGAGATATCTGATACCTCAAATGCAGAAGCAGAATGCATAACTAGAAGCTATAGGGAAAAAAATCAAGAAAATATGTCATCATAAGATGATAATTATTAATATAATTTCCAGCTACTAAACCCCAAATCATAGACTATTGTGATCTAGCTGATAAATAATTGAAAATAGCTGTTGAAAAGAAATTCAGCTACAAGAGCTACAAGAAAATTCTGAAATATGATTCAATGAAATTAGGAATAAATGTAATTAACAGAGAGACTTCTTAACCAGAGGCTAAAATAAAAAAAAAAATAATAAAGGAATTGAAATTTTGGAGCTGAAGGATTCAACGAATGAAATGAATGCAATAGAGAGCATCTACAGTAATGAAGATCGGGTAGAAGTACCAATAAATTACTTGGAGGATAGGAATGGACAAATAAGTTAGAAATTAGATGAGAAGAGGAAATTAAGATTTAAAAAGAGTAAAGAAAGCCTATGAGAGCTATCTGATTTTATCAGAAAGTCAAATACTTAAATAATAGAAGTCCAGAAGGAGAAGAGAGGGAGAAGGGGACAGATAGTTTATTTAAAGAAGTAATAGCTGAGAACTTCTCAAATCTTGGGAAAGACTTAGACATACAAGCCCATTAAGCTGATACCTGATTATCTCTGTGCAAAACGACCTTCTCTATGGTCAATATAATAAATGTCAAAATCAACAAAGAAAGAATCATAAAAGCAGCCAGGGATGAAAAGAAAGTGACCCACAAAGAAACTCCCATTAGGCTAACAGTGGTTTTCTCAGAAAAACAAAAAACAAAAAACTCTGCAGGCCAGGAGAGAGTGACATGACACATTTAAAGTGTTGAAACATTAAAATTGCCGTCCAAGAGTACCTTATCTGTTAAAATTAACCTTCAGATATGAGAAACAAGAGTTTCCTAGGTAAACAAAAGATGAGAAAGTTCACCCTCACTAGGTCTGTCTCTCAAGAAATGCTGAAAGGATTTCTTCAAGCTGAAATGAAAGCACACTAATCAATGACATAATAACATACAAAAGTATACACACACTGGTGAAGTTGAAAAATAGATTTAGAAAGCAGTAACTAGACATTATTAATAGTTGATGTGTTTACCACTTAATCATATTATAAAAATTAAAGACTAGTAAAAATAAGTGTAGCTACTACTAGTTGTTAACAAATACACAACATATAAAGAGACAAATTATAGCATCAATAATATTAAAAGAAGGAGTAAAATGGCAGTTTTTTTAAGCATTTGACGATGACTTCCTATAGGCCTAAAAAGGACTGTTTTATCTATTACATGTTTTGGATGATTCACAAGGTAACTACAGGGAAAAAAAAACCTAGAGTACACCCACAAATAAAAGAGGAAAGGAGAAACAGAGTATACTACTATGAGAATTAACCAATTAATGAAAGCCAGTGGAGACAAAGGGAGAAGGAAACAAAACAACCAGAAAGAAATTAATAAAATGGCATTACTATACACTTACATACCAATATTACAATAAATGTAAAATGATTGAATTCACTAACAAAAAGCCACAAAGTGGCAGAATTGATGGGAAAAACCACTCTATGCTGCCTATGAAACACCATATCAATTTCAGAACAGACTTTGACAAAGGGAAGGGATGGAAAAAGATATTCCATACAAGTGAAAACAAAAAGAAAACATGCTAGCTATACTTATATCAGAGAGAATAGACTTTAAGACAAAAGCAGTAATAGGATAAGGAAGGTCACTATATAGTGATAAAAGATCAACCTATCAAGGAGATATAAATCATAAATATATACCCACCCATCATTGGAGCAACTAAACATATTAAGCAAATATTAACAGATCTGAAGGGAGAAATAGAGAATACTAGAATAATATAGAAGATTTCAATACCCAACTTTCAACAATGAAAAGATTATTCAGACAGAAAATCAACAAGAAAATGATGGACTTGAAAAATAGAGCAGACCAAATGGACCTAACAGTCTTTCCATTCAACAGCAGCAGAATACATATTCTTTTCAAGTACACACAGAACATTCCTGAGGATATATCATATCAGCACATATCAGCACAAAACAAGTCAGCAAATTTAAGAAAATTGAAATCATATCAAATATCTTTTCAGACCACAATATATGAAACTAGAAATAAACAAGAAGAGGAAGGTTAGAAAATCTACAAATATGTGGAAACTAAGCAACACATTCCTGAACAATTAATGGGCCACAAAAGAAATCAAAAGGGAAATAAAAAAATATCTTGAAACAAATTAAAAAAGAAGCCAACCTATGAAAACCCTGTTAAGACATACAAATGACCATCAGATACATCAAAGGTGCTCAAAAACACTAATCATCAGGAAAACGTAATTAAACCATAATGATATATCATCTCATACATGTTAGAATGACCATTATTAAAAAAGACAAGACACCATATACTGGTGAAGATGTGAGGCAAAGGGAACTTTTGTGCACTGTTGGAGGCATTGTATGTGGGTACAGCCACTATGGAAAACAGTGTGAAGATTCCTCAAAAAATTAATAATACAATTCTTGTATAATCTAGCAATTCCAATTCTGGGTAAATAGCTAGGTGAAATGAAATAATTAACACAAAGTGGTACCTGTATCGCTAAGTTCATAACAGTATTATTCACAATAGTCAAGGTATGGAAACAACCTGGTGTGTCTGTCAGTGGGTGAATAGGTATATACAATGGAATATTATTCATTTAGAAGGAGGGCAATCCTGTCATTTGCAATGACTTGGATGAATCTGAGCACATTATGCTAAGTGAAATAAGCCAGACAGGGAAAAACAAATACTGCATGATATCACCTATATGTGGAATCTAAAATCAAAAAGTTGAATGTATAGATACAAAGAGTAGAAAAGTGGTTGCTAGGATCTGAGGCGTGGGAGAACTAGAGATAAGTTGGTAAATGGAATCAAATTTTCATTTATAAGATGAATGAGGCATGAGGATCTAACGTATAATCTGATGACTATAACTGATAACACTACATTGTATAGTTGAAATGTGCTAAGAGAGTGGAACCTAAATGTCACAGAAATTTAAACATATAAGTTAATAAATGTGTTAATTAGCTTGATCGGAAGAATCCTTTCACAATGTGTATGTACATCAAACCATCATTCTGCATGCTTTAAATATCTTAAAATTTGATTTAGTTTCAGTAAGGCTGGGAAAAAAAAAGAATTTAAAAAAATACAAAAGGAACACTTATACTGTTGGTAAGAATGTAAATTAGTACAGCTATTATGGAAAATACTATGGAAGGTCCTCAAAAAATAAATAAAACTACCATGTGATACAGGAACCCCAATTCTCGGTATATATCCAAAGGAAATAAAATCTGTATCTTTAAGAGATATCTGCATTGTTCTGTTGGTTACAGCATTATTCACAATAGCCAACTTATGGAATCAACCTAAGTCTACATGGACAAATGAATGCATAAAGAAAATGTGATATCTATATGGATCACATTGTGTCCTAATATATAAGTTTCTCCTATCTCTCTCTCTGTCTCTCTAAATGCCATTCAGTCTTTAAAATAAGGAAATTCTGCTATTGCAACAACCTGGATGAACCTGGAAGACATTACTATAAGTGAAACAAGTCACACTCAGAAAGAAAAGTTCTGCATAATCTTATTTATGTACAGAATCTAAAAAAAATCAGGCTTATAAAACCAGGAAATAAAATGGTGGTTACCAGGTACTGAAGGGTTGGGAAATGGGGGAATATTATTCTCAGGGTACATTCAGTTATACCAATTGAGTAAGTTCTAGAGATCTAAAGTACAGCATGGTGACTGTAGTTAATACACTGTACTGTATGCTTCAAATTTGCTTAACAAATAGATCTTATGTGTTCTTCTCACACACACAAGGAAGTTTGTGAGATGATGGATATATTAATTAGCTTGATTGTAGTAATTAATCAGAATGTATACATATATAAAACTATCACATTGTACATCTTTAATATATATAATTTATATTTGTTAATTATACTTCAATAAAGTTGGAAAAATTTTAAAGCACACACCAAGAAAACAGAAAAAAATAAGAATTAAGTATTTAATTACTTATTGCAATATATTGGATTGGCCAAAAGTTCATTTGGGTTTTCAGTTGGCTAAAAGTTCATTTGGGTTTTCAGTTGGCTAGTACAGAAATATCTGAACGAATTTTTTGGCCAACCCAATATAAACGTAAAGCTAAAGTTGGAGGAAGTGCCAACTACCCATTTTCCATTTTACCCATCGAATAACCCACGGGTAAATGTCAGTGGTATCAGCACAAATGTGGAGTTTGTGTCACAGTTGTGGGAGACCCAAACAGAAGACCTTCACACTTATATTGACCTTGAAGTTGGAGGCAAGGGTGAGGGTGAGAGCATATTTTAAATATTTTAAAAATATATTATTCTATTTTTTAAAAAATTATTTTTTGGTTGTGCTGGGTCTTTGTTGCTGCACGTATGGTTTCTCTTGTTGAGGTGAGCAGGGGATACTCTCTAGTTGCAGTGCATGGGCTTCTCATTGTAGTGGCTCTCCTGTGCAGAGCATGTGTTCTAAGGTGCATGGAATTCAGTAGTTGCAACATGCTAGCCTAGTTGAATCTTAGCTTAGTAGAACCTTCTTGGATCAGGGGTGGCTCCCCATGTTCCTTGCATTGGCAGATGGACTCCTAGAAATGAGCTCCAAGGGAAGTCTGAGTTGATTTGTGTTATGGAGTCTTTCAATTTCATTTTGTATATGTAGCTGTCAGCTATCTCAGAATCACTTATTGAAGTGATTGTCTTTTCCCCATTGCATATTCTTGCTTCTTTTGTCATAGATTATGTGACCATAGATGCATAGGTTTATCTCTGGACTTTCTGTCCTTTTCCATTAATCTATATTCCTGGCTTTTGTGACAACACCACACTGTTTTGATGACTGTAGCTTTGTAATATAGTCTGAAGTTTATATAGTCTGATTTCTCCAGCTTCAATTTTCTTCCTCAAGATTTCTCTGACTATTTGGGGTCTTTTTGTTTCCATACAACTGTAAAATATTTTGTTTTAATTTTGTGAAAATGGCCTAGGTAACTTGATAGAGATTGCACTGAATCAGTAGATTGCTTTGAGTAATATAGTCATTTTGATGATATTGATTCTTTGAATCCAAGATTATGGTATATCTCTCCATTCATTTGTGTTGTCTTTGATTGCATTCATCAGTATCTTATAGTTTTCTGGGTACAGGTCTTTTGCCTCCTTAGGTACGTTTAATCTTAGGTTGTTTTTTTTTAATTTATTTATTTTAATTGGAGGCTAACTACTTTATAATATTGTAGTGGTTTTTGCCATATATTGACATGAATCAGCCATGGGTGTACATGTGTTCCCCATCCTGAATCCCCCTCCCACCTCCTTCCCCATCCCATCCCTCAGGGTTGTCCCAGTGCACCGGCCCTGAGCACCCTGTTTCATGCATTGAACCTGGACTGGTGATCTATTTCACTGGTAATATACATGTTTCATTGCTATTCTCTCAAATCATCCCACCCTCACCTTCTCCCACAGAGTCCAAAAGTTTGTTGTTTACATCTATGTCTCTTTTGCTGTCTCGCATATAGGGTCATCATTACCATCTTTCTAAATTCCATATATATGTGTTAATATACTGTATTGGTGTTTTTCTTTCTGACTTACTTCACTCTGTATAACAGGCGTTTTATTCTTTTTATTTCAATGGTGAGTGAGATTTTTTTCTTAATTTCTCTTTATGAACTTTCATTGTTAATATATAAGAATGCAATATATTTTTGTGTATTAATTTTTTGTTGAAAGGTTTTTGTTGAACAATAAGACACCAGGATTCTTGGCCTCTGGAGGAGATGAATTCAATCCAGAGCCAGAGACGAGGCTGGATCCATCAGAGCTTTTGTGTAATAAAGTTGTATTAAAGTATAAAGAAGGCAGCAAAAGCTTCTGATATAGGCATCAGAAGGGGACAGAAAGAGTACCCCCCTGCTAGTCTTCAGCTGGATGTTATATAGTCACTAGCAGTCTGTTAATGAAAGGAAAGGAATGTCTTAAAACTCAGAATGACACCAGGCCCCTCATCCATAAGATGCATTTTGGGATAATCTTGGCACCAGATGATTCATCTTAGGCCATAAAATGATTGACTTAAATCTTGTAGAAGGGCAGATTACCATACAAATAGTTTCATTTACATAGATTAGGGAAACAATATCTGAGTATAACATACTGAGTATACAAACATACTGGTTTGTCAAGTAGGTTCTGAGCCATCAGGCGGAACTGACTTGAAGACAGAGCCTGGGGTAAATGCATAGTACATTAACATAGCTTAAGACAAGCATTTCCATAAGAAAAAATGTATTGGTTAACTCAAGGTTTGAGAGTAGTTAGCTTCAGGTGAAACCAGGTGTCATTATGGCAACACAGTATTTTAAGAGAAACCTCCTTTTAAATTTGTATAGAGAAGGAAAAAAAATCGCTAGTTTGTTTCCTCCTGCCACTTAATTAAAAATTAAAATTAATTTTAAAATTAAAATGAGATTAAAAATGTCTGACACTTGCAGCCTATTTCCTCTGTTTGGAGACCTTTAGCCTTCCTACCTGTTACCCTCTCAGTATCCTGAAATTTTATTTCCAATTGTCATATCTTTATCTCAGATTGATCTTTTTTGTCACTATGTAGTGTCCTTTGTCTCTTGTAACTGTCTCTATTTTAAAGCCTATTTTGTCTGATATGAGTATTTCAAGTCCAGCTTTCTTTTGATTACCATTTCTGTGTAATATATATTTTCATCCTCTCACTTTTAGTCTGTATGATTCCTAGATTTAAAATGGGCTTTTTCCCACCTTAGACTGAGGGACACATACAGACTGAAAGTAAGGGGATGGGAGAAGCTATTCCATGCAAATAGAAAACAAAAGAAAGCTGGGAGAGCAATGCTCACATCAGACAAAATAGACTTTGTAATATAGACTGCTATAAGAGAGAAAGTACAGTAGATAATGATCAACAGTTCAAACCAAGAAGGTATGACAATTATAAATATATATGCACTCAACATAGTAGCGCCTCAATATGCAAGGCAAATATGAACAACCAAAAAGGAGAAATCTACAGTAACACAATAATATTGGTGGACATTAATACCACACTTTAATTAATGGGCAGATCATCTGGGTGAAAATTAGTAAGGAAACACAGGCCCTAAGTGACACTTTAGATGAGTTGGACTTAGTTGATATTTATAGAGCATTACATCCAAAAACAGCAGACTACATATTCTTCTCAAGTGCACATGGAACATTCTCCTGGATTAAGCACATACGGGGCAACAAGGTGAGCCTTGGTAAATTTAAGAAAATTGAAATAATATCAAGTATCTTTTCTGATTACAACTCTATGAGATTAGAAATAAACTTCAAGAAAATAAATTCTAAAAAACAGAAACACACGGTGGCTCGACAATATGCTACTAAACAAACAATAGATCACTGAAGAAATCAAACAGGAAATTAAAATATATATATATATATCTAGAAACAATGAAAATGAAAGCACAATCGTCCAAAATGTATGGGATGCCGCAAAAGCAATTTTAAGAGGGAATTTTATAACAGTACAATCTTATGTCAAGAAATAAGAAAAATGTCAAATAAACAACCTAACTTTACATGTAAAACAACTAGAAAAAGAGGAACCAATGACACACAAAATTAGTAGAAGGAAAAAAATCGTAAACATCAGAGGAGAAATAAATGAAATAAAGACAAAGAAAACAAATACAAAGATTAATGAAACTAAAAGCTAGTTCTTTGAAAAGATAAACAGAATTGATAAACCATTAGCCAGACTCATCAAGAAAAAAGAGAGAATTCTCAAATCATTAGAAATGAAAAAGAAGTTACAACTGACATCACAGAAATAACAAGGATCATAACAGACTACTATGAGCAACTGTATGCAAATAAAATGGACAACTTGGAAAAATTTACAAATTCTTAGAAAGATACAGTCTCCCTAGACTGAACCAGAAAAAAAAAAAAAAAAGATAATATGAGCAGGCTAAACAAAAGCACTGAAAATGAAATTATGACTCAAAATGAAAAAGTCCAGGACCTGAATGAAAAACAAAGTCCAAGACCTGATGATTTTACATGAAAATTTTATCAAACATTTAGCAAAGAGTTGCCACCTATCATTCTGAAACTATTCCAAAAATTGCAGAGGAAAGAAAACTTTCAAACTCATTGTATGAGCCCACCGTCACCCTGATACTAAAAGTACATGAAGATACAAAAAAAAAAAAAAGAAAGAAAGAAAGAAAATTACAGGCCAATATAACCAATGAACATAAATGCAAAACTCCTCAACAAAACATTAGCAGTCCATATATAACAATATATTTAAAAGATCATATATCATGATCAAGTGGAATTCAAGGGTTGCAGCCCAGGGATGCAAGTGTTTTTCAACATCTGCAAATCAATCAATGTAATACACCATATGAATAAATTTAAAATAAAAACCATATGATCATTTCAATACATGCAAAAAAAGTTTTTTTTACCAAATTCAGCACCCATTCATGATAAAAACTCTCCAGAAAATGGGCATAGAGGGAATATACATCAGCATAATAAAGGACATATATGACAAACCTAGAGCTAACATCATACTCAGTGATAAAAAGTTGAAAGCATTCTCTCTAAGGTCAGAAACAAGACAAGGATGTCCATGCTAGCCACTTTTCTGCAACATAACTTTGGAAGTACTAGTATAGCAATCACAGAAGTAAAGGAAATTCAAGTTGGAAAAGAAGAACTTGTCACTGTTTGCACATGACATGATCCTATACATAGAAAATCCTAAAGATGCTATCAGGAAACTACTAAGACCCATCAATGAATTTTATTAAAATAAAAGTTGTTGTTGGTCAGTCTTTAAGTCATGTCTGACACTTTGTGACCCCATGAACTGCAACACTCTGGGCTTCCCTGTCCTTGACCATCTCCCAGAGTTTGCTCAAACTCATGTCCATTGAGTCATTGATGCCTTCCAACCATGTCATTCTCTGTTAACCCCTTCTCCTCCTGACCTCAATATTTCCCAGCATCAGGGTCTTTTCCAATGGGTCAGCTCTTCACATCAGATGACCTAACTATTAGAGCTTCAGCTTCAGCATCAGTCCTTCCAATGAATATTCAGGGTTGATTTCCTTTGGGATTGACTTGTTTGATCTTGCTGTCCAAGGAACTCTCAAGTGTCTTCTCCAGCACCACAGTTCAAAATTTGCAGGCTACAAAATTAATACACATAAATTAGTTGCATTTCTATACACTAACAGCAAAATATCAGAAATAAATATTCAAGAAATAATTCAATTTATCACTGCATCAAAAAGAATAAAATACCTATGAATATACCTACCTAAAGAGACAAAAGACTTGTAGTCTGAAAAGTATAAGATGGTAATGAAAGAAATCAAAGAGGCCATAAACAGATGGAAAGATATACCATGTTCATGGATTGGAAGAATCAATATTGTCAAAATTACTATATTGCCCAAGGCAATGTACAGATTCAATTCAATCCCTATCAAATTGCAAATGGCATTTTTCATGGAATTAGAACACAAAATCTCAAAATTTGTATGGAGACGCAAAAGACCCTGAATATCCAAGGCACTCTTGAGAAAAAATGGAGCTAGAGTTATCTGGATCCTTGACTTCAGAATATACTACAAAGCTATAACCATCAAAACAGTGTGGTACTGGCACAAAAATAGAAATACAGGTTACTGGAACAGGATAGAAATCCCAGAAATAAGCCCATGCACCTATGGTCAATTAATCCATGACAAAGGGGGCAAAAGCACACAATGTTGAAAATACAGACTTTTCAACAAATAGTGCTGGGGAAACTGGAAAGCTACATGTTAAAAATGAAGTTGTTTTATTTATGGAGTTGAAGAATGATATAATTTCATTTTTAACACAAAACGGATTAAAGACCTAAATGTGAGACCAATCACTATAAAACTCCTAGAGGAAAGCATAGGCAGAACACCCTATACATAAATTGCATCAATATCTTTTTCAATCCATCTCCAAGAATAATAGAAATAAATACAAAAATAAGCAAATGAGACTTACTTAAACTCAAAAGCTTTTGCACAATTTTTGGAAGGAAATGATATACGAAGAAAAAGACAACCCACAGATTGAGATAAAATATTTTCAAATATTGTGACTGTAAGGGATTAGTCTCCAAAATTTATAAATAGTACATGATGCTTAACAGCATCAAAACAAAAACCCAATCAAAAAATGGGCAGAAGACCTAAATACACATTTCTCCAACGACATACAGATGATGAATAGGCACATGAAAAGATGTTCAATATTGCTAATTATTAGAGAAATGTAAATAAAAATTGGCATCACTGACTTGATTGACCTGAGTCTGAGCAATCTCTGGGAGGTGCTGATGGACAGGGAAGCCTGCTGTGCTGCAGTCCATGGGGTCACAAAGATTCAGGCACAAATGAGCAACTGAACTGACTGAACTGAAATCAAAACTAAAATGAGGTATCATCTCACACCAGCCAGAATGACTAGTATCAAAAAATCCAAAGATAATAAATGCTGGAGAGAAGGGAACCTTCCTACACTGTTGCTGGGAATGAAGACTGGTACAGCTACTATGGAGAACAGTATGAAGGTTCCTTAAAAAATAAAAGTAGAGCTACCATATGGCTCTGCAATCCCACTCCTGAGCATATATCCAGAGAAAAACATAATCCAAAAGGATAAATGCACCCCAATGTTCATTCTACCACTGTTCACAATAGTCAAGATATGGAAGCAATCAAAATGTCAATAAACAGAGGAATTGGATAAAGAAGATGTGGTACATATAAACAATGGAATATTACTCAGCTGTTAAAAAGAATTAAATATTCCCACTTGCTGCAACGTTGATGGACCTAGGTAGTGAGGAGTGCTTCTCAGGTGCCCTAGTAGTAAAAAGAAAAAACCCTCCTGCCAATGCAGGAGACAAGAGATGTGGGTTCAATCCTTGGGTCAGGAAGATCCACTGAAGGAGGGCATGGCAACCCACTCCAGTATTTTTGCCTGGAAAATCCCTTGGAAAGAGGAGCCTGGCAGGCTATGGTCCATAAGGTCACAAAGAGTTAGACTTGACTGAAGTGACTTAGCATGCACACACACAGAGAGTATCATATTGAGTGAAGTCAGACAGAGAAGGAGGAATATGATATGATATCCCTTATATGTGGAATCTAAAAAGAAATGATAAAGATGAACTTACTTATAATATAGAAACAGGTTCACAGAGAATGAGCTTATGGTTGCCATGTGAACGATGTGGGAAAGGGATAATTAGGGAGTTTGGGGTGGACATGTACACACTGCTATCTTTAAAATGGAAAACCAACGAGGGCCTACCTACTGTATAGTACATGGAATTCTGTTCAGTGTTATGTGTTAGCCTGAATGGGAAGAGAGTTTGCAAAAGAATGGATAAATGGATATGTATGGCTGAGTCCCTTCACTGTTTACCTGCAACTATCACAAGATTGTTTATCTGTCAGGGGACATTTAACTTTAAGGAATCCAATATGTTGCATTTTTGTGTGTGTGTGTGTGTGCCATTTTTCAAGGATTCTCTGTTCCTTATCAGTTCCTATTCCAGGAATGAGTAGAACTGCATGAAGCTCTCAGGCCTGAGATCATGAGAAATGGTATCTTGTTTGGATTACTTTCAGTAACTCCCTTCAGTGACTCTTTTCAGTGTCAGCGACCTTTTGTGTATTAGACTATCCATATTGTGGCTATTGACAAAATTTCATCCTGTGTAATATCTGAGTAATCATCTTACTAAAGATATATAAGCCTGCATTTCTGCTAATAAAATAACTTTGCTCCATCAGAGCTTGGGTCCCCGTCTCTCTCTCTCTTTCTCTCTCCTCCATCCAGCTAATTCTTTGGAGCATAGAAACCCGCTGAGCTCATTCTCCTGCCAGGGCTTCCAAGACCCCCTCGAGAGGGCGCCCTGTACCTTCGTGAGTGGTGCAAACCCTGTTCAAGGGTGTTATTGGTTCTCTTTGTAAACCAGGGAATATTAGCTTCTTTCACTCTCTCATTCTTATCATCGACTCTGGACTGCCAGGTCCCAGTCCATTGAAGGACTGCAACAAGTGACACCTGAACAGGAGCCTGGTACACGTGGCATTTCAGATGGAGTGACTCAGGATCTACTGAGGTAGGTAAGTACTAAAACATGGGTCAAACAGCTGGAAAGGCCCATCATTTCTCTACTTTATTTCACCATTTGTTTAAAGTTCAGGGACTTTTGGTTTCACGCCAACGAATAGAGGCTTGCCTTCAAACAGTAGTCGAGCATAATCCCTGGTTCCCTGATGAAGGCAGTTTTGATTTAGAAATTTGACACTGGGTCAAAGAAAGTGTTGAACTAGCCGCCAGGCAGGGAAAAGTATTCCAATTGACTTTTGGCCCCTATGGGCTCTCATTAAAGCTGTAATGCTGCCACTTCAAGGTAATTCTAGCCTTCACAATATTCAACAACAGACAGAGCACTTGTTACATGAATATGAATTAGATGATGAAACTTTACAAAAGGCCCAGTTAGAACAACATAAAATATTTCAGAATTTTCCTACAAGCCCTTCCCCAGCTGCTCCAAACGCTCCTCCTCCTCCTCTGCCAGCAGGCACAAATCCAAAAGTCTCTACTTTGCTAGAACCTAATGATCAGACTTTATTTTTGGGGACTCCAAAATCACTGCAGATGGTGACTGAAGCCATGAAATTAAAAGACACTTACTCCTTGGAAGGAAAGTTATGACCAAACTAGATAGCATATTAAAAACCAGAGACATTGCTTTGCCAACAAAGGTCCGTCTGATCAAGGCTATGGTTTTTCCAGTGGTCAGGTATGGATGTGAGAGTTGGACTGTGAAGAAAGCTGAGCACTGAAGAATTGATGCTTTTGAGCTATGGTGTTGGAGAAGACTCTTGAGAGTCCCTTGGATTGCAAGGAGATCCAACCAGTCCATCCTAAAGGAAATCAGTCCTGGGTGTTCACTGGAAGGACTGATGCTGAAGCTGAAACTCCAAAACTTTGGCCACCTCATGTGAAGAGTTGACTCATTGGAAAAGACCCTGATGCTGAGAGGGATTGGGGCAGAAGGAGAAGGGGACGACAGAGGATGAGATGGCCAGATGGCATCACCAACTCGATGGACATGTGTTTGAGTAAACTCCGGGAGTTGGTGATGGACAGGGAGGTCTGGCATGCTGCAATTCATGGGGTTGCAGAGTCGGACACAACTGAGCAACTGAACTGAACTGAACTGAATGATTCTGACGATTCTCCTGAGACACCTTTTGACACCAAAACTGGCAATACTTTTCTGGATAATAATGATGAGTCCTTAGCACAAACTCATATTTGCAAAAAATTGACACTTGCTCGCTCTAGTCCGTGACAGAGGCTCTCTGAGTTTGCAAATGGCTTTGCAATTACAAATCTCTGAAGCCGGTGGTTTCTCCACCTTTCCAGTTTTAAGAAATCCTGATGCTCAAGGACACATAATACCTCAATATGAAGGTATTAGTGTTTTTTTTTTTTTTTTTTACATACAACAAATGAAAAAGGCTGTAACTATGTATGGCCCACATTCGCTTTTTACTAAATGCTATGGCATCTTCTATTGGAAACTTTATTCCTTATGATTGGCAAATTTTAGTAAAAGCTCTCCTTAAACCAGGAAAATATCTTCAATGGACAATGTGGTTTCATGATATAGTCAGAGATCATGCTAAAAAAAAAAAAAATGCTCGAGCTAACACACCCCAAAACCAAATTACTTTTGAAATGTTAACTGACACCGGACAACTTGATGCCATAGAAGCTCAAATAAAATGCCCTCCCTTGTTACATAAACAATTAAAAACAGGGTCCCTTAAAGCTTGGAATCAAATTACTCCTCAAGGAGAGCCTATAAGTAACTACACTAAAATATTACAAGGACCTAATGAAAGTTATGCTGATGTTTTAGCTAGATTAAAAACTACTATATCCTATATTGTAATCGAAGAAGAAGCCAAAAACAGCTAGAAAAATTACTTGCTTATGAAAATGCAAACCAGAAATGTCAAAAAGCTATTGCTCCAATTCCTGAGACTGGGACTACTATTGATTATTTAAAGGCTTGTCACAATCTAAGATTAGAAACTCAAAAGATGCAAATGCTAGCTGAAACAACGGCTGCTGCCTTTAGAAAGAAAAATGAAAGATGTTTTACATGTGGAGATAACAACCGTTTAAAAAGAGACTGCCCTCGCTACTGTAAAGAAATGCATTGGGCCAAAGATTGTAAATCTAAATTTAATATTGAAAGAAAACCTATTACAGGAAACTCCAAGCAAGGGAACCCCTAGGTCCCCTTCAACAAAAACCAGGGGCAAATTCCATCTTTTCCCTCAAACAGTCAACATCCGGCAATGTTGCCATCAATATACCAGCCCTAAATGATTTTCTCCTATACCCTCAAGCAGTCCCTTCTAAAATACCTGCAGGACTTTTTGAGTCCCTGCCCCCACAAACCTTCGGTCTTTTGCTCGGCTGATCTAGTTAGACTTCTAAAGAAATTACTGTTCACCCTAGAGTAATTAATTCAGATTATAAAGGAGAAATTCAAATCATGATGTCATCCCAGATTCTATGACAATTCAAAAGGGGGACATAATTGCTCAATTACTTCTTTTGCCTTACATTTCTATTAACTCCTCTAATGATGTACAGACAGGCAGATTCAGCAGTACAGATCAAAAACAATCTTTATGGACATCATTGATATCTGAATATGCCCAAATAAATATAAGTATCAAAATAAATGATAAAAGATTTTCTGGTCTCCTCGACACTAGATCTAATATTACTATTATTTCCAAATACTTACGGCTCAAATCTTGGCCTATACAAAAATCTCTTTCCAAATTGCAGAAATTTCTCAAACCAAAGTACAAAAAATTTATCAAAATGTTCAAATCTACCCATACGAAAGACCAAAAGGCCAGCCTGCAGCATTAAGACCTTATGTGATAGATGCACCCCTTGATCTAATAAGAAGGGACTTATTCATGCAGTGACAAACTCAGATGTACATTCCACATTTTTCCTAGGGGCCACTGCTCATTTAACAAACAAAACAATTATTAACATAACTTGAAAGAATGGCGAGCTTATTTAGACAGAGCAATGGCCCTTATGAAAAAAAAAAAAAATACAGGTGGCCTAGAGGAACAACCCCATGTCCAAGGAGCAGTGGCTGCGTGGGTACAGGAGGGCCGAGAGGAGCTACTCCACGTTGAAGGTCAGGAGGTGTGGCCGTGAAGAGATACCCCTTGTCCAAGGTAAGGAGGAGCAGCTGCGCTTTGCTGGAGCAGCCGTGAAGAGATACCCTATGTCCAAGGTAAGAGAAACCCAAGTAAGAGGGTAGGGGTTGTGAGAGGGCATCAGAGGGCAGACACACTGAAACCATAATCACAGAAAACTAGCCAATCTGACATGGACCACAGTCTTGTCTAACTCAATGAAACTAAGACATGCCATGTGGGGCCATCCAAGACGGACAGGTCATGGTGGAGAGGTTTGGCAGAATGTGGTCCACTGGAGAAGGGAATGGCAAACCACTTCAGTATTCTTGCCTTGAGAACCCCATGAACAGTAGGAAAAGGCAAAATGATAGGATACTGAAACAGAAACTCCCCAGATTGGTAGGTGCCCAATATGCTACTGGAGATCAGTGGAGAAATAACTCCAGAAAGAATGAAGAGACAGAGCCAAAGCAGAAACAACACCCAGTTGTGGATGTGACTGGTGATGGAAGCAAGGTCCGATGCTATAAAGAGCAATATTTCATAGGAACCTGGGATGTTAGATCCATGAATCAAGGCAAATTGGAAGTGGTCAAACAGGAGACAGCAAGAGTGAATGTTGACATTCTAGGAAGCAGCAAACTAAAATGTACGGGAACGGGTGAATTTAACTCAGGTGACCATTATATCTACTACTGTGGCCAGGAATCCCTTAGAAGAAATGGAGTAGCCATCATAGTCAACAAAAGAGTCCAAAATGCAGTACTTGGATGCAATCTCAAAAACGACAGAATGATCTCTGTTCATTTGCAAGGCAAACCGTTCAATATCACGGTAATCCAAGCCTATGCCCTAACCAGTAATGCTGAAGAAGCTGATGTTGAATGGTTCTATGAAGGCCTCCAAGATCTTTTAGAACTAACACGCAAAAAAGACGTCCTTTTCATTACAGGGGACTAGAATGCAAAAGCAGGAAGTCAAGAAACACCTGGAGTAACAGGCAAATTTGGCCTTGGAGTAAGGAATGAAGCAGGGCAAAGGCTAATAGAGTTTTGCCAAGAGAACACACTGGTCATAGCAAACACCCTCTTCCAACAACACAAGAGAAGACTCTACACATGGACATCACCAGATGGTCAACACCAAAATCAGATTGATTATATTCTTTGCAGCCAAAGGTGGAGAAGCTCTATACAGTCAGCAAAAACAAGACAAGGAGCTGACTGTGGCTCAGATCATGAACTCCTTATTGCCAAATTCAGATTTAAATTGAAGAAGGTAGGGAAAACCACTAGATCATTCAGGTATGACCTAAATCAAATCCCTTATGATTATACAGTGGAAGTGAGAAATAGATTTAAGGGACTAGATCTGACAGACAGAGTGCCTGATGAACTATGGACAGAGGTTCATGACATTGTACAGCAGTCAGGGATCAAGACCATCCCCATGGAAAAGAAAGGCAAAAAGGCAAAATGGTTGTCTGAGGAGGCCTTACAAATAGCTGTGAAAGAAGAGAAGCAAAAAGCAAAGGAGAAAAGAAAAGATATTTCCATTTGAATACAAAGTTCCAAAGAATAGCAAGGAGAGATAAGAAAGCCTTCCTCAGCGATCAGTGCAAAGAAATAGAAGAAAACAACAGAATGTGAAAGACTAAAGATCTCTTCAAGGAAATTAGAGATACCAAGGGAACATTTCATGCAAAGATGGGTTCGATAAAGGACAGAAATGGTATGGACCTAACAGAAGCAGAAGATATTAAGAAGAGGTGGCAAGAATACACAGAAGAACTGTACAAAAAAGATCTTCATGACCCAGATAATCATGATGGTGTGATCACTCACCTAGAACCAGACATCGTGGAATGTGAAGTCAAGTAGGCCTTAGAAAACATCACTACGAACAAAGCTAGTGGAGGTGATGGAATTCCAGTTGAGCTATTTCAAATCCTGAAAGATGATGCTGTGAAAGTGCTGCACTCAATATGCCAGCAAATTTGGAAAACTCAGCAGTGGGTACAAAACTGGAAAAGGTCAGTTTTCATTCCAATCCCAAAGAAAGGCAATCCCAAAGAATGCTCAAACTACCTCACAATTGCACTCATCTCACACATAAAGTAATGCTCAAAATTCTCCAAACCAGGCTTCAGCAATATGTGAACTGTGAACATCCAGATGTTCCAGCTGGTTTTAGCAAAGGCAGAGGAACCAGAGATCAAATTGCCAACATTTGCTGGATCATTGAAAAAGCAAGAGAATTCCAGAAAAACGTCTATTTCTCCTTTATTGACTATGTCAAAGCCTTCAACTGTGTGGATCACAACAAACTGTGAAATATTCTGAAAGAGATGAGAATACCAGACCACCTGACCTGCCTCTTAAGAAACCTATATGCAGGTCAGGAAGCAACAGTTAGAACTCTACATGTAACAACAGACTGGTTCCAAATAGGAAAAGGAATGCGTCAAGGCTGTATATTGTCACCCTGCTCATTGGAAGAAGCACAATCAAGATTGACAGCAGAAATATTAATAACATCAGATATGCAGATGACACCACTCTTATGGCAGAAAGTGAAGAGGAACTAAAAAGCCTCTTGATGAAAGTGAAAGAGAAGAGTGAAAAAGTTGGCTTAAAGCTCAACATTCAGAAAACTAAGTTCATGTCATCTGGTCCCATCACCTCATGGGAAATAGATGGGGAGACAGTGGAAACAGTGGCTGACTGTATTTTGGGGGGGGGGGCTCCAAAATCACTGCAGATGGTTACTGCAGCCATGAAATTGAAAGAGGCTTACTCCTTGGAAGGAAAGTTATGACCAACCTAGATAGCATATTAAAAACCAGAGACATTATTTTGCCAACAAAGGTCCATCTGGTCAAGGCTATGGTTTTTCCAGTGGTCAGGTATGGATGTGAGAGTTGGACTGTGAAGAAAGCTGAGTGCAAAAAAAATTGATGCTTTTGAACTGTGGTGTTGGAGAAGTCTCTTGAGAGTCCCTTGGACTGCAAGGAGATCCAACCAGTCCATCCTAAAGGAGATCAATCCTGGGTGTTCACTGGAAGGACTGATGCTGAAGCTGAACCTCCAGTACTTTGGCCACCTCATGCAAAGATTTGACTCATTGGAAAAGACCCTGATGCTGGGAGGTATTGGGGCAGGAGCAGAAGGGGATGACAGAGGATGAGATGGCTGGGTGGCATCAGTGACTCGATGAGCATGAGTTGGAGTAAACTCCGGGAGTTGGTGATGGACGGGGAGGTCTGGCGTGCTGCGATTCATGGGGTTGCAAAGAATCGGACACAACTGAGCGACTGAACTGAACTGAAAGCACTTATAGACACACAGTTAAAATTAAAACATATTGAGGAATCTTGCTCTCCTTGGAACTCTCCTTTTTTTGTTATAAAAAGAAAATCTAACAAATGGCATCTCTAACAGATGTTAGAAAAGTTAATGCATCTGTGAAACCTATGGGTACATTACAACCAGAGGTACCATCACCTACTACTGTTCCTTAAAATTGGCACATTCTTACTACTGATTTACAAAATTGCTTTTTTTTTTTCTTTTTCTTTTCCTTTATTTATTTATTTATTTTCCAGTGGGTTTTGTCATACATTGATATGAATCAGCCATAGATTTACACGTATTCCCCATCCCGATCCCCCCTCCCACCTCCCTCCCCACCCGATTCCTCTGGGTCTTCCCAGTGCACCAGGCCCGAGCACCTGTCTCATGCATCCCATCTGGGCTGGTGATCTGTTTCACCATAGATAATATACATGCTGTTCTTTCGAAACATCCCACCCTCGCCTTCTCCCACAGAGTCCAAAAGTCTGTTCTGTACTTCTGTGTCTCTTTCTCTGTCCTGCATATAGGGTTGTTGTTACCATCTTTCTAAATTCCATATATATGTGTTAGTATGCTGTAATGTTCTTTATCTTTCTGGCTTACTTCACTCTGTATAATGGGCTCCAGTTTCATCCATCTCATTAGAACTGGCTCAAATGAATTCTTTTTAATGGCTGAGTAATATTCCCATGGTGTATATGCACCACAGCTTCCCCATTCATTCATCTGCTGATGGGCATCTAGGTTGCTTCCATGTCCTGGCTATTATAAACAGTGCTGTGATGAACATTGGGGTACACGTGTCTGTTTCAGATCTGGCCTCCTCAGTGTGTATGCCCAGAAGTGGGATTGCTGGATCATATGGCAGTTCTATTTCCAGTTTTTTAAGAAATCTCCACACTGTTTTCCATAGCGGCTGTACTAGTTTGCATTCCCACCAATAGTGTAAGAGGATTCCCTTTTCTCCACACCCTCTCCAGCATTTATTGCTTGTAGACTTTTGGATAGCAGCCATCCTGACTGGCGTGTAATGGTACCTCGTTGTGGTTTGACTTGCATTTCTCTGATAATGAGTGATGTTGAGCATCTTTTCATGTGTTTGTTAGCCATCTGTATGTCTTCTTTGGAGAAATGTCCGTCTAGTTCTTTGGCCCATTTTTTGATTGGGTCATTTATTTTTCTGGAATTGAGCTTCAAGAGTTGCTTGTATATTTTTGAGATCAATCCTTTGTCTGTTTCTTCATTTGCTATTATTTTCTCCCAATCTGAGGGCTGTCTTTTCACCTTGCTTATAGTTTCCTTTGTTGTGCAAAAGCTTTTAAGTTTCATTAGGTCCCATTTGTTTATTTTTGCTTTTATTTCCAATATTCTGGGAGGTGGGTCATAGAGGATCCTGCTGTGGTTTATGTCAGAGAGTGTTTTGCCTATGTTCTCCTCTAGGAGTTTTATAGTTTCTGGTCTTACATTTAGATCTTTAATCCATTTTGAGTTTATTTTTGTGTATGGTGTTAGAAAGTGTTCTAGTTTCATTCTTTTACAAGTGGTTGACCAGCTTTCCCAGCACCACTTGTTAAAGAGGTTGTCTTTTTTCCATTGTATATCCTTGCCTCCTTTGTCAAAGATAAGGTGTCCATAGGTTCGTGGATTTATCTCTGGGCTTTCTATTCTGTTCCATTGATCTATATTTCTGTCTTTGTGCCAGTACCATACTGTCTTGATGACTGTGGCTTTGTAGTAGAGTCTGAAGTCAGGCAGGTTGATTCCTCCAGTTCCATTCTTCTTTTTCAAGATTACTTTGGCTATTCGAGGTTTTTTGTATTTCCATACAAATTGTGAAATTATTTGTTCTAGTTCTGTGGAAAATACCGTTGGTAGCTTGATAGGGATTGCATTGAATCTATAGATTGCTTTGTGTAGAATAGCCATTTTGACAATACTGATTCTTCCAATCCATGAGCATGGTATGTTTCTCCATCTGTTTGTGTCCTCTTTGATTTCTTTCATCAGTGTTTTATAGTTTTCTATGTATCAGTCTTTTGTTTCTTTAGGTAGATATACTCCTAAGTATCTTATTCTTTTTGTTGCAATGGTGAATGGTATTGTTTCCTTAATTTCTCTTTCTGTTTTTTCATTGTTAGTATATAGGAATGCAAGGGATTTCTGTGTGTTAATTTTATATCCTGCAACTTTACTATATTCATTGACTAGCTCTAGTAATTTTCTGGAAGAGTCTTTAGGGTTTTCTATGTAGAGGATCATGTCATCTGCAAAGAGCAAGAGTTTCACTTCTTCTTTTCCTATCTGGATTCCTTTTCTTTCTTTTTCTGCTCTGATTGCTGTGGCCAAAACTTCCAACACTATGTTGAATAGTAGTGGTGAGAGTGGGCACCCTTGTCTTGTTCCTGATTTCAGGGGAAATGCTTTCAATTTTTCACCATTGAGGGTGATGCTTGCTGTGGGTTTGTCATATATAGCTTTTATTATGTTGAGGTATGTTCCTTCTATTCCTGCTTTCTGGAGAGTTTTAATCATAAATGGGTGTTGAATTTTGTCAAAGGCTTTTTCTGCATCTATTGAGATAATCATATGGTTTTTATCTTTCAATTTGTTAATGTGGTGTATTACATTGATTGATTTGCGGATATTAAAGAATCCTTGCATTCCTGGGATAAAGCCCACTTGGTCGTGGTGTATGATTTTTTTAATATGTTGTTGGATTCTGTTTGCTAGAGTTTTGTTAAGGATTTTTGCATCTATGTTCATCAGTGATATTGGCCTGTAGTTTTCTTTTTTTGTGGCATCTTTGTCTGGTTTTGGAATTAGGGTGATGGTGGCCTCATAGAATGAGTTTGGAAGTTTACCTTCCTCTGCAATTTTCTGGAAGAGTTTGAGTAAGATAGGTGTTAGCTCTTCTCTAAATTTTTCTTAGAATTCAGCTGTGAAGCCATCTGGTCCTGGGCTTTTGTTTGCTGGAAGATTTTTGATTACAGTTTCGATTTCCTTGCTTGTGATGGGTCTGTTAAGATCTTCTATTTCTTCCTGGTTCAGTTTTGGAAAGTTATACTTTTCTAAGAATTTGTCCATTTCTTCCAAGTTGTCCATTTTATTGGCATAGACCTGCTGGTAGTAGTCTCTTATGATCCTTTGCATTTCAGTGTTGTCTGTTGTGATCTCTCCATTTTCATTTCTAATTTTGTTAATTTGGTTCTTCTCTCTTTGTTTCTTAATGAGTCTTGCTAATGGTTTGTCAATTTTGTTTATTTTTTCAAAAAACCAGCTTTTAGCTTTGTTGATTTTTGCTATGGTCTCTTTAGTTTCTTTTGCATTTATTTCTGCCCTAATTTTTAAGATTTCTTTCCTTCTGCTAACTCTGGGGTTCTTCATTTCTTCCTTCTCTAATTGCTTTAGGTGTAGAGTTAGGTTATTTATTTGGCTTTTTTCTTGTTTCTTGATGTAAGCCTGTAATGCTATGAACCTTCCCCTTAGCACTGCTTTTACAGTGTCCCATAGGGTTTGGGTTGTTGTGTTTTCATTTTCATTCGTTTCTATGCATATTTTGATTTCTTTTTTGATTTCTTCTATGATTTTTTGGTTATTCAGAAGCGTGTTATTTAGCCTCCATATGTTTGAATTTTTAACAATTTTTTTCCTGTAATTGAGATCTAATCTTACTGCACTGTGGTCAGAAAAGATGACTGGAATGATTTCAATTTTTTTGAATTTCCCAAGACCAGATTTATGGCCCAGGATGTGATCTATTCTGGAGAAGGTTCCGTGTGCACTTGAGAAAAAGGTGAAGTTGATTGTTTTGGGGTGAAATGTCCTATAGACATCAATTAGGTCTAGCTGGTCCATTGTGTCTTTTGAGGTTTGTGTTTCCTTGTTAATTTTATGTTTAGTTGATCTATCCATAGTTGTGAGTGGGGTATTAAAGTCTCCCACTATTATTGTGTTACTATTAATTTCCTCTTTCATACTCGTTAGTATTTGCCTTACATATTGCGGTGCTCCTATGTTGGGTGCATATATATTTATAATTGTTATATCTTCTTCTTGGATTAATCCTTTGATCATTATGTAGTGTCCTTCTTTGTCTCTTTTCACATCCTTTACTTGAAAGTCTATTTTATCTGATATGAGTATTGCGACTCCTGCTTTCTTTTGGTCTCCGTTTGCGTGAAATATTTTTTCCAGCCCTTCACTTTTAGTCTGTATGTGTCTCTTGCTTTGAGGTGGGTCTCTTGTAGACAGCTTATATAGGGGTCTGGTTTTTGTATCCATTCAGCCAATCTTTGTCTTTTGGTTGGGGCATTCAACCCATTTACATTTAAGGTAATTATTGATAGGTGTGGTCCTGTTGCCAGTTACTTTGTTGTTTTGGGTTCACGTTTATACAGCCTTTCTGTGTTTCCTGTCTAGAGAAGATCCTTTAGCATTTGTTGAAGAGCTGGTTTGGTGGTGCTGAATTCTCTCAGCTTTTGCTTGTCTGTAAAGCTTTTGAATTCTCCTTCATATCTGAATGAGATCCTTGCTGGGTACAGTAATCTAGGTTGTAGGTTATTTTCTTTCATTACTTTCAGTACGTCCTGCCATTCCCTTCTGGCCTGGAGGGTTTCTATTGAAAGATCAGCTGTTATCCTTATGGGAATCCCTTTGTGTGTTATTTGTTGTTTCTCCCTTGCTGCTTTTAATATTTGTTCTTTGTGTTTGATCTTTGTTAATTTGATTAATATGTGTCTTGGGGTGTTTTGCCTTGGGTTTCTCCTGTTTGGGACTCTCTGGGTTTCTTGGACTTGGGTGGCTATTTCCTTCCCCATTTTAGGGAAGTTTTCAGCAATTATCTCCTCGAGTATTTTCTCATGGCCTTTCTTTTTGTCTTCTTCTTCTGGGACTCCTATGATTAAGATTGCTTTTTTAAATATAGCTTTACACCCTTTAGACTGAGAGAGATTCACTTTCTCTCTCCCTTTTCCTAATCACATTGGGCCTCATAAAAGATTTCAATGGTCTGTGTTACCTCAAGGTATGCTTAACAGTCCTACTATTTGTCAAAATTTTGCAGCCAAGGCTTTACATCCAATGTGACAGCGATTCCCTCATACATATATCATTAATGATATATTGTGACTATGAGAAAGAGAAATGATATTTTTGACACTGAATGGCCATGATATTCTTTAGACTCTGGAAAAAACTGATTAAAATAAAATCTTTTTTGAAATTAAAAAACCAGTCTTCTTACACATGCAGTTAAGAAAAAGTTAACTTGTTAAAATCCTTTTTTTGGAGCTCCAACTTTGCCTGAGAAACAAAAACAGGCCTACAAAAAAACCTAAAGTTAACTCTTATCATGTCCTTGGGATACACAGCCCACTCTATCTGGGACTCCAGCCATAAACAAATTGGTGGAACTAAAAAAATATATATATTTTTAATTTCAAGCATAAATTATGTCTGTCTGTCTCTCTAAATTTATCTATGTCTCAATATGTGTCTTTGTTTTTAGATAACATGAAGGTAATGAATACACAGGAACACTTTTATCTTCCTTATCCAGAACAGACTTTACTAGACTCTAACACAATATATTCTTTAAGCCTATAACTGTTGTTAATATAGCTTTATTTGTTTTAAATTTTTAAACTTACCAAAAGGAGATGTTTTGACAAAAGCAGAAAAACATTTCAAGGCATTGAAGGACATCTCCCTTCTTCTGCCCATTTGGTATCAAGACAGTTAACTAATCATTGGAAATCTAGGAAACTAATCTTACAGGGAAAGGGATATACTTGTATTTCTCCAGATGGATCCAAGGAACTCACATGGTTTCCTCTTCAGAAGATTCAACCTAAGGGGGCCCCCAGCATTCAAACTAGAGATGAAACAACAAAATCCCCAAGAGGAAGAAATTCCAATACAAGCCATGGCTTTAAAAATTTCCAAAAAACACCGCACTCCATGCCATCGACTTTATGATCTCCCTACTTGGGGACAGATAAAAACCCTTACTAATCAAGCTGAAAATCTGATTTCTCAATAGTGACTGCCTCGGAATCCTGAAAATATTTTTATTGCTATGTTTGCTTTTTGCTTCCTTTTGCTTCCCCCACTCAGGCTGACTTGATTGGTCACACTTATAGGGCTTATATACCTAACACCCCCCCTTTTATTGTAGGTTATAGAATGGACAGATATGGGACCAATTGTATCCACTAATGACTCAACACATACGCCCCCTCCTTGGAGCTTGGAGGGGCACTCTCATCCTGAGGAAGAAGAAAGACTAATTAACATTTCTCTAGGCTATGAAATCCTTCCTTTATGCATGGGCCCAACAAAATTATGTATTAATGTTAATCGACAAACATGGGCTTTCGTCCTGCCTCCAAAAAAGAACTTCCACACATTGCTTGGACTGTTTACTGCCCTGTCCTTTTATGAAAACCATGTCTATACTACCAAAACTCTAGGAAAATGACAAAAGTTAGAATGTAAGGGGTTTACTTATAAAGAATTTAAGTATACTCCTATTTATTGAGATAAATGTCAAGCTTAATCAGGGAAATTAATGTTTATGGCCAATTACACCACTGTTGATTGGGGTCCCCATGGTATATGGTTATCTAACTGCTCAGATGATATTAACAACACTGTGTGTGACTATGCTACTCAATTAGCCTGGAAGGTTACTAACACTACAATGGAGCATTATCATGAAAAGGACTCCTTGGCTGGCTTGATGGTGAAATGGCAACTTCTCGCCCTCAAATCATCCTCGATAAACAGATTGGGCCTGAAAAATGGGACATCTGGAAACTTACTGCAAGCACCAAAGAACTTGGGACTTAGACTGGACATTTCACAGGGATCAATTGTAATCATAGTAACTATTTCTTTCATTATAATCAACCATATTTCATACAAGCTTGTGTTCCCCTTCCTTTTGTTCTAGCTATAGGGAGTTTACAATTCAATAAGACTTTATGTTCTGTAATTTGTATAAATTACAAATTATATACTTGTCTTAATTCTTCTGTTTCCTTAAGAAATGAATCATTTTTGATTCTTTGATTTTGACATAGTCTGTGGTTACCAATAAATCTCCAGCTGCCCTGGGAAGAAGGTCCCATGGCTGGGCTTGCTTCTCGGTTACTTATTAAACTGCTCCGGTGATCTAAACGATTCATTGGATGGCTGATTCTTGGCATTTGGGGATTAATAGCTATTTGCACCACTGCTGCCAATGCTGGTGTTGCTTTACAAATCTCAATTCAAACACATGATTTTATCCAAAATTGGACTAAAGATGCTCATACTATGTGGGCCACTTAGGCTCAGATAGATGAAGATATTCAAGATGAAATACAGGAACTAAAAACACCATCAAATGGGTTGGAGATCAATTAATAGATTTGCAAAAACAAGTGATGCTAAAGTGTGATTGGAATTCTACTCAATTTTATGTTACTCCAGTTCAATTCAATTATAGTGCCTATGACTGGGAATAAATCAAATTTCATTTACAAAACATACATGATAATGCCTCTCTGAATGTACAATTATTACAAAAAGAAATCTTTGATACCTTTTCTAAAAGTCTGCCCTCCTCCACTAATTTGGAAACTTTAGCTGAACAACTAGCTGATAAATTATCTGGGCTAGACCCACGGGGATGGTTTCAGAGCATTAGTCACAGCATTGGGTCTGGAACTGTAACTTTGGTGATTGTCTTGACAATTATATTTGCTGTTTACCATTGCCTTTATGCAAAAATTGTTAAAACTAAACAAACACATTTGGTCAGGACCTTTTTCACTAAAGCATCTACTGCTGCCTGCTGCCAAGTCACTTCAGTCGTGTCCGACTCTGTGCGACCCCATAGACGGCAGCCCACCAGGCTCTGCCATCCCTGGGATTCTCCAGGCAAGAATCTACAGTCACCCCCAATTATGAAAAATAAAAAGGGGGAATTGTCAGGGGACGTTTAACTTTAAGGAATCCAATATGTTGCATATTTCTTCCTTTGTGTGCCATTTCTCAAGGATTCTCTGTTCCTTATCAGTTCCTATTCCAGGAACGAGTAGAGCCCATGCAGTTCTCAGGACTGAGATAATGAGAAACAGTATCTGCTTGGATTCCTTTCAGTAACTCCCTTCAGTGACTATTTCAGTGTCAGCAACCTTGTATGTATTAGACTATACATATTGTGGCTATTGATAAAATTTCATCCTGTGTAATAGCTGAGTAATCATCTTACTAAAGATATATAAGCCTGCATTTCTGCTAATAAAATAGCTTTGCTCCATCAGAGCTTGGGTCCCTGTGTCTTTCTCTCTCTCTCTCTCTCCCACTCCTCCCGGCTAATTCTCTGGAGTGTAAAAACCCGCCGAGCTCATTCTCCTGCCAGGGCTTCCAAGACCCCCTCGAGAGGGTGCCCTGTACCTTCGTGAGTGGTGCAAACCCTGTTCAAGGGTGTTATTGGTTCTCTTTGTAAACCAGGAAATATTAGCTTCTTTTTCTCTTTCACTTTCTTATCATCAACTCCAGACCGCCAGGTCCCAGGCCATTAAAGGACCACAACATTTATCAATCAGGTATAACCCAATACAAAATAATAAAACTTTTTAAAAAATAAAATGGATCTCTTATAAAGATCATATATATGGATCTTGTTTTTGTATCCATATACCCAGTCTATGTCTTTTCTTTGGAGATTTTAATCCAGCTTCATTTAAGTAATTATTAATATAATTAATTATATTATAACTATCAATATGTATGTTTCTATTGCCATTTTCTTTATAATTTTGTTTGCTTTTATAGCTCTTTTTTCTTCCCTTCTTCTTTTGTTCTCTTGTCTTCTGGTTTCATGACCATATTTAATGTTGTGTTTGGGTTGCTTTTTCTTTTTTGTCTGTATCTATTGTGGTTTTTTGGTTTGCATTTCCCATGAGGTTTTGATAAATACTGGTATATATTTATGTTAATATAAACAGGAGCTACACTTAAGCTGATCTTTTAATTTCAAATGTAATTTCCATTCCCTGCCATTGTACTCTCCTCTTTTCCCAGTTGCTGATATTTTTATAGATTTTCCTCCTCATCCTCTTTAAAAATGTTTATGTATTTGTTTTTGGCTGCATCAGGTCTTATTTGTAGTGTATGAGTCCTTTGTTGTAGTATGTAGGATCTTTTGCTTTGGTACATGGGTTCTTCATTGCAGTGCAAGGGCTTCTCTCTAACTGTGGCTCATGGGCTCCAGAACACATGGGCTCAGTAGTTGCAGTGTGGACTGAGTCACCCCACAGCATGTGGGATCCTAATTTCTTGAACAGTGATCAAACTTATAATCCCTGCATTGAAAGGTTTTTTCCTACCCACTGGACCACAAGGGAAGCCCCCACATTTGTTGATTTTGATATATTTTTGTACAGATGATTTCCTGCTTTTATTGTATATTTGCCTTTACCAGAAAGTTTTCCCATTTGTGATATTTCTTATTTCTACTTGTGGACTCTTTCTTTCCTGCCTGGAGAAGTTCCTTTTGCATTTGTTGTAAAGCTGCTTTAGGAGGAAGGAGGGATATCTTTCTGTATCTCCAGAAAGAAAAGTTGCTCAGTCATGTCTGACTCTTTGCGATGCTATGGACGGTAGCCTACAAGGCTCCTATGTCCATTGGATTTTCCAGGCAAGAGTACTGGAGTGGGTTGCCATTTCCTTCTCCAGGGGATTTTCCCAACGCAGGGATCGAATCCAGGTCTCCCTCACTGCAGACAGATGCTTTACCCTCTGAGCTACCAGGGAAGCCTAAAGCTGTTTTCAGTTCAGTTCATTTCAGTCGCTCAGTCGTTGTCCGACTCTTTGCAACCCCAGGAATCGCAGCACACCAAGGCCTCTCTGTCCATCACCAACTCCCAGAGTTTACTCAAACTCATGTCCATCGAGTCGGTGATGCCATCCAGCCATCTCATCCTCTGCCGTCCCCTTCTACTCCTGCCCCAATCCCTCCCAGCATTAGGGTCTTTTCCAATGAGTCAAATCTTTGCATAAGGTGGCCAAAGTACTGGAGGTTCAGCTTCAGCATCAGTCCATCCAGTGAACACCCAGGATTGATCTCCTTTAGGATGGACTGGTTGGATCTCCTTGCAGTCCAAGGGACTCTCAAGAGACTTCTCCAACACCACAGTTCAAAAGCATCAATTTTTTGGTGCTCAGCTTTCTTCACAGTTCAACTCTCACATCCATACATGACCACTGGAAAAACTGTAGCCTTGACCAGGTGGACCTTTGTTGGCAAAGTAATGTCTCTGCTTTTTAATATGCTATCTAGGTTGGTCATAACTTTCCTTCCAAGGAGTAAGTGTCTTTTAATTTCATGGCTGCAGTCACCATCTGCAGTGATTTTGGAGCCCCCCCCAAAATAAAGTCTGACACTGTTTCCACTGTCTCCCCATCTATTTCCCATGAGGTGATGGGACCAGATGACATGATCTTAGTTTTCTGAATGTTGAGCTTTAAGCCAACTTTTTCACTGTCCTCTTTCACTTTCATCAAGAGGCTTTTTAGTTCCTCTTCACTTTCTGCCATAAGAGTGGTGTCATCTGCATATCTGAGGTTATTGATATTTCTCTCAGCAATCTTGATTCCAGCTTGTGCATCTTCCAGCCCAGCATTTCTCATGATGTATTCTGCATATAAGTTAAATAAGCAGGGTGACAATATACAGCCTTGACGTACTCCTTTTCCTATTTGGAACCAGTCTGTTGTTCCATGTCCAGTTCTAACTGTTGCTTCCTGACCTGCATACAGGTTTCTCAAGAGGCGGGTCAGTTTGTCTGGTATTCCCATCTCTTTCAGATTTTTTCACAGTTTGTTGTGATCCACACAGTTGAAGGCTTTGGCATAGTCAATAGAGCGGAAATAGATGTTTTTCTAGAACTCTCTTGTTTTTTCGATGATCCAGCTGTTTTAGTGGTGCTTAATTCTCTTACCCTTTGCTTGTCTGTAAAGATTTTGATTTATCCATCAAATCTGAATGAAAACCTTGCTGGATAGAGTATTCATAATTGTGGGTTTTTCCCTTCATTACTTTGAATACATCATGTCATTCCCTTCTGCTGAAAAGGAAATCTTTTCGCTGAAAAATCAGCTGATAACCTTATCAGGATTCCCTTGTATATTATTTGTTGCTTTTTCCTTAATGCTTTGAATATTTTTTCTTTGTATTTAATTTTTACTAGTTTGGTTAATATGTGTCTCAGTGTGTTTCTCCCAGAATTTATTCTGTATTGAATTCTCTGACCTGCCTGGATTTGGGTAACCATTTTCTCTCCCATGATAGGGAAGTTTTAGACTATAATCTCTTCAAATATTTTATCAGGCACTTTTTCTCCTTTTATTCTCTTGGGGTTCCTATAATTTGAATGTTGGGGGGCTTAATGTTCCAGAGGTCTCTGAGACTGTTCTCATTTCTTTCCATTTTTTTTCTTTATTCTATTCCTTTGCAGTGATTTGCAGTATTCTGTCTTCCTGCTCACTTCTCCATTCTTTTTGGTTTGGGTAATCTGCTACTGATTCCTTCTAATGTATTTTTCATTTCAGTTATTGTATTATTCATTCCTGTTTGTTCATTAGGTTTTTTAGGTCATTTTAAAACATTTCCTATAGTGTCTTGATCTGTGCCACCAGTCTTTTTCTGAGATCTTGGGTCATCTTTATTGTTACTAGTCTGAATTATTTTTTAGGTAGATTGCCTATCTTCTTTTCATTTAGTTGTTCTTGTAGGTTTTTATCTTGCTACATTATCTGCATCGTATTTCTCTGTCACATCATTTTGTCTGTTTTTGTAATCTCCTTTTCACAGGCTGTGGGAGCATTTAACCTATAAGGCCTGTGGGGCGTTAGTGAAGCTACATGGAGCTGGGGGAAACAGTCTCCACTCTGTATTTCTTGCTTCTGATGTCTGCCCCCTGGTGGATGAGGTTGGTCTAGGGGCTTCTGCAGACTTCCTTGTGGGAGGGAAGTCTGATGGGTGCTGTCTGATGGGTGAAGTTGTGTCTTGTCCCTTTGGTGAGAAGAACCACGTCGGTGGGTGTGTTTTGAGATGACTGTGAGCTTAGTATAACTTTAGGCAGACTGTCTGCTAATGGATTGGACTGTGTTCCTGCCTTGTTGGTTGTTTGGCCTGAGGCATTCCAGCATTGGAGCTTGTGGACTGTTGGATAGGGATGGGTTTTAGTGCCAAAATGGGAATATTTGGAAGAGCTAATGCCAGTTTGCATACCCTGGGATCTCTGCTACCAGTCACCTTGCCCCTACAGTGAGATCCATCCAACTCTTGCTTCCTGAAGTAAACCTCCAAGCCCCCTAGGTAGGTCTAGCCCAGGTTCCCATGGTTTTGCTGCCTTGTGCTCAGTCCCAGTCCATGTAGGTTGTTGTTGTTTTTGCTGCAAGATCTGTATTTAGTATGGATGACTGCCACATCTTTTTTCAGTGTATGCTAATCATTTTCCCCTTGATATGGAATTTGACTGGTGTTGTGGTGACCAGAACTTGTTCAGGATATTGAGGGGGACCTCTGCTTTGCTCTGTGGTTGTCACTGCCCTGCCAGGGGCAAGATCTCCTCAAAACTGTTAAAACAGAAGACACTAGATCTATTTCTTAACTGTGCTTCTGATTTGTGATGTGAAAAGATCCTTTAGCATTAAGAATAATCTTGGTTGTAGGTTTTTCCCATTCATCATTTTAAATATATCCTGCCATTCTCTTCTGGCCTTCAGAGTTTCTGCTGAAAGATCAACTGTTATCCTTATGGGTATCCCCTTGTATGTTACTTGTTGCTTTTCCCTTGCTGCTTTTAATATATGCTCTTTGTGTTTAATTTTTGTTAGTTTGGTTAATATGTGTCTTTGTGTGTTTTGCCTTGGGTTTATCCTGTATAGGACTCTCTGGGCTTCTTGGACTTGGGTGGCTATTTCCTTCCCCATTTAGGAAGTTTTAGACTATTATCTCCTCAAATATTTTCTTATGCACTTTCCTTTTGTCTTCTTATTCTGGGACACCTTTGATTCAAATGTTGGGACTTTTAACATTCTCCCAGATGTCTCTGAGGCTGTCCTAATTTCTTTTTATTCTTTTTTGTTTTTTCAGTTATGCTTCATTTATTGCCACCAGTCTATCTTCCAGCTCATGTATCCTTTCTTCTGCCTCTGTTTCTCTATTGTTGGTGCCCTCCAGAGTGTTTTTAATCTCAGAACTTGGGCAAACTCTGGGAGATGGTGAAGGACAGGGAGGCCTGGTGTGTTGCAATCCATGGGGTCACAGAGTCAGACATAACTGGGTGACTGAATGACATCAATTATTGCATTATTCATTACTGATAAACTGTTCTATATTTCTTCTAGGTCCTTGTTAAATATTTCTTGCCTATTTTCAGTCTGTGTCTCTAGTCTATTTATCTGTAACTCCATTTTGTTTTCAAGATTTTGGATCATCTTTACTATCACTATGCTGAATTCTTTTTCAGGCAGCCTCCCTATCTCCTCCTCTTTTGTTTGGTTTGGTGGGCATTTGCCATGCTTCTTCACCTGCTGAATATTTCTCTGCCTTTTCATTTTGTTTAGTTTGTTGTGTTTAGTGTCTCCATTCTGCAGGCTGCAGGGTCATAGTTTCTCTTAATTGTGAAGTCTGCTCCCTGTGGGTAGGGTAAGATGAGTGGCTTGTGAGGTTTTCTTGGTTGTGGGGACTTGTGTCCATGTTCTCATAGATGGAGCTGACTCTTATCTCTCTGGAGGGAAATGCAGTGTCCAGTAGAGAGTTTTGGGGTGTCTATCAGTTTTCATGGCTTTGGGCAGCCTGTCTTTTAATGTGAGGATTTTGTTCCTGTTTTGCTGGAGCATAAGCATGGGGTATCTTGCACTAGAGCTTTCTGCCTCTTGGGTGCAGCTTGATCTCAGTGTAGATATGGAGGTTTTGGGATGGGCTTTTAACTATTAATGTTCCCTGGGTCAGGAGTCCTATGACGGCTCAAAGTTCTGGAGTTGAGCCTTCTGCCTCTGGGTTTCAGCCCCCCTCTTACAGTAGTGTCAAGAGTTCTCCATCCATACAGCACAGAAGACAAAACTAAAAATTAGACTCTTAAAGGTACAAAATTAATACCAAAATAAAAAATTAAAAACCTAGAGATTAGATTCTCAAAAATACTATATAAAAATCAAACACAAATATATATATATGTGTGTGTGTGTATTTGTGTGTGTGTGTGTGTATGTGTGTGAATTCAGTATCAGATAATCCCTTGTGCCAGCTTGTACTTGTTCTCAAAGTTTACAGTTGCCCCTCAAATGCACAGTCTCAGCTTAACTGAAGGATTTTAATCTGTTGCACCTGCCACTTCTGGGGCAGTTCCCCCTTCTTTAGGTTAGGTTTGTTTCCTCTGCTTGCAAGTCTCTTCAGTGGCTAATCTGCACCCTGACATGAGGGAGTGAAAGGGGCCACTTATTTGGGCTCACTTGCTCAGTTGTGCTGTTGAGAGGGATGCACGTTGCAAACAAATACCTCTGGCATGTGTGGGGAGCACTCGCAGTGGGTGGGCCACACTGGGGTTGCCACAACCTAAGGTGGGGTTCACTTTCAGGTCCCAGCCACTCAGGCTCCCAGGTGCTCTGTGAGAACACAGTCTCAGATGGGTCGTGTGTCTTGTGCACTTCCCAGCTCCAAGCCACTCAGGCTCTCGCGTGTAACAAGTGTGGGTCTCATGATCTTCCCAGGTCCAAGTTGCTCAGGTTTCTGGGTGCATGGAGAGTGCACAGTCTCAGGTGGGCCATGAGTCTCATGCCCTTCCCAGGTCCAAGCTTCTCAGGCTCTTGGGTGTGTCACACATGCAGAGTCTCAGGTGGATCATGCATCTGGTGCACCTGCCAGATCCAAGCTGTTTGGGTTCCTGGGTGTGCCATGAGGACAGAGTCCCATGTGGGCCATGCATCTCCTTAGGGGAGTTGGTCTCAGGCTGTGACACTCCTGGAACATATGAACTGTCCAGGATCCCAGTATGACATGGTAGGCTACAGGCAACCTGCTCACAGTTTGATGGGAGATGTTGTTGAGATAGCAGTGGCCGCTTGCCTTCCACCTCTGGCTGTAGCACACCTGCCTCTCTGCCTCAGGGAGGGCCATAATGGGCAAACAGTTTGCTCTCCTTTGGTATTCTCTAAGGTATGATATTTTGTTCTGTGACTATGCCAGGGGTCACAGTGTGGTGTTAGAGCCTTCCTGGGGGAAAGGTCCTTTCTTTTTCTTTCTCTCTCTGGTTTTCCCTTGGTTTGGGTTGCTATGTCACATTAGCCCCCTCAGAGTGTCCTCAAGACATTCAACCATGATCCTTACCCTAAGGACCGACAATGCAGCCCACATCTCTGTGCCCATTCCCCACTCACTGTGGGCTGATGTGAGCCTGTGAGCTGCTTCTTGGCTGGTAATTGCTGTTCAGTGTGAATTCTGTGGTGATTTTTATTTTTTTGGTCATTCTGCTCTCTGAGATTCCAAAGCTCCCCACAGACTTCGCCCTTGAGAGGGTTTCCTATTGTGTGGAAACTTCTCCTTCACGACTCCCTCCCCAGGATGGGTCTCCGTCCCTAAATCCTTTGTCTCTTTTGTCACCTTTATCTTTTGTCTGACCTCATTTTGAACAGACTGGTTTGCCTTTCTGGGTATCTGTGGTCCTCTGTTTAGAAGTTCTTTTGTGGAAGTTGTTCCACATGCAGATGATCGTTTGACGTATTCGTGGGGGAGCAAATGGCCTCCCCATCCTATTCCTCTGCCATCTTGGTACCACCCCCCTACATTTAGGTTTTCAGTCCATTTGAGTTTAGTTTTCTGCATGGAGTTACAATGTATTAGAATTTCATTCTTTTACATGTAGCTGTCCAGTTTTTCCAACACCACTTAGTGAAAAGTCTGTCTTTTCTCCACTCTATATTCTTGCCTCCCTTTATTTTTCTTTTGGACAGTTTTGCATTTGTTTATTTGTTCTGGAAGTCATCCAAATTAACCTGTAATTCTAATAACTACAGATGCCAATGCAAAGTAATTTGAAGTGACAACGTATCAGTTTAAAGTGCATCCATAGCACTAGGTGTTACAATTTGTGTATACCAGGTTCAACCAGGGCATTCCATTATGAGAGTTACTGATTTTCAGCATAAACAGAAACATTTATAAAACAAATTATTCCACCAACTAATAGACTAACAGGGATGGTAATTTGTTTGTTCAGAAATAAGACAAATGACCTTTTATTTAATTGCTTTATCGTCAACTATCTGCTAATTATTTCAGATAGGTTTCCCATGTGTATTCATCTCTGAAAAATGGAAGACACTGGGCAAAACATCATATCTTCAAAAATTTTACAAGTAAATGACTGCTTTACTCAAATATCACAGAAACATTAACAAGCTGCATTCAATTTTTTAAAAATTCCTTTTCATTAATTTCAACTTGAAATTTCAAGAGGTAGAAATAATACATTACTTACAATATGTTCCTACCAAAACATGTATGAAACAAGTTTTCTCAATCAAATGTTTATTTTAAAGTATCAATTTTAATGAGGGAAAGAATTGATTCAAAGGTAATCAAGGTGTCTATGCAATATAACTACTTGGCTTACAATTAAAGAGTATTCAAGTAAGAAATATACAAAGTAAATTTTTAGAGATTTCCTTGGCAGTCCAGTGGTTAAACTCTGTGCTTACAAAGTAGGGGTATGGGCTTGATACCTGGTGGGGAACTAAGATCCCACATAGCATGTGGCATGGCCAAAATTTTTTTTCTAACTTCTTCTCCATTCTGAACCTATAAGAAACATCAAAATTGGTTGAAAATATGTATTTATTATATGGTAGAAAAAGCTGCTGATTCCTTATCAGTTTTTTTCTTTCAAATTTTAACCCACAAACTTTTATTAATTTCTTCAGATTGTACTCTAACTACAAAAATTTTATATAAAAATTAGAATGTGACTTCCTGAATTTTCAAAAAAAAAATGCCAAAGGCTTACTTATAACCATATGTTACTGTTATTGATTTTACATGATCAGTATTTATCTCCCTAAATATTGAGTATGTATTAAAATATATAATAATAACATTACATTTGTAAATCTTATTAACAGTATTATTTACACATGTCACTGAAATTGATCTTATAAAAGCATACTCATCAATGAAAATAAGTTATTGGTAAATCCTATATTTTCTTTTAGCTGGTATAGATGATTTAAATGAAAATATTATTTATCAGATAAATAAGATGCTATGCGCCCCAGAAATATGACAACAGCAAGCACAATCATGTTCTCTGAGGAGGAAACAAAATTGTTAAAGCTGCTTAGCAATGTTAATGTGATGCAAACTTTGTGCCTTGGCCATATGATGTAAAATAATAAAGATTTTACAAAGATGTATGGTTTATATACATGTTGTTTGACCATGCATAGCATGAAAATATAACTATATCTAATTAAAAGTTTAAAAAAATCACACATACATAAGAACTTTTGTTTTACAATATTTTCTCATATTATTATAAGCTATAATAGAATTTTGAACATATTTATTATTAACTTTGTGATATTCATAAAGTTTACACAAGCTACCAATTTCTTACTGATCCCACTATTCTTAATATTTAACCAACTACTACAAAATGTGCTTTAAAAACATTACCACATATATAACATTATCATTTAAAGAAAATATATGCTTATCAATATCTGTATTCTTCCATTTGTGTATGATTGATATAAATGTATATTTGTTTGTTTATTTTGTTTAAATATATGTTAGTTTTTTTTTTGTTGTTGTTATAACTTTCTTGTGTGTGGGCTAAGTCGCTTCAGTTGTGTCTGACTCTTTGCAACCCTATAGTCTGTATCCTGCCAGGCTCCTCTGGTCATGGGATTCTTCAGGCAAGAACACTGGAGTGGGTTGCCATTTCCTTCTCCAAGGATAACTTTCTTAATACTCAGCTATGCTTTTCTTTCAGACTTTTAGAGAAATATTTCTGTTTTGACAGTAAAATATTATGAATTTCTTTTTAAATTAGAAATTTAATTTTAAATAAGAATAACTAAATTTTAGAGAAGTTTTAAGTTTGGAGAAATCTGAGCAAATAGTACAGAGTACCTACCTACCTCTTTTTCCCTCCACTCAATTTCCCAATTACTATGTTTTGAATTAGGGTGATTTATTTGTTACCATAATGATGAAACAATATTGGTAAATAATTATTAACTAAAGCCCATAGTTTACATGAAGGTTCTGTTTTAATGTTACACAATTCTATAGGTTTTAACAAATATTTAACAACATGTATTCACCATAGCAGTATTATATAGAGTAGTCTTACTGCCCTAAAATTCCTCTGTGGCCTAATTTATCCACCCTCTACCTATTTATTCGTTCTCCTTTCAACCCCTAACAACCACTATCTTTGTACTATCCATAGTTTTCCCTTTCCAGAATGTTGCGTAATAGTAATCAAACAATACGTAGTCTTTTCAGACTGGCTCCTTTCACTTAGGAATATACATTTAAGGTTCCCTCATGTGTTTCATGGCTTCATGGTTCATTTATTTGCTTTTAATCTCCAGTGGTCTATTGTGTGGATGCACCATAGTGTGCTTATACATTCATCAACTGAAAAAAATCTTGGTTGCTTCTAATTTTTAGAAATTATGTTTCTACAAAAAATGTTACTACAAACATTTGGGTGTGAGTTTATGTGTGGATATAAGATTTTAGTTCATTTGGTTAAATAATTAGGGGTCTGACTGCAGGAATGTATGGCAAGGCTATGTTAAGCTCTGTCATATGTTTTGTAAGGAACAAATTCTTTCAAAGTGCCTGTACCATTTTGAAGTCTCACAAGCAATGAATGCAGAGTTCTTATAGCTCTGTATCCTGATCAACATTGGGTGCTTTTGATGTTTTGAATTTTAACGATTCTGATAGATATGTAGTCATAACACGTTGTTTAAATTTCCAAGTCTGTAATGATGTTGAACCTCTTTCCTTTTAATGTTTAAGTAATTTTTTTCAGTTAGGTGGATTTTTTGAAAAATTAATTAATTTTAATTGGAAGCTAATTACTTTACAATACTGTGGTGGTTTTTGCCATATCAATATGAATCAGCCATGGGTGTACATGTGTCTACATACCCTGAAACCCCATCCCACATCCCTCCCCACCCTATCCCTCTGGGTTGTCCCAGAGCACCAGCTTTGAGTGCCCTGTTTCATGCATAGAACTTGCACTGGTCATCTAGTTTACATATGGTAATATACATGTCTCAATGCTATTCTCTCAAATCATCCCACCCCCGCCTTCTCCCAGAGTCCAAAAGTGTGTTCTTTACATTTGTTTCTCTTTTCCTGCCTTGCATATAGGATCGTTGTTACAGTCGTTCTCAATTCCATATATATGCATTAATACACTGTATTAGTGTTTCTCTTTCTGGCTTACTTCATTCTGTATAATAGGCTCCAGGTTCATCCACCTCATTAGAAGTGACTCAAATACATTCCCTTTTTATAGCTGAGCATTATTCCATCATATATATGCACCACAACTTCCTTATCCATTCATCTGCTGATGGACATCTAGGTTGCTTCCATGTCGTAGCTATTGTAAACAGTGCTGCAATGAACATTGGGGAACATGTATCTCTTTCAATTCTGGTTTCCTTGGTGTGTGTGGCCAGCAGTGGGATTGCTGGGTCATATGGCAGTTCTATTTCAAGTTTTTTAAAGAACCTCCACACTGTTCTCCATAGTGGCTGTACTAGTCTGTATTCCTACCAACAGTGTAAGAGGGTTCCCTTTTCTCCACACCCTCTCCAGCATTTATTGTTTATAGACTTTTTGATGGGAGCCATTCTGACTCACGTGAGATTGTACCTCATAGTGGATTTTATTTGCATTACTCTGACAATGAGTGATGTTGAGCATCTTTTCATGTGTTTGTTAGCCATCTGTATGTCTTCCTTGGAGAAATGTCTGTTTAGTTCTTTGGCCCACTTTTTGATTGGGTCATTTATTTTTCTGGTATTGAGCTGCATGAGCTGCTTGTATATTTTAGAGATTAATTCTTTGTCAGTTGTTTCATTTGCCATGATTTTCTTCCCATTCTAAATGCTGCCTTTCACCTTGCTTACAGTTTTCTTCATTTTGCAAAAGCTTTTAAGTTTAATTAGGTTCCATTTGTTTTTATTTCCATTACTCTGGGAGGTGGATCCTAGAGGATCTTGCTATGATTTATGTCAGAAAGCATTCTGTCTATGTTTTCCTCTAAGAGTTTTATAGTTTCTGGTCTTACATTTAGATCTTTAATCCATTTTGAGTTTATTTTTGTGTATGGTGTTAGAAAGTGTTCTAGTTTTATTCTTTTACAGGTGGTTGACCAGTTTTCCAAGCACCACTTTTTAAAGAGACTGTCTATTCTTCATTGTATATTTTTGCCTCCTTTGTCAAAGATAAGGTGTCCATAGGTGCATAAATTTACCTCTGGGCTTTCTATTCTGTTCCATTGATCTATATTTCTGTCTTTGTGCCACTACCATACTGTCTTGATGACTATAGCTTTGTTGCATAGTCTGAAGTCAGACAGGTTGATTCCTCCAGTTCCATTGTTTCTCATGACTGCTTTGGCTCTTAGAGATTTTCTGTGTTTCCATGCAAACTGTGAAATTATTTTTCTAATTCTATGCAAAACATTGTTGGTAGCTTGATAGGGATTGCATTGAATCTATAGAATGCTTTGGTTAGTTTACTCATTTTCACTATATTGATTCTTCCAATACATGAACATGGTATATTTTGCCATTCATTTGTGTAATTTTTGATTTCTTTCATCAGTGTTTTATAGTTTTCTATATATATAGATCTTTTGTTTCTTTAGGTAAATTTATTCCTATGCATTTTATTATTTTTGTTGCAATGGTGAATGGGATCATTTCATTAATTTCTCTTTGTTTTTTTTTTTTCATTGTTAGTGTGTAGGAATACAAGGGATTTCTGTGTATTAATTTTATAACCTGAAACTTTACTATATTCATTGATTAATTATAGAAAAGAGAAGATGAAACAGAAAGGGACCAGCACCTCTGCCAGGGAGCTGAGGGTGAGGAGAGGTTCATACACCCAAAGAAACCCCCCATGGTGAGAAAATCACCTGGAACAGAGAAGGAGCTTCAGGGGATCAGATATGAAGGGGAATGCAGCAGCTGGTCTGTGGAAAGCAGGACAGAGTCATATCTGTGCACAGTCCTGCACACACCAGCCTGCATCATGTGTCTCTTGTTGCCGAGGGGGACTGGGTGCTGGGTTTTGGAGACTGAAACCAGGAGGATATAACTGTTGGCTGTGAAGAGACAGCCTGAAGGGATGGGAGTAAGGAACTCCACAACTGGAAAAGTGTGGAAAAAGCCCAGATCGCCATAGAAGCAAAGTGACATTGGTAAGTGGTGTGCAACAGATGTGGCTGTCATTGTAATCCTCTCCCCACCCCCCAACTGCCTGCCCTTGAGGGGAACCCATCTTAACAGGCTTGCTCATACCTCAAGCCAAGAGCTCTTCCAGTTGTGCAGGCTCCAGGGTCCTGAACCCTACTCCTGTCCAAACCATCTCAGGAATCAGCCATGGGTGCCCCAGCCTGAGACAAGAATCTGCCTATGCAGGAAGGAAATAAGTGCTAGAGCATAGATTTAGGTGAGAGGGCCTTGGGAGAGGACCACTGTTGGGTCCATAGTGACAACCTGAAGGGACAAGAAGGAGGATCTCCGCTGTATAGACACAATGTGAAGGAGTGGGAGTAAGGGGATCCATGGCCAAGAATGCTCCTGGAGTTAGGTGGGGTCTGCCTTGGAAACTATCACCATTGTTGAGTGGCAAACAAGGAATGGTGCTGCTATCATGGACACTCTCTTCACACAACAGACCCTGCCTCCATGGGCACTGGGAGGAACTCCCACCAAAGCAAGCTTGCTTCAGTCTGTTGTAACTTCCTGCTGATCTCTGTCACCATAGACACCAGAATGGAATCCCATCAGAGCAAGTATTAAAACTGGTTCCCCAGCTTTAGCCACCTTATCCATCCCCAGAATGAGTGAGCAACTGTGCCCTGATCAGCTTCTGCTTTTGTCTCCTCTCACCTAGGCAGAGAACAGATGCCTGGGGTGGCCCACACATAGAATTGGGGCCAAAACTAAAGCTGGATCCCAAGGACTGTGTGACTAAGGAAGAGGAATGGAAATCTCTCCATGCAAGAGAAAAAAAACCTCAGATTAGATCCCTGTGATCAGCTTGGTAAACCCTGCATCTGTGGGAATACCTGAATGGACAATGAGCACTTCCATAACTGAGACTAGTCTAGCTTCAGTAACTGTGAACTTTGGGTATAAGTACACATGGGAGTTGGGCCAGGTAAGAGTCTGAGTCACGGTGCCCACAGCAGGTTCAGAGGCCAAACTAGAGGCATTGGAGGGTCACCTGGAGAGGTAGAGCTTTGCTGTGGATCACTGTGAAAGCAAAGACACTGAGAGTGGATGCTATATATATATATATATATATATATTCCCCTCACCCCATAGCATATATATATGCATATATATATGCATATATATATATACGTTTGTTTTGTTTTCTGCTTTTTATTACTTTATTTTTATTTATCATCTTTTCTCTTACTTTTAATGTATTTTTTTCTTTTTCTATTTTTAACTTTTTATTGTTCTGTGGCTTTTTGTTTCTGCTTTTTGTTTTGTTTTCTTTATATTTTTTGATGTGTGTTTTTGTTGATTTTGTTTTGTTTTTCATCTTGGACTTTGTTTGTTTCATTTTTCCTTCTCTTTTTTGATGTTGTTATTACTATTATTGGGGTTTTTTTTTTTAATTTCTCTTAGATTTTTGTCTGCTTTTTTTCTGTTCCTTCTTTCTTTTTGTGGGGACTTGGCTGATGCTTTTGAACTGTGGTGTTGGAGAAGACTCTTGAGAGTCCCTTGGACTACAAGGAGATCAAATCAGTGAATCCTAAAGGAAATCAATCCTGAATATTCATTGGAGGGACTGATGCTGAGGCTGAAGCTCCAGTACATTGGCCACCTGGTGTGAAGAGCCAACTGATAAAAAAAGACCCTGATTATGGGAAAGATTGACGGCAGGAGGAGAAGGGGATGACAGAGAGTGAGATGGTTGGATGGCATCACAGAACAATGGACACAAGTTTGAGCAAACTCCGGGAGATGGTGAAGGACAGGGAAGCCTGGCACGCTGCAGTCCACGGGGTTGCAAAATGGCAGACAAGACTCAGCAACTAAATAACAACAGGACTTGGGCCTGTGACACTGGGGTGTGATAACTGAACCCAGGATGCTGGAACACCAAAAAATTCCCACCTACAGGCAATTTTATTAGTCTGCATGAGCTCACCTGGAGTTCTCTGTCTCTACACCAAGACCTGGCTAAACCAAACTGCCTTCAGGCTCCAGTGCTGGACGTCTTAGGTCAAACAACTAGCAAGACAGGAACACAGCTCCAAACATCAGCAGACAGGCTGCCCAAAGTCATAATTAGCTAACAAACATATCATAGCACACCCCATGACACAGTCCTGCCCATCAGAGAGATAAGATTCAGCTTTACCCACCAAAGCACAGGCACTAGTACTTCCCACCAGGAAGCCTACACAAGCCCTAGGATCAACCTCACCCACCAGGTGGCAGACACAAAAGAAACAGAAACTATGACCCTGCATCCTGTGGAAGGGAGACCACAATATAATAAGACAAAAATGACATGACAGAGAATTATGTTACAGACAAAGAAGCAAGGTAAAAACACACAAGAACAAATAAATGAAGATGAAATAGGCAATCTACCTGAAAAAAGAATTCAGTAATGACAGTAAAAATGATTCAAGGGGCTTCCCTGGTGACTTACTGGTCACCTGCCAATGCAGGAGACACAGGCTTGTTCCCTGGTTCAGGAAGATCCCACATGCCATGAGACAAATAAGACCATGTGCCACAACTATGGAGCCTATGCTCTAGAGCCCAGAATCTGAAACTTCTGAGCCAACATGCTATAAGTACTGAACCTTAACACTCTAGAGCCTGTGCTCCGTAACAGGAGAAGCTTCTACAATGCAAAGCCTGTGTACCGCGACTAGAGTAGCCCCTGCTTGCCACTTACTAGAAAAAAGCCTGTGCAGCAACTAATGCTCAGCACAGCCAATTAAATAAATAAAACTATTTTTTGAAAAGATGATCCAAGATCTTGAAAACTGAATGGAGGCGTGGATTGAGAAGATATAAGAAATGTTTAACAAGGACAAACAAGAAAGAACAAATAAATAGTGATGAACAAAGCAATAACTAAAATGAAAAATATACTAGAAGGAATAAACTGCAGAATAACTGAGGCAGAAGAATAGATAAGTGAGCTGGAAGATAGAATGGTAGAAATAACTGCTGAAGAGCAGAATAAAGGAAAAAGGAATTAAAAGAAAGGAGGTGGGGATTTTCAAGATGGCAAAGGAATAACATGGGAAGATCACGTTCCTCCCCCAAAATACATCAAAAATTCATCTGCATGTGAAACAACTCCTCCAGAGCACATTCTGCATGCTGGCAGAAGGTCTCAGACTTCCAAACAGGCAAGCTAATCTCCTCAGAATAAGGTAGGGCAAAAGATAAAGATTTAAAAAGAGACAAAAAATTTTGGGATTGGGATCTGTGCCCCAGGAAAGGAGTTGTGAAGGAGGAAAGGTTTCCATAACTTGGCAACCCCCTCTTGGGTGGGGACAGAGGTGAGTTTCAGAGCCTCAGAAGGGAACACAGCAACAGGTGCTTGGAAGGCAAACGGAGAGAGTTAACCAAAGAGATCATTGCTGAACAGCACTTTCCAGCCTAGAATTGGCCTGCATGTTCACCATAGTGGGTGAGTGCTGGGTGCTGAGGCTCAGGCTTAGTGGGTTGAACCCTAGGGTAAGGACCATGGTTGACTGCCATGAAGATATTCTGAGGGGGCTAGTACAACACAGCTAAAGGAGTTCAGAGAAAAGCCTAAGCTTCCCATAGAGGCAAGAGATCATTGCCACCAGGACCCTCTAACTCTGCACACTCAAAGACTGTGACTGTGGTCTGTTCCCTGCCAAAGCCAGCAGGAGCACCAGAGGCAGATCTAGACAGGACTGCAGTATATGACCCCAGAGGGGGAAACACAGGCTGACTAGCCACTGACAAAAACAGGGAAGGTGCCTGAGGTAGTGGATGAAGCACTGCCATTGCAGTCTCAATCACAGTGGTGGAAGCTGCCATCAAGCTGTGTGCAGGCACAGGTTACTGCCCACATCTCCGTGGGAGACTAAGCAGTTTGGCTCTTCCTAGAGACCCAGGGCCTAAGGACAGTTCCTCTAGGAGAGCACACGACCTGTCTCAGACTGTAGAAACATCCAGGTGGTCTCTACCATCACAGGCATTCCCTGATACACCCCAATTGTGGCTGCCATACCATGCCCTCTTCCCAGCACAACTAAACAAATGAACTCTAGTATGCCTTGGCCTTTTCTTCCTAATATCTTGGCAGGGAACAGATACGGGAGGGCAGCCTATCAGCAAAAAGTGTGAAAATGAAAATGTTAGTCAATCAGTCATGTCTGACTCTTTGTGACCACATGGACTGTAGTCTTCCAGGCTCCTCTCTGTCCATGGGATTCTCCAGGCAAGAATACTAGAGTGGGTAGCCATTCCATTCTCCAGGGTATCTTCCTGACCCAGGGATCAAATATGGGTCTCCTGTATTACAGGTATTTTCTTTACCATTTGAGTCACCAGGGAAGCCCCTAGCCTACAAGCAGAGGCAGGACCAAAATCACAATAGAACACCAGGAGTTGTGTGACTGAAGAAGAGGAAGGAAATTAGTTCCTGAAGCCAGAGGTGCAGTGGACTAAATCTCTGTAATTAGCTTGAGACTACAGACATTAGGGGCAATTATGGATTCTGGGAGCAAGTACAAGCTGTAGTAAGGCCAGATTTGAGCCTTAGCTGATCCCTTAGCACCAACAACAGATCTAGAGCTCTATCTAGATATATTGGAGGACTTTCTGAGTAGGCAGATTGGCTGGTGTTCATTGTATGGAGAGGTTAATGGAAGAATAAGGAGGACATTCTTCTTACTACCACTATCTTTATCTGTATTTTTTTTTCTTTTTCTTACTATTCTAATGTTGTTGTTTGTTATTCCTTTAAGTTTTTACCTTGATTTTTCCCTTTTAAAGTTTTATTTTTAAATAAACATTTAAAGTTTTTTTCTTATTTTTACAGTTCTGATTAGTTATATTTTCCCCATTTTTTGAGTTTTTACTTTTGCTAGTCAAGTTTTTAGTATTCATTTTCACTTATGGTTTTGTTTATTGACTTGGTTGCTCTCTTCTGTTTTTGATTGCTGTTTTGCTTTCCTTCTTATTTTTCTTTCTCCTTTTATCTCTTCCTTTCTGTTTGTAAGTGTGTGAATTTCTTTGGTTGTTCTTGGATGTTGAATATTGCTTTCACCATTTTTCTTGGGGTTTTGTCTTCTGTGCTGAGTGACCTGGGAAGTCTTGGTGCTACAGTAAGGGGTCAGGCCTGAATCTCCAAGAAGGGAGATCTGAGTAAAAGATTTTGGGTTACCAGAGAACTTCAACCCCATGAAACTTTAATTGGTGAGAGCTCTCCCAAAGGCCTGTATCTCAACACTAAGACCAGGTCTCACTCAAAGGTCAGCAAGCTCCAGTGCTGGACACATCATGCCAAACCTTCAGCAAAACAGAAACACAACAAAACACTGCCTACTAGAAAATAGACTACCCATAGCCATACCATGCCCATAGAAACCATAATATACACTACTGGACACAGCACTGCCCTTAAGAGACACAAGATCTAGCTCTGTCTACCAGAACACAGTCACAAGAAACTCCAACCAGGAAACTTTCACAAGGCACTGGTCCAAATCCACTCACAGGGGGAAGACCCCACAGATAAGAGGAACTAAAATCTTTCTAGCCTGCAGAGTGAAAACCGTAAACAAAGTAAATTAAACAAAATGCAAAGACAGAGAAATATGTAGCAGGTGAAGGAATGTGGTAAAAACCCACAGACCAAGCAAATAGGCAAACTACCTGAAAAATAATGCAGAGAAATGATATTATAGATGATCCAAAATCTTGGAAATAAAAAAGGACACAGGAAAATAGAATGGAGGGACAGATTGGGAAGATACAAGAGATATTAAAGAAGGACCTAGAAGAAACAAAGAATGGACAATCTGCAATGAACAATACAATAACTGAGATTAAAAATACACTAGAGGTAATCAATAGCAAAATGACTGAGACAGAAGAATGGATAAATGCTCTGGGAGACAGAATGAAGCAAAGCAGAAAAAAGAAAAAAAAGAATAAAAAGAAATGAGGACAGTCTCAGAGATTTCTGAGACAACATTAAGTGCACCAACAGCCAGACTATATGGGTTCCAGAAGAATAAGGAAAAGAAAGGATGTGAGAAAATATTTGAGGAGACTATAGTTGAAACTTCCCTAACATGGGAAAGGAAATAGCCATCCAAGTCCAGGAAACCCAGACAGTCTCATACAGGATAAACCCAAAGAGAACCATGCCAAAAAATACATTAATCAAACTAATGAAAATTAAACACAAAGAAAACTTATTAAAAGCAGCAAGGGAAAAGAAATAAATAATATACAAGGAGATCCCCATAAGGCTAACAGCTGATGCTTCAATAGAAACTCTGCAGGCCAGGAGGGACTGGCAAGATATACTTAAAGTAATGAAAGAAAAAAATATATAACCAAGATTACTGTAGCCAGAAAGGATCCCATTCAGATTCAAAGGAGAAATAACAAGCTTTACAGATAAGAAAAAGTTAAAATAATTCAGCATTGCAACAAATTCTGTAGGAACTTTTCTAGATAGGAAGCACAAAAGAAAGAAAAGGCCCAAAAAACAAACATCAAAAGAATAAAAGTAATGATAATAGGATCATATACATTGATAATTATCTTAAAAAATGATTGAATGCTTCACCCAAAAGATACAGATTGGCAGAATGGATAAAAAAGCAAGACTGCTATACATGCTGTCTAAAAGACACCCACTTCAGACCTAGGGACACATACAGAGTGAAAGTGAGGGGCTGGAAAAGTATTCCATGCAAATGGAAATCAAAAGAAAGCAGGAGTAGCAATACTCATATTAGAGAAAATAAACTTTAAAATAAATAACATTACAAAAGACAAGGAAGGACACTACATAATAATCCAGGTATCAATCCAAGAAGAATGTGTATGTATACACACACACCCAACATAGGTTCACCTGAATACATAAGGCAATGCTAACAACAGTTTAAGGGGAAAACATCAGTAACTCATTTCAAACATTTCTTCTGACCATAACACCATTAAGATTAGATATCAACTACAGGAAAAAGGGGCTCCCAAGGAGGGTCAGTGGTAAATAATCTACCTGCCAATTTGGAGACATAGGAAATGCAGGTTTGATCCCTGGGTCTAGAAGATCCCCTAGAGTAGTAAATGGCATCCTGTTCCTGTATTCTTGCCTGGGAAATCCCATGGACAGAGAAGTCTTATGGGCTACAGTCCATGGGCTCACAAGGAGTTGGGTTCGACTGAGATTCTGAGCCTGCACACAAAACAAGAAAGAAACTTAAAAAAGCAAAAGCAACATGGAAGCTAAGCAATACACTTCTGAATAATGAACAGGTCACTGAAGAAATAAAAAATAAAATAAAAAATATACCTAGAAACAAGTGACAATGTAAACACAACTCAAAACCTATAGGATGCAGGAAAAGCAGTTCTAAGAGGGAAGTTTATAGCAATACAAGCCTACCTAAAACAACAAGAGAAACAGAAATTAAACAAACTAACCCTACACCTAAAGCCACTAGAAAAAGAACAAAACCCCTAAAGTTAGTAGAAGGACAGATGGACAGATCATCCAGACAGAAGATTAATAAGGAAACACAGCCTTAATGACACATTAGATCAGATATGTTTAACTGAAAGGATATTCCATCCAAAAGCAACAGAATACACTTTCTTCTCAAGTGTCAGAGAACATAAGATATTCTCCAGTATAGATCAAATCTTGGGTCACAAATCAAGCTTCAGTAAATTTAAGAAAACTGAAATCATTTCAAGCATCTTTTCAAAACAAAATGCTATGAGATTAGAAATCAATAACAGGAATAAACTGTAAAAAAATACAGAAAAGCTAAACAATATGCTTATAAATAACCAAGTGACAACTGAAGAAATCAAAGAGAAAATTAAAAAAAAAACACCTAGAAACAGATGACAATGAAAACACGATGACCCAAAACCTGTGGGATGCAGCAAAAACAATTCTACAATCCTACCTCAAGAAAAAGAAAAAAAAAATCTCAATTAAGCATGCTGTCTAACAACTAAAGCAACCAGAGAAAGAAGAACAAAAATAACCCAAAGTTAATATAAGGAAAGATATCATGAAGATCAAAACAGTATGGTACTGGCACAAAAACAGAATTATAGATCAGTGGAAATGGATAGAAAACCAGAAATAAACTTACACACCTATGGTTATCAAACAGATGATGAAGGGGGCAAGAGTATATAATGGAATAAAGATGAGTCTTTTCAATAAGTCATGTTAGGAAAATTGGGCTGCTACTACTAATTCATGTCAGTCGTGTCCGACTCTGTGTGACCCCATAGATGGCAGCCCACCAGGCTCCCCCATCCCTGGGATTCTCCAGGCAAGAATATAGGAGTATTTCTCCAGGCAAGAATACAGGCCATTTTCTTCTCCTGTGCATGGAAGTGAAAAGTGAAAGTGAAGTCGCTCAATGGTGTCCGACTCTTAATGACCCCATGGACTGCAGCCTACCAGGCTCCTCCATCCATGGGATTTCCCAGGCAAGAGTACTGGAGTGGGTTGCCATTGCCTTCTCCAGGAAAATTGGGCAGCTATATGTAAAAGAATGAAACTACACTTCCTAACAGCATACACAAAAGTAAACTCACACTGGATTAAAGACCTAAATGTAAGGCCAGACACTATAAAACTCTTATAGGAAAAGATAAACAGAACACTCTTTGACATAAATCAGTAAGATCTTTTTTGACCCACCTCCAAGGATAATGAAAATATAAACAAATATAAACAAGTGGGGCCTAATTATACTTAAATCTTTTGTACAGCAAAGGAAATCATAAACAATATGAAAAGACAACTCTCAGAATGGGAGAAAATATTTGCAAATGAAGCAAATGAAAAGGGATTAATCTCCAAAATATACAGCTTATGCAACTCAATATTTTTTAAAAGCCAATCAAAAAATGGGTAGAAGACCTAAATACATATTTCTCCAAAATAGACATAGGGATGGCCAACAAACACATGAAAAATACTCAACATCACTAATTATTAGAGAGAAACAAAGCAAAACTACAATGAGGTGTCACTTCCCACCAGTGAGAATGACCATCATCAAAAATTTTACAAACAATAAATGCTAGAGAGGGTGTGGAGAAAAGGGAATCTTCCTACCTTTTGAAAGGAGTATAAATTGATAAAGCCACTATGAAGGACAGTATGGAAGTTTCTTAAAACTAAAAATAGAACTACCATATAACCCAGGAATCCCAGTACTGGTCATATACCATGAGAAAACCATTACAGAAGAAACATAAACCACATAGTGTTCATTACAGCACTATTTACAATAGCCAGGAAATGGAAGCAGCCTAAATGTTCATCAACAGAGGAATATATAAGGAAGAGGTGGCACATATATACAAAGGAATATTCAGTTCAGTTCAGTTGCTCAGTCGTGTCTGATTCTTTGTGACCCCATGGACTGCAGCACGCCAGGCTTCACTGTCCATCACCAGCTCCCAGAACTTGCTCAAACTCATGTCCATAAAGTCAGTGATGCCCAACCATCTCTCATTCTCTGTTGTCCCCTTCTCCTCCTGCCTTCAATCTTTCCCAGCATCAGGGTTTTTTCCTAATGAGTCAGTTCTTTGTATCAGGTGGCCAAAGTATTGGAGCTTCAGCTTCAGCATCAGTCCTTCCAAAGAATATTCAGGGCTGATTTCCTTTAGGATTGACTGATTTGATCTCCTTGCAGTCCAAGTGACTCTCAAAAGTCTTCTCCAACACCACAGTCCAAAAGCATAAATTCTTTGGTGCTCAGCTTTCTTTCTGGTCCAACTCTCACATCCATACATGACTACTGGAAAAACCATAGCTTTGACTAGACAGACCTTTGTTGGCAAAGTAATGTCTCTGCTTTTTAATATGCTGTCTATGTTTCTCATAGCTTTTGAAATTAAAAGATGTTTGCTCCTTGGAAGAAAAACTATGAATGGAGTATTAATGAGCCATTAAAAATAATAAAGTAATGCCATTTGCAGCAACATGGAGGAAACTGGAAATTATCATACTAAGGGAAGAAAGTTAGCCAGAGAAAGAAAAATATCATATGATATCACTTATCTGTGGAATCTTAAAAAATGATACAAATGAACTTATCTACAAAATAGAAACAGACTCACAGTCTTAGAGAAAGAACTTATGGTTACCCAGAAGAAGGGTGGTGTGGGAGACAGATAGGCTGTGAGCTTGGGACTGACACAAGTCTATTTTCAAAACAGATAGCCAACAAGGAGCTGTGTATAACACATATATACATATGTGTATATACATACATACATTATATATAATATATATGTATACATGCATATATAATAACATATACATATATAAATATACATATATGATATGTATTATACATGCATAATATATACACATATGTATTATACATATACATATGTAATATACACATATACATATACACATATATAATATGTATTATGCATATACATATATGTATAATATACATATACATATATATAACATATACATATATATGCATATGTATATACACATATAATATGCATATATAATATGTATTATACATATATTATGCATATACATATATAACATATACATATATACATATATACATATGTATATGTATATACATATATAATATACACATTATATAACACATATATGTTATATATGCATATACATATACAATATACATATATACAATATGTATATATACCTATGTAATATATACACACATATATGATATATATACATATATATTAATAACATATACATATATACATATATATGTGTACACATATACATATATTATACATATATTATATATATACATATACACATATATACATATATAATAACATATATAATATACATATATACATATGTAATATATATTCATATACATATATACATATATACACATATACATATATAATAATATATATGATATATATACATATATACCTATATAACATTATATTATATACATGTATATATATACATATACATATATATAATAACATAAAATATATATATACATATATACATATGTATATACATAAAACCTTTAAAAATAAGAATGTCAGGTGCTGCCCTGGTGGCTCAGTGGTAAAGAGTCTACCTCCCAATGCAGGAGACATGGTTTTGATCCCTGGTCCAGGAAGATCCCACTTGCTACAGAACAACTTGAAAGCTTACAGTCGTGAGTCATGAACGGTGCCAAATTCTTGGTCTCTGAAGGATAAAATTTCACTCTGGGACCAAAGCAAGGTGCTGATCACTCAGAGCTTTTGTGTAGCACAGTTTTATTAAAGGAACAAGGATAGAAAAAGCTTCCGGCAAGAAGCACTGGAAAGTGTCAAGAGAGTAGCCTCCCCTACTGGTTCGGGCAAGGTATTCTATAGTTTTCTGCTAACTGCTGAGAATAGATAAAAGAATACCTCAAAGCTGTGAAAATTTAACCAGGCTCCTCTCCCACAACATTCTGAGGTAAAATCAGAATGAGGGGAGTCATCTCTGGATGAGGGATCTCTGGGCAAGATATATTGTTATCCATAAAACGATTGACATAAGTTTTTGAAGAAAAAGAGATCGCCAAGCAATATACATTGTTTCCTTAATATAGCTTAAGAAAAACATTTCCATGAACAAGATATACTGTTTCTCTGAGCAATTAGTGCTCAGGGTTTGAAAGAGTTAGTTTCAGACTAACACAGGATTTAAAAAAAAAAAATACCTGCAAGGTGAAGGAATGTGGGGGAAAATTTCCCCCATAGCTGCTTGCTGTCTGCCTTTTGCTGGCTGGGTCCTCCTCCTTGGGGATCCTGGCCTATTTATCAAGACCTGCCTGACAATTAACTCTCTCATTATCCCCTTCTTCTTTTAGGAGAATTATGTTACCAGTGAAAGGGGCAGAGTTCTCATTCTGTAGCTGCTGAGGGGCACAGACCCTAAACTGTTGAGGGAACATATTCTCCTAACCCTCATACTGAGGGTCTCTGATCAAGGGACCCAAGTAATAGTTGGAGGAGGCTGTGGTAATTGTAGGAGCTTGAACAACAATTTATAACTTAAAATCATTCCAGTGATTAGAAACAAAACTAGCTACACAGTTGCAGATGCAGGGAGCAAACAGCAAAAACAGAACAATCAGAATTATTACAATTAAGATAGCCTTCCACCATGGCGAGCTAGTTAATACTTTCCAAAGTGAGGCATATGAAGCCTCAGGAGTATCCATAGCCTGAATTATCTTGTCCACATATTTAATGAAGTGAGTAACATTAGTGCTTATATCTGGTATCTATGTATAACATTGGGTATGAATAATGGCACAAGTTCCTCCTTGTGCGGTGGTTAGAATATCTAAAGCCAATCAGTTTTGTAAAACCACCTTTCTAATTTGTATTTGTTCTGCATTAAAGGCTGAAATAGCTTTTTGAGAATTTTGCAAAGCTGATTGAGTAAAGTTAGTCAGAGCATCAACTCATAGTATGACATCTATAGTTCCCAGAGAGGGAATGGATATTGCAGGCAAATAATTATATCAGTGAAATACAGACCTTATCCAAGGAGTTTTAAGGTGGGGTGAATTTAGCAGGCTCTTCTGGAAGCTCTGAAAATATGAAGCCATGTGTAAACACTGGACCTAGGATATATCTCCCTGTTTAGCCAGGGAGAAGCCACACCCATAGGTAGGAACCACATATCTAGTTATGTCCCATTTGGAGCAAGCCAGCATGGCTGAGGGATCCAGTTCCAATCAGTGTCTGGCCAGACAAAAGGAGGACCTGAACTGGGATTGGCAAATACAAGAATGATTATATCACGTTTCTTAAGGCAAAAATACCAACTGTTTCCAGTCACTATAGTTGTCAGCTAACTTCTGGGATGGCTTTGTTTGCTTCTAGCATATGGGAGCTTTAGATATCAGGTGCCCCTTTTCAGAAGTTAGCCATATGACTTCATCCTATGCCCGATAAAGATCAGGTAGGAAACCACTAGATTTTGATTTATTTGCCTTCTCATGTATAGCAAGATAGTTATTAAACCAAGGTAATGTATAATCAAAGTTAAAATTCACATTATGTCCATAGTTAAGGTACAAAGTGTCACACCAGCCCGTTTTAGGATTGTTAGACATCATCAAATTAAGAAGAAGAGGCAACGCATGTGATTGTTGTTGGTGACGGTAGTTGAAGACTTGGAGAAAGTCCTTCCCTTGAAGTGGAGACACCCACCATGGGAAGCCTTCAACCAGTGAAAAAGGGAGTGCTCCACAGACCCAGCCATTAGACTGATTGTGGAATGTGGTGCAGGAATGGGCCCAGGACAGGAAGGCACTGTCTTGAGGATCAAACAGCAGACTCAGAATTTCAGAAGTCAGCAAAATTAAGCTCACATAGGCTGTCAAACTCATCTGAAAAGTAAAAAGTAGTAGAAGCATAAAAGTGATTTTTCTTAGTTCTGTTCAGGATGCCACCTTTTAACTCGAGTGTGGCACTCGAGTCTGGCACTTTGACAGTTATAGGAGAAGAAAGGATAGCTTAGTAAGAGCCTTCCCAGAGGAACTCATGAGACTGCCTCCCAGATCCCAATGTCTTTATCAGGACCTCGGTTCCTGGCTCAAACAACAGTTTGTCTGTCTCAGAGGCTAGGTCAAGAGTCACCTCCTAAAGTTCCTGCAGTGTCTGTTGAAAGACTGAAAGCTGAGTCATGTAGTTAGTTAACTCTAAGTCTTCAAGATCTATGACAATATCTGTGCACAAAAATGGCCTGCCATAGAGACATTCAAAAGGAGATAGTCCCTTTTTTCTGGGGGTAGTTTGAGCCCTCATTAAAGCTGATGGTAAAACTTTAAACCAATTGTCTTGTGTCTTTTGAGCTCATAAGTGTCTTTTAATAATATCATTAGCTATTTCAACTTTTCCTGAGGATTGGAATCTCCAGGAATAATGGAAGTAATATTCTATTCTTAGAGCTCTTGACACCACTTGAGTCATAGCAACTTTGAAGGCGGAGCCAAACCTGGGTATAATTTCATGAATTAAAACTTTTGCAACTTCCTTAGCTTGTTCAGTACAACAAAGAAAGCCTCAATCCACACAGCAAAGGTATCTACACAAGCCTCTAAGCACGAAAATCTATTTGCTTTTGGCATAAGAGTAAAATCAATTTCCCAGTCCTCTCCAAGATATTTTCCACTTCAGTGTAACCCAGATTTCACAACTTTTCAGTTTTGGAGCTGTTTTTCTGGCAAACCTCATATGGCTTAATAATGTTCTTTAAAGCTTTCATTACAGTTTTGCCTTCAGATAATGAGAAGCCATCTGATAAGTGCTCTCATTGCCTAAGTGAAAACTCTGCTGTAAACCTTTTAGAATTTTCCATTGAGCATTTTCAAGAATCACCAATTGCTCATCCTGAGTTTGTAACCATCCTTTATCATTAATCTTTGCCCCTATTTTTGTCATATCTTCCTAATTCTTCCTCAGTATATTGTGTTCAGCAGGACCTGTTCAGCAGGACCTGCCCAGATCAAAGGTGTTTGCAGTGAAGGGAACTCATAAAGTGCTGTTTTTCTGGCCTAGGAGCCAGTCAATTGATTTCCCTCAGTTACTTTACTCCCATCCTTGATGTGCCCTTTGCTATGCATAGCAGCTACTTCTTTAGGACAATGCATTTCAGTTAAAAGTCTCTTAATCTCTTTGAATGTTTAATAGGTTCTCCTGTTGTTGCTTTAAATTGTATTTCTTTCCATATTGCAGCATGAGTGTGTAAAGTCAAATAAGCATAATTGGGATCAGTATAAATATTTACCTGCTGCCCTTTGCTTAAGTCTAGGTATCAGGTTAAAGCCACAAGCCCTGTTAACTGGGAGCTTGTCCAAGGATTGGGGGGAGAGACTTAGCCTCTAATACCTGTTCAGCTGTGACCACAGAATAACTGGCTCTACATTTTCCATCCTGAACAAAAGAATTTCCATCCGTAAATATCTCCATGTCTGAATTTCCTCATGGGTTATCCATTAAATCTTCTCCACCTGCATAATTTAAAGTTAGCAATTGGGTACAGTCATGACCAGGTATTTCATTTTCCTTCTTGGGAACAAAAGTAACTGGATTTAGGTTTCCAGAAACTTTAAGTTTCATTATTGGTCCTTCCAAAAATAGTGATTAACATTTAAGAAGCTGATAGTCTGGCATCCAAATATTAACTTTGGAATTTAAGATTCCACTTGCCTCATGGGAAGTCAGTACAGTAAAATGTCACCCATTAGTAAACTTAAGAGCTTCAGGCACTAACAAAACAATAGCAGCAGTTACCCTTAAACAATGTGGCAAGGCTTGAGCCATGGTATCTAAATCTTTGCTTAGATAAGCAACAGGCAGTTGGCGAGGCTCTCAGAGCTGGGTCATCACCACCAATGCCATCCCTTTTCTTTCAGGAAACAGAATAAACTCTGATCCTGTGAGCAGCTCAAAGCAGAAGCTTGTAAGAGAAAAGTTTGAAGAACTTTAAAAACCTTTTGAGTCTCTGGTGACAAGGGTAGCTTATCAGTCTGGGCCAGTTGAGTTTCAGTTATAAGCTTATATAAAGGCAGGACAAGTACCCCATAACCTGGAATCCAAATGTGGCAATAACCTGTGATGCCTAAAACTCCTCCCAACTGCCTTGAGGTCACAGGTAGGGGATGATTTACTATACGTTGAATTCTCCTGGGGCCCATGGCCTTTGTCCCTTCTGATATAATTAACCCCAGATATTTTCTTTTCTTTCTTTCTTTTTTTTTAAAATTTATTTTAATTGGAGGCTAATTACTTTACAATAATGTGGTGGTTTTTTCCATACATTCACATGAATCAGCCATGGGTGTACTTGTGTTCCACATCCTGACCCTTCCTCCCACCTCCCTCCCCATCCCATCCCTCAGGCTCATCCCAGTGCACCAGCCCTGAGGACCCTGTCTCATGCATCTAACCTGGACTGGTAATCTATTTCACATATGATAATATACATGTTTCAATGCTATTCTCTCAAATGATCCCACCCTCGCCTTCTCCCACAGAGTCCAAAAGACTGTTCTATACATCTGTGTCTCTTTTGTTATCTCACATATACAGTCATCATTACCATCTTTATAAATTCCATATATATGCATTAGTATACTGTATTGGTGTTTTTCTTTCTGATTTACTTCACTCTGGATAATAGGCTCCAGTTTCATCCACCTCATTAGAACTGATTCAAATGCATTCTTTTTAATGGCTGAGTAATATTCCATTGAGTATATGTACCACAGCTTTCTTAACTATTCATCTGCTGATGGACATCTAGGTTGCTTCCATGTCCTGGCTACCATAAACAGTGCTGCTGCAATGAGCATTGGAGTACATGTGTTTCTTTCAATTCTGGTTTCCTCAGTGTGTATGCCTGTCAGGGAATGTTTAACAGTAAGATTCCTGTGTGCTGTTTCCTATCTCTCTTGAGCCCTCTGTTCCTTATCAGTCCCTGTCAGGGGCAAGAGGGGCAGGCAAGCCTCTCCCAGGACAGAGATCAAAGAGATGATATGCTTGCATAGGATTTCCTTCATTAGCTTTTCCATTTGGTGAAAGGGGTTATTTATGACCCTCTTTTTATATGGATCACCTTTTGGCCTTATGGTCTTTATTGCTACTTGCTTCCTTGGTAACTTGTAAAGTCTAGTCTCTTGATCTTTATCTGAAGAAGCTACCTGTATATATACTCTTAAAGAATTCAATAAAACACCCTTGTTCCATCAGAGCTTGGGTCCCCATCTCTCTTTCTGTCTCTCTCTCTCTCTCTCTTTCTGGCTGATTCTCTGGAGTGCAAAGGCCGGCTGTGTAACCCAGGAAATATTAGCCTCTTTCCTTCTTTCACTATCTCATCATCGACTCTGGACCACCAGGTTCCAGTTCATCAAAGGACCCCAACAAGTGGAGCCCGAACAGGAGCCTGGTACACGTGGCAGATTCAGATGGAGTGGCCTCAGGGCCTATTGAAGCTGGTAAGTACTAAGACATGGGTCAATCAGCTGGAAAGCCCCCTCACTTTTTTACTTTACTTCATCACTTATTTAAAGCTCAGGGACTTTCAGTTTTGTGCCAGTGAATAAAGGCTTGCCTTCAGATAGTGGTTGTATGCAACCCTTGGATCCCTGATGAAGGTAGTTTTGATTTAGAAATTTGGCACCAGGTTAAAAAGAATGTTGAACGAGCTGCCAGACAGGAAAAAAAATATTCCGATAGATTTCTGGCCCTTATGGGCTCTCATTGAATCTGTGATTCTGCCATTTCAAGGTAATTCTAGCCCTCCTGATATTCGGCAACAGGCAGAACACTTATTACATGAATATGAATTAGATGATAAAATCTTACAAAAGGCCCAATTAGAACAACATGAGATATTTCAGAAGTTTCCTACTAACCCTGTCCCAGTTGCTCCAAGCGTTCCTCCCCTGCCAGCAGGCACAAATCCCAAAGTCTCTCCCTTGATAGAACTGAATGATTCTGGCAACGACTCCCTTAAGAAACCTTTTAACATTAAAACCAACAACACCTTTCTGAATAACAATAATCTACCTCCTTCATGACAGAGGCTCTCTGAATTGCTGGCTTTTGCAATTGCAAGTCTCTGAAGCCAATGGTTTCTCCACCTTTCCAGTTTTAAGAAATATTGATGCTCAAAGACGAATAATACCTCAATATGAAGGTATTAACATTTTTCACATGCAACAAATGAAAAAGGCTGTAACTATGTATGGCCCACATTTGCCTTTTACTAGAGAGATTCTAAATGCTATGGCGTCTTCTATTAAAACCTTTATTCCCTATGATTGGTGAATTTTAATAAAAGCTCTCCTTAAACCAGGAGAGTATCTTCAATGAACAATGTGGTTTCAAGATATAACCAGAGATCATGCTAACAAAAATGCTCGAGCTGGTGCTCCCCAAAACCAAATTACTTTTGAAATGTTAACTGGCACTGGATAATTTGATGCTATACAATCTCAAATACAGTGCCCTCCTTTGTTACATGGACAGTTAAAAACAGTGGCCCTTAAAGCTTGAGATAAAATTACTCCACAAGAAAAACCTACAGGTAGCTACACTAAAATACTGCAAAGACCTAGTGAAAATTATGCTGATTTTTTAGCTAGATTAGAAACTGCTATTTCCTGTACTGTAATTGGAAAAGAAGCTAAAAGACAACTAGAGAAATTACTTGCTTATGAAAATACAAATCAAGAATGTCAAAAGGCTATAGCCCCAATTTGTGAGACAGGCACTATTACTGATTATTTGAAGGCTTGTCACAATCTAGGATCAAAAACTCAAAAGATGCAAATGCTAACTAACAATGGTTGCTGCCTTAAGAAAGGGAAATGAAGGATGCTTTACATGTGGAAATAAGAACCATTTAAAAAAGGGACTGCCCTAAGAAAGCTAATAAAAAACCTCCAAAAATCTGCCCTCACTGCCGTAGAGGAATGCATTGGGCCAAAGAGTGTAAATCTAAATTTGATATTGAAGGGAAACCTATTCCAGGAAACTCCAAGCAGGGGAACCCCCACCCCCAGGTCCCCTCCAACAAAAACCAGGGGCAAATTCCATCATTTCCCTCAAACCCTCAACATCTGGCAGTGCTGCCTTCAATATACCAGTCCTAAATGACTTTCTCCTTTACCCTCAAGCAGTCCCCTCTAGAATACCTACCAGACTTTTTGGGCCCCTACCCCCACAAACCTTTGGTCTTTTACTTGGCCAATTTAGTTTGACTTCTAAAGAAATTACTGTTCACCCTAGAGTAATTGATTCAGATTATATAGGAGAAATTCAAATTATCATGTCATCTCAGATTTTATGGCAATTTAAAAAAGGGAGATAAAATCACTCAATTACTCCTTCTACCTCACATCTATTAACTCCTCTAATAATGTACAGACAGGCAGATTGGGCAGTACAGATCAAAAACAGTCCTTATGGGCATCATTGGTATCTGAATTTCCCTGACCGACTATAAATATCAAAATTAATGCTAAAAGATTTTCTGGTCTCTTTGACAATGGATCTGATATTACTATTATTTCCAAACATTTATGGCCCAAATCCTGGCCTGTACAAAAAAGTTCTTGCCAAATTGCAGAGATTTCTCAAACCAAAGTAAAAGAGGTTTATCAGAGTACCCAAATTTATCCATGTGAGAGACCAGAAGGCCAACCTACAACATTAAGACATTATGTGATAGATGCACCACTTAATCTAATAGGAAGGGACTTACTTATGCAATGGCAAACTCAGATATACATTCCACATTTTTTCCTAGGGGCCACTGCTCATTTAACAAATGATATAATTATTAAAATAACTTAAAAGAATGATGAGCCTATTTGGACAGAGCAATGGCCCCTCACGAAAGAAAAATTACAGGCGGCTAAGTAACTTGTGCCATTATTCATATCCAATGCTGTACATATATACCTGATATGAGCACTAACGTTACTCATTTTACTAAACACATGAACAAGATTATTGGGACTATGGATACTCCTAAAGCCTCAATTGCCACACTTTGGGAGACGTTAACTATTTCCCCATGGCAAAAAACTATCTTAATTACAATAAATCTGATTGTTTTGTTTTTGCTGTTTGCTCGCTGTCTCTGTAACTGTGTAACTGGATTTGTTTCTAGTCGCATGAAAGCTTTTAAGTTACAAATGGTTGCTCAAACTCCTGCTACTGCTGCAGCTTCTTTAGAGACAACACTCCTTGTCAGCCCAGAAAGAATTATGGAAGGAAAATGATGCCCCTTTTCCCTAGGCAACATAATTCACCTAAAAGAAAAGGGGGGTAATGAGAGGGTAACAGGTAGGAAGGCCAGGGGTCTCCAAATGGAGGCAATAGGCTGCAAGTGTCAGAAATTTTTATCTCTCTTGAGTGGAATGATGAAACAAACTAGCGGTGTTTTTTTTCCTTCTCTATACAAATTTAAAAGGAAGTTTCTTGTAAAATACTGTTGCCATAATGACACCTGATTTCACTTGAAGTTAACACTTCCCAAACCCTGAGTTAACCAATGCATTTTTCTTATGGAAATGTTTGTCTTAAGCTATGTTAATGTGCTTTACATTTACCCCAGACTCTGTCTTCAAGTCGGTTCCACCTAATGGCTCAGAACCTACTTGACAAACAAGTATGTTATACTCAGATATTGTTCCCCTAATCTATGTAAATGAAACTATTTTTATGGTAATTGGCCCTTCTACAAGATTCAAGTCAATCGTTTTATGGCCTGGGATGAATCATCTGGTGCCAAGATTATCCCAAAATGCATCTTATAGATGAGGGGCCTGGTGCCATTCTGAGTTTTAAGACATTCCTTTCTTTTCATTAACAGACTGCTAGTGACTATATAACATCCAGCTGAAGACTAGCAGAGGGGTACTCTTTCTGCCCCCTTTTGATGCCTATGTCAGAAGCTTTCTCTATCTCCTTTATACTTTAATAAAACTTTATTACAAATAAATCTCAATTTCAGAACACATTACACACTTCTACCAATTTCCAAATAGCTTTTCTGAAATATTTTATAGAAATTTAATTTCATTATCCTTCTGGTAAGCTGTGAAATTTTTTCAGAAATACTAAATTTATTATTTCCCACATTATCAGCTCACAGCCTATACCACAAGCTGAGGTTTTTTTATACAGATGGGACTAAAAATGCCAAAACAGCATTCTTGTCTCTCAAGGAATATAGTCTTTTACACTAAATTTCATTCTGCTAAACAGAATAAATTATATGCTCTTATTCAAGTTATTTGCCTACATCCTTACCCCATTAATATAGTCTCTGATTCTATATATTCTGTTTTTGTATTAAAAAATACAGAAACCTCCACCATAAACTCCAATCAACCTATTATTCAACAACTCTTTTTGAACTACAATCTGTTATTAAAAACTGCACTTCTCCTGTTTATGTTATGCATACAATCTTTTTCTATTAAACATATTACAGGTATTCTTTATAATCCACAGACACAAGACATAATCAAATGAACACATCACACACTAAAGTTACAAATAAAAAAAAATTAAATAGGGGGAATACACACTACTGTCTTCCTTATCTAAAGCAGACTTCACTAGATTCCAACATAAAATATTTTCTAAACCTATAACTATAGTTAATACAGCTTTATTTGTTTTAAATTTTTTAAACTTGCCACAAGGAGATATCTTGACAAGAACAGAAAAGCATTTCAAGGAATTAAAGGATACTTCTCTTCCTCTGCCCATTTGGTACCAAGATGGGTTAACGAAACAATGGAAATCTGGGAAGCTAATCTTACAGGGAAAGGGATATGCTTGTATTTCCCTGAGATGGATCCAACGAACTCATATGGAAGATTCGACCCAAGGGGGCCCCTGGCATTCAAAATGGAGATGAAACAACAAGAACCCCAGGAGAAAGAAATTCCAGTACAGGCCACGTCAGCTCTAAAGATCTCCAGGAAGCACCGCCCTTGGCGACTTCAACCCTATGATCTCCCCACTTGGGGGCAAATAAAATCCCTTACTAATCAAGTTAAAAATCTGGTTTCTCAACAGGAAATGCCTCAGAGTCCTGAAAACCTTCTTATCACTATGCTCTCTCTGTTGGCCTGTGCGACCCCCACTCGAGCCGGATTAACAAATCAGACTTAACTGGGCTTACTTACATAACCCCCCTTTATTATAGGTCATAAAATGGACAGAGAAAAGACCAATTCTATCAACCAGTGACTCCACCCATATGCCCCCTCCCTGGAACTCTCACACCCTGGGGAGGAAGGAAAACTAGTTAACATTTCTTTAGGCTCCATTGTGCCTAGGCCCAGGGAAATTATGCATAAATGTCAGCCGACAAACTTGGGCTTTCGTTCTGCCTCTAAAAGAAGACCTTCGTACATTGCTTGGATTATTTACTCTGTGAACCATGTTTACACTACTGAAACTTTAGGGAAAGAGTTAGGGAAAGAACAAAAAACATTATGAAACATTACCATGACAAAGGACTTCTTGGCTAGTTTGACGATGGAATGACATCCCCTCATCCTAAAATCATCCTCTATAAACAGAGTGGGCCTGAACAATGAGACATCTGAAAACTTGCTGCCAGCACCAAAGAACTTGGGACTTGGACCGGACATTTCACAGGGACCAGTCATGGTCATTTCTTTTGCTATAATCAGTCATATCTTATACAGGCCTGTGTCCCACTTCCTTTTGTTATAGCCATAGAAAATTTACAATTTAATAAGACTTTACTTTCTGTAACTTGTATTAATTGCCAATTTTGTGTTATTCCTGTTCATTTCAATCATAATGTCTACAACTGAGAACAAATCAAATTTCATATACAAAACATACATGATAATGCCTCTCTGAATGTGCAATTACTGCAAAAGGAAATCTTTGAAACTTTTTCTAAACATCTGCCCTCTTCCACTAATTTGGAAACGTTAGCTAAACAGTTCGCAGATCAGTTGTATGGGCTAGACTCACGAAGATGGTTTCAAAGTATGACCCACAGCATTGGGTCTGGAACTGTAACTCTGGTGATTGTCTTGGTAATTATATTTGTTGTTTATCATTGCCTTTCTATAAGGTTGGTTAATACTAACCAAACTCATTTGGTCAGGACCTTTTTACAAATATAAAAAAATAGAGGGAATTGTCAGGGAATGTTTAACAGTAGGATTCCTGTGTGCTGTTTCCTACATCTCTTGAGCCCTCTGTTCCTTATCAGTCCCTGTCAGGGGCAAGAGGGGCAGGCAAGCCTCTCCCAGGACAGAGATCAAAGAGATGATATGCTTGCATAGGATTTCCTTCATTAGCTTTTCCATTTGGTGAAAGGGGTTATTTATGACCCTCTTTTTATATGGATCACCTTTTGGCCTTATGGTCTTTATTGCTCCTTGCTTCCTTGGTAACTTATAAAGTCTGGTCTCTTGATCTTTATCTGAAGAAGCTACCTGTATATATACTCTTAAAGAATTCAATAAAGCACCGTTGTTCCATCAGAGCTTGGGTCCCCGTCTCTCTCTCTCTCTCTCTCTTTCTGGCTGATTCCCTGGAGCTCGAAGGCAGGCTGTGTAACCCAGGAAATATTAGCCTCTTTCCTTCTTTCACTATCTCATCATCGACTCCGTACCACCAGGTTTCGGTCCATTAAAGGACCCCAACATACGCCCAGCAGTGGGATTGCTGGGTCGTATGGCAGTTCTATTTCCAGTTTTTTAAGGAATCTCCACACTGTTCTCCATAGTGGCTGTACTAGTTTGCATTCCCAGCAACAGTGTAAGAGGGTTCCTTTTTCTCCCCACTCTCTCCAACATTTATTGTTTGTAGACTTCTTGATAGCAGCCATTCTGACTGGTGTGAGATGATACCTCATTGTGGTTTTGATTTGCATTTCTCTGATAATGAGTGACGTTGAGCATCTTTTCATGTGTTTGTTAGCCATCTGTATGTCTTCTTTGGAGAAATGTCTATGTAGTTCTTTGGCCCATTTTTTGACTGGGTTGCTTATTTTTCTGGAATTGAGCTTCAGGAGTTCCTTGTATATTTTTGAGATTAGTTCTTTGTCTGTTGCTTCATTTGCTATTATTTTCTCCCATTCTGAAGGCTGTCTTTTTACCTTGCTTAAAGTTTCCTTCGTTGTGTAAAAGCTTTTAAGTTTAATTAGGTCCCATTTGTTTATTTTTGCTTTTATTTCCACTTCTCTGGGAGGTGGGTCATAGAGGATCCCGCTATGATTTACATCAGAGAGTGGTTTGCCTATGTTTTCCTCTAAGAGTTTTATAGTTTCTTATCTTAAATTTAGATCTTTAATCCATTTTGAGTTTATTTTTGTGTATGGTGTTAGAAAGTGTTCTAGTTTCATTCTTTTACAAGTGGTTGACCAGTTTTCCCAGCACCACTTGTTAAAGAGATTGTCTTTTCTCCATTGTATATTCTTGCCTCCTTTGTCAAAGATAAGGTGTCCATAGGTGTGTGGATTTAGCTCTGGGCTTTCTATTTTGTTCCATTGATCAGTGTTTCTGTCTTTGTGCCAGTACCATACTGTCTTGATGACTGTTGCTTTGTAGTATAGCCTGAAGTAAGGCACATTGATTCCGGAGGGTCGCAGCCCGAGATCAGCTCCCCAGAGGAGACACACGGCACACCTGAGATGATGCTCCCTCTGCACACCCAGGATACCGAGTGGCTGGGATGGGGGGGTGATAATATGCACTGCCCCATCTGGGGAGTGTGCACTCACCAAGCATCTGGTTGCCTGAGCTGCTCAGACCTGGGAAGGGCACAAAACACAGTCCCAACCAAGTCTGTGCCTTTGTGGAGTACCCAAGAACCTGAACCTGAGTGGCTTAGATGTGGGAAGTGCACGCAACCCAGGGCCCACCTTAGACAGTTCCCCTGCAGAGCAACCTGGAGCCTGAGCAGTGTAGACTGGGAAAGCACACATGCTATGAGCGAGGTCAAACCCAGTGTGGCCCAGACACTGTGAGCACTCCCCACACATGCCAGTGATATTTGTTTGCAGTGTTCCTCCCTCCCCATAGCACAATTGAACAAGTGAACCTAAATAAATGACCACTTTCGCCCCCTTGTGTCAGGGTGGAAGTTAAATACTGAAGAGACTTGAAAACAGAGGAAGCCAAAATAAACAAAGAAGAGTGAACCACTTTGGAAGTGATTGGTGCAACAGGTTAAAACCCTGTAGTTAGCATTGGCTACATTGGAAGGGACCTAAGGACCTTGAGAAGACGTATAAGCTGGAACAAGGAAATATCTGAAACTGAATTGACCCCACACTGCCCTCAACAGCTCCACAGAAATTCCTAGATATATTTTACTATTATCATTTTTTAATTTTTAAATTAAAAAAAAATTAAGTTCTTTATTACTCCTTTAATTTTCATTTTTAAAACCTACTATTACTTTGCAAACAAAGACCATACTTTTAAAGCAAATTTCGTATATGTATTTTTAATAAATTTTGCAATTTTGTTTTATTTTTTTAATATTATATTCTTGAAAGTATAACTTCTACTCTAGATTTTTAATCTTTGCTTTTTGGTATTTGTTATCAATTCTATACCTTTAAGAATCCAGTCTTCAGTACCCATTTTTACTTAGGAGTGTGATTACTGGCTTGATTGCTATCTTCCCTTTTGACTCTCCTTTTTCTCCCCCAGGTCAAGTCTATCTCCTCCTTCCCCTTTCTCTTCTCTACTTAACTCTGTGAATCTCTTTGTGTGTTCTGGGCTGTGGAGAACACTTAGGGAACTGATCACAGGCTAGATTGGTCTCTCTCCTTTTGACTCCCCCTCCTCTCCTCCTGGTCACTTCTATCTCCTTCCTCCCTCTTCCCTTCTCTATGGAACTCCTTGAACCTCTGTGAGTGTTCCAGACTGTGGAGAGCACATAGGGAATTGATTACTGGCTAGACTGCTCTCTCCCTTTTTGATTCCCCCTCTTCTCCACCTCATCACCTCTATCACCCTCCTCCCTCTTCTCTTCTCCTTGTAACTCTGTGAACACCTCTGGGTGTCCCCCACTGTGGAGAATCTTTTCACCATTAACCTAGATGTTTTATCATCAGTGCTGTATGGATGGGGAAGTCTTGAGGCTACTGTAAGAATAAGACTGAAAGCCTTATTTAAGCAGGCTTAAATCCAAAACTTGAGAACATCAGAAAACTCCTGACTCCAGGGAACATTAACCAACAAGAGCTCATCGAAAAGTCTCCATACCTACACTGAAACCAAGCTCCACCCAAGAGCCAACAAGTTTCAGAGAAAGACATACCGAGCTAATTCTCCAACAATGCAGGAACATAACCCTGAGCACAAAAGTACAGGCGGCCAAAAGTCACACCAAACCCACAGATACCTCAAAACTCACTACTGGACACTTCATTGCACTCCAGAGAGAAGAGATCCAGCTTCACCCACCAGAACACCCATGTAAGCTTCCCTAACCAGGAAACGTTGAGAAACCACTTGTCCAACCCAACCCACATTGAGGAACCTCCACAATAAAGAGGAACCACAAACTTTCAGCATACAGAAAGGCCACACCAAACACAAAAATCTAAACAAAATGAAAAGGCAGAGAAATATTCAGCAGGTAAAGGAACATGATAAAAGCCCACTAAACCAAACAAAAGAGAAGGAGATAGGGAATCTACCTGAAAAATAATTCAGAATGATGATAGTAAAAATGATCCAAAATCTTGAAAACAAACTAAATAGACAAGGATTGAGAAGATGTAAGAAAAGTTTAACAAGGACCTTGAAGAAATAAAGAAGAGTCAACCAATAATGAATAATGCAATAGCTCAGGTCAAAAGCACTCTGGAGGGAACCAAAAGTAGAATAACTGAAGTAGAAGATAGAATAAGTTAGGTGAAAGATAGAATGGTGGAAATAAAAGAAGCAGAGAGGAAAAAAAGAGAAAAGAAATGAGGACAACCTCAGGGACCTCTGGGACAATGCCAAATGCTCCAACATTCGAATCATAGGAGTCCCAGAAGAAGAAAACAAACAACAAAGGCCATGAGAAAATACTTGAGGAGACAATAGTTGAAAACTTCCCTAAAATGGGGAAGGAAATAGCCACCCAAGTTCAAGAAATCCAGAGAGTCCCAAACAGGATAAGCCCAAGGAGAAACACCCCAAGACACATATTAATCAAATTAACAAAGATCAAACACAAAGAACAAATATTAAAAGCAGCAAGGGAAAAACAACAAATAACTCACAAGGGGATCCACATAAGGATAACAGTTGATCTTTCAATAGAAACTCTTCAAGCCAGAAGAGAATGGCAGGACATATTTAAAGTGATGAAAGAGAAAAACCTATAGCCCAGATTACTGTACCCAGCAAGGATCTCATTCAAATATGAAGGAGAAATCAAAATCTTTGCAGAAAAGTAAAAGCTCAGAGAATTCAGCACCACCAATCAGCTGTTCAACAAATCCTAAAGGATCTTCTCTAGGCAGGAAACACAGAAAAGTTTTATAAACTTGAACCCAAAACAACAAAGTAAATGGCAACGGGATCATACTTATCGATAATACCTTAAATGTAAATGGGTTGAATGCCCCAACCAAAAGACAAAGACTGGCTGAATGGATACAAAAACATGGCCCCTATATATATTCTGTCTACAAGAGACCCACCTCAAACCCCAGATATTTAACTGACTGTTGACAAAGCTGAGCTTTCTCCTTTGATGCCTTGTAACCACAGCCAGCTGGAAAGTTTAGGAAGTCTTCTGAGGCTTGAAAACAAGCTTGCTCTGTCTCAGCACAGAGGAGAAATTCATCCACATATTGTAGCCCTATTGCCTCAGGGCTATTAAAATTCCGTAAATGCTGTGACAAACTGCTTGAATAAGTGAGGGCTGTCACAAAACACTTGAGGCAGGACTGTCCACATTAACTGAGAAGCTGGTGGGTAGGAGCTTCAGAGGCAAATAAAAATTGGCTTTCCTCTGCCAATGGTATGGGAAAGAAGGTATCTTTCAAATAAATAATAAAAATATTTGGCTTGTTTGAGAGTTTCAGACAATAGAGTATAATGGTTAGGCACCATGGGATGTAAAGGAACTACAGCCTCATTTATTATTCATAAATCTTGAACTAGTCTCCATTTATCATTGGACTTCTTTACATCCAAAATAGGAGTGTTGCATGGACTGTTATAAGGAATTAATAGTCCTTGTTCCTTTAAGTTCTCAGTAATAGTCTCTAACCCTTCCTTAATCTTGGGTTTTAGTGGATATTGTTTCTGATGTGAGAATAAGTGGGGGACTTTGAGCTTAATAATGACAGGACCAGCATTCTGTGCTTGACCCACAATTTTTCCATCAGCCCCCACTCTAGGATTTATGTTTTGTTCAATCAGTGGGAAAGAGAGGGCTCAATATTAATAAAAACAGAGACTTGGATTTTGCTTAGTAGATCGCTCCCAGAAGGGGTGAGGGAGACTCCAGCACAATCATAAACTCATGTGAAAACAGCACAAGAGTCCCAGCTGCAGCTTAAAGAATGACTGAAATAAAAGCATTTGGTACATCCCGACAGCCCCATCATGGAAGTGGATTGGGAGGAAAGTGGGTCAGGGACTTCAGTAAGCACAAGAATAAGTTCCCTCCATGTCCAAAAGGAAATTGACTGACTGACCCTCCGCACCCCCCCATGGTTATTAATACCTGGGGTTTTTAAGGTGTTATTAGGACTGGAACTTGTGTGTGTGGGGACCCAAGGCATCATCAGTCTTGATTGTCCTGGGAGTCTGACCACTGGGGCCTATACCTATTGGGGCAGTCTCTTCTCCAGTGTGGTCCTTTGCAGACCAGAAAAAGAGCCAGAGGGTTGGACTTTGATGCTCAAGGACAATCTCGCTTGAGATACTCCTCCTTTCCACAATAATAGCAATTCCATTCCTTTTCACCTGGGTTCCTCTGGGCATTTTTTTCTCTTTGAGCTCTTTCAGAGCAGATCTAACAGCCATCACTAGGCCCTCAGCCTGTTCCTTGGTTTTTTGCTGTTTTTGCTTTTCCTCCTCATATTCTCTATCATAACAAACTGTCTGAGTCAGTTGCAACAGTTTATCTAAAGACTGGTTTGGTTGATATGCTTGTTTTTGTAGGTTAAGGAGGATATCTGGAGCCAACTGAGTGAGAAATCTATCTTTTAAGATTACCTATCCCTTTGTGCTTTTGGGAGCAACATCAGTGCAGTTTCAAAGAGGCTGCTGTAGTCTATCTAGGAATTTGCCAGGAGTTTCCTTCTCTCCTTGTTCTATGTCTGCCAATTTAGCATAAAGTCTCAGTGTAGGCTCACCTGTGTCCTTCAAGAACAAATGGGACAAAGTGACTCTGTTCCCATCTTCCCTTAGCCATGTTATAGTTCCAGTCTGGCTCTGTAATGGGGACTGCCTGATTCCCAGTAGGGAGGGTGGCTATCTCTTCTTCCCTCTTTACCAAGCCACTCATTTCCATAGGCAACAGCTTTCCCCAAAACTCAAGTGTTTAAGTCAGGAGTCAGCGTCTTTCCCAGGATGTACATCACATCCTTCCAAGTAAGGTCATAAAACAGAGTAACACACTTAAAACTCTAATATATTTCTCTGGATCCTCCTAATAGTCTCACAGATCTTCCTTAAATTTTTGGACTTTTTGATAAGAAAAGGGCTTATTAACTCTCATAGATTCGTTATTTCTCCAAGTAGGTGCCTTCTGAAGAGGCAACAGCTTGTGTGGCTGCTCTTCAGCCTCTCTGGCTGACCTTTGCACATGGTCCCAGGGATAGATTGGAGAAACCTGCATTTTCTTATCTTCTTGTTTCTCATCCTCCATCTCATCCTCCTCCTCATCCTGTATTTTACCCTTAGTTTTAGTTGTCTGAGATTTCTTTATTTGATTTTCTGAGCAATGAACAGTGTGTTCTGCCAACTACTGAGAATAGATAAAAGAACACCTCAAGGCTGTGAAAACTTTACCAGGCTCCTCTCCCACAACATCCTGAGATAACATCAGCACCAGGGGAGCCATCTCTGGATGAGGTGTCTCTGGGGAAGATATATTGTATCCATAAAACAACTGACATAAGTTTTTTTAAAAAACAAAACAGGTTCCTGAGCAAGATATATTGTTTCATTAACAGAGCTTAAGAAAAACATTCCCATGAGCAAGATACACTCTTGCTGAGCAAATAGCAGCTCGGGGTTTGAAAAAGTTAGTTTCAGACAGTTGCCATAACAACATAGGATTTAAAACAAACCCCTCTGGAGCAAAGGAATGTGGTGGGTGGGGTGGGGGGGGGGGGAGTTTGCCACTTGCCGTTTGCCTTTTTCCCTTTGCTTTCTCCTCCTCCTTAGGGATCCTAACCTCCCTATGGAGACCTGCCTGACAACTAACCCTCTCAAACTAAGCCCCTGTGCCACAACCACTGAGCTTGTTCTCTGCAACAAGAGAAGCCAGCACAATGAGAAGCCCACATACAGCAATGCATAGTGGTGAGTACTCACCACAACTAGAGAAAGCCCACTCAGCAACTAAGCCCCAGCACAGCCAAAACTAAAAACAACTAAAAAAAAAAAAAAAAAAAAAAAGAATGTTCAAACTACCGCCAACTGTGCTCATTTCATATACTGATAAAGCAAGCTAGGCTTCAACAGTACATTAAATGAGATCTTCCAGATGTACAAGTTGGATTTATATAAAGAGGAACCAGAGATCAAATTGCCAACATTCATTGGATCAAACAAAAAGCAAGGGAATTCCAGAAAATCATATACTTCTACTTCATGGGTTATGCTAAATCCTCTGACTGTGTGAATCACAATAAACTGTGGAAAATTCTTCAAGAGACGGGAATACAGACCACCTTACTTATGACCTCCTGAGAAAACTGTATGCAGGACAAGAAAAAACAGAACCAGACATGGAACAACAGACTGGTTCCAAATTGGGAAAGGAGCACGTCAAGGCTGTATATTGTCACCCTGCTTATTTAACTCGTATGTAGAGTGCATTATGCAAAATGTCAGGCTGAATGAAGCACAAGGTGGAATCAAGATTGCTGGGAGAAATAGCAATCCCCTCAGATAAGCAGATGACAACACCCTAATGGGCAAAAGCAAAGATGAACTAAAGAGCCTCTTGATGAAGTTGAAAAATGAGAGTAATAAAGCTGGCTTAAAATTCAACATTCAAAAGACTAAGATCATGACATCCAGCCCCATCACTTCATGGCAAATAGATGGGGAAATAATGAAAACAGTGACAGGCTTTATTTTCTTGGGCTCCAAAACCACTGCAGACTGTGACTGCAGGCATGAAATTAAAAGACGCTTGCTCCTTGGAAGAAAAGCTATGACAAACCTAGTTGTGCTATATTGTACTTAGTCACTCAATCATGTCTGACTCTCTGTGACCCCATAGACTGTAACCTTCCAGGCTCCTCTGTCCATGGGTATTCTCTAGGCAAGAATACTGGAGTGTGTTGCCATTCTCTCCTCCAGGGGATCTTTCCAACACAGGGAGCGAACCCAAGTCTCCCACATTGCAGGCGGTTTCTTTACCATCTGAATCACCAAGGAAGCTCAAGAATACTGGAGTGGTAACTTATCCTTCCTCCAGGGGAACTTCCCAATATATGAATCAAGCCAGAGTCTCCTGCATTGCAGGTGGATTCTTTACCCGCTGAGTTAACAGGGAAGCCCAACAAACCTAGACAGCCTATTAAAAAGCAGAGCCATCAATTTGCCCACAAAGTCCATAGAATCAAAACTATGGTTTTTCCAGTAGTCATGTATAGCTGTGAGGGTTGGACCATAAAGAAGGCTGTTGTTCAGTCAGTGAACAACAGGATTGGAACAGGTGACAAAGAGTCACCTGACTCTTTGTGACTCCATGGACTATATAGCCCACCAGGATCCTCTGCCCATGGATTTCTCCAGGCAAGAATACTGGAGTGTGTTGCCATTTCCTTCTCCAATAAAGAAGGCTGAGCACTGATGAACTGATGCTTTGGAACTGTGGTGCTGAAGAAGACTCTTGGGAGTTTGTTGGACAGGAAGATCAAATCCATCAGTCCTAAAGGAAATCAACTCTGAATATTCATTGGAAGCACTGATGCTGAAGCTGATACTTGAATACTTTGGCCACCTAATGTGAAGGCCCTACTCATTGGAAAAGACTGTGATGCTAGGAAAGATTGAAGGCAGGAGGAGAAGGGGGCGACAGAGGATGAGATGGTTGGATGACATCACTGACCAATGGACATGAGTTTAAGAAAACCCTGGGAGATAGTGAAGGACAGGGAAGCCTGGTACACTGTATTGCATGGGGTTGCAAAAGACTGGACACAACTGAGAGAATGAACAACAACAAAAAAGTGATATAATGGAAATGCTCACTGACTTTTAACTATACAGAAGTTATCCTTGATGTCTCTAAAATCACATAAGACTTTTTATGCTATGGACAAAACACTTGCCTCCCCAAAATACTCTGTGCAAATGCTTTTGAGTTTCATTAGGTCCCATTTGACTTTTGTTTTTATTTCCATCATTCCTAGACATAGCTTGAAAAAGATATTGCTGCAATTTATGTCAAAGAGCATTTTGCCTATGATTTTCTCTAAGAATTTTATAGTATCCAGCTGTACATTTAGATATTTAATCAATTTTGAGTTTATTTTTGTGTATAGTTTAAAGAATGTTCTAACTTTATTTTTTTACATGCAGTGGGCCAGTTTTCCCAGCACTATTTATTGAAGAGACTGTCTTTATCCATTGTATAGTCTAGCCTCGCTTCTGGTAGATTAATTGTCCATAGGTGTGTGGCTTTATTTCCAGTGTTTCTACCTTCTTCCTTTGATCTATATTTCTGTTTTTCTGTCAGTACCATACTTTTTTGATGATTATGGTTCTGTAGTATAATCTGAAGTCACAAAGCCCGATTCCTCCGGATTTATTTTTCTTTCTCAGTATTGTTTTGGCTATTCAGGATCTATTGTGTCACCCTACAATTTATAAGACATTTTGCCCTAGTTTTGTAGAAAATTCCAATCCTAGCTTGGTAAAGATTGCATGAATCTGTAGATTGCCCTCTGTAGTATAGGTATTTTAACAAAAATTATTCTTCCAATCCAAGAGCATGGTTTATATTTCCATCTGTTTGTGCTATCTTCAATTTATTTTATCATTGTCTCATAATTTTCAGAGTATGTTCTTTGTCTCCTTTGGTAGGCTTATTCCTAGATATTTTATTATTTTTATGTGATGATAAATGGCATTGTTTCTTGAATTTCTCTTGCTGATGTTTTGTATTTAGTATATATAAATGCAACAGATTTCTGTATTTATTTTCTATCCTGAAACTTTACCAAATTAATTGATGAGCTCTATTATAATAATTTTCTGATAGTATCTTTAGGATTTTCTATGTATTGGATCATAACATCTACAAACAGTGACAATTTTAACTATTTTCCAATTTGGACTCCTTTTATTTTCTTTTTCTCTGATTGCTGTTGCTAGGGCTTTCAAAACTATGTTGAAGAGAAATGGAGAGTGTGGATATCCTTGTCTTGTTCTTGATCTTAGTGGAAAGACTTTCAGCTTTTTACCATTGAGTATGATGTTATCTGTAGGTTTGCTGTATGTGGCCTTTATCTTATTGAGGTAGGTTCCTTCTTTGCCCACTTTCTGAAGAGTGTTTTTTTCATAAGTGGATTTTGAATTTTTCCAAAAGGTTTTTCTGCATCTTTTGAGATGATCATATACTTTTTAATTCTTTAATTTGGTATGTTGTATCATACTGATTGGTTTACAGATATTAAGAAATCTTGCATCCTTGGGAAAATCCTACTTGGTCCTGGTGTGTAGCTCTTTTAATGTATTGTTGGATTCAGTTTGCTAGTGTTTTGTTTAGGATCTTTGTGTCTACATTCACCCATGATATTGCATTCTAATTTTGTTTCTTTGTGGTATCTTTGTCTGGTTTTGGTATCAGGCTGATGGTGGCCTCATTGAATGAGTTTGAGAGTGCTTCTTCTATGCAAAGTTTTGGAATAGTTTCTGAAGTATATGTGTTAACCCCTTTTTAAATGTTTTATAGAATTTGCCTATGAAGAAATCAGTCTGGATGATATGTCTATTGATGGAAGTGAGGTGCTAAAGTCCCACACTATTAATATGCTGCTGTCAAATCCCCCTTTGATGGCTGTTGGCATTTTTCTTCCATGTTAGTTTGCTCTGATTGCTGTGGCCAGGACTTCCAAACTGATGTTGAGTAATAGTGGTGAGAGTGGGCACCCTTGTCTTATTCCTGGTTTTAGAGGAAATACTTTCAGGTTTTCACCATTGAGGATCATTTTTTACTGTGGGTTTGTCATATATGGCCTTTATTATGTTGAAGTATATTCCCTCTATGCCTATTTTCTAGAGAGTTTTTTTTTTTTTATCATAAATGGGTGTTGAATTTTGGTGAAGGCTTTCTCTTCATATATTTATATGATAAGTTTTTATCTTTCAGTTTGTTAATATAGTGTATCACATTGATTTGCACATATTGAAGAATCCTTGCATCCCTGAGATAAATCCCATTTGATGATGATGTATGATCTTTTTAATGTGTTTTTGGACTGTTTTCTAGAATTTTGTTGAGGATTTTTGCATCTGTGTTAATCAGTGATATTGGCCTGTATTTTTAATTCATTTTTTGTGGCATCTTTGGTTTTGGCTTGAGGGCAATGGTTGTCTCATAGAACGAGTTTTGGAGTTTTCCTTCCTCTGCAATTTTCTGGAAGGGTTTGACAAGGATAGGTCTCAGCTCTTATCCAAACTTTTGGTAAAATTCACCTGTGAAGCCATCTGGTCCTGGGCTTTTGTTTGTAGAAATATTTTTGATTACAGTTCCAGCTTCCATGCTTGGGATTGATCTGTTCATATTTTCTATTTCTTCCTGATTCAGTAGTGGATGGTCACACTTTTCTAAGAATTTGTCCATTCCTTCCAAGTTGTCCATTTTATTAGTACATAGTTGCTCATAGTAGTCTTTTATGATCCTTTGTATTTCTGTGTTGTCAGTTCTAACTTCTTTTTCATTTCTGATTTTATTGATTTGAATCTTCTTTTTTCTTGATGAGTCTGGCTAATGGTTGGTCAATTTTATCTTCTTAAAGAGCCAGCTTTTAGTTTTATTGATCTTTGCTATAGTCTCCTTCATTTCTTTTTTCATTTATTTCTGCGGTGATCTTTATGATTTTTTTCCTTCTACTAACTTCGGGGGTTTTATATTTTTGTTTTTCTAATTGCTTTATGTGTAAGGTTGGGTTGTTTATTTGATGTTTCTCCTATTTCTTGATGTAGGCTTGAATTGCTACGGAATTCCATCTTAGCACTGCGTTTACTACATCCCATAGGTTTTGAGGTGTAGTGTTTCATTGTCATTTGTTTCTAGGCATATTTTGATTTCCTTTTTGATTTCTTCAATCATCTGTTGGTTATTCAGAAGCATGTTGTTTAGCCTCCATGTGTTTGTCCTTATTTTATTAGTTTTTTCCCTCTATAATTGATATCTAATTTTAAAGCATTGTGATCAGAAAAGATGTTCAAATTGATTTCTATTTTAAAAAAAATTTACCAAGGCTTGAATTGTGGCCCAGGATGTGATCTATTCTGGAGAATGTTGCATGTGCACTTGAGAAAAAGTGACATCTACTGTTTTTGGATGAAATGCCCTGTAGATATCTACTAGGCCCAATGGGTCCAATGTATCATTTAAAGCTTGTATTTCCTTGTTAACTTTCTGTCTGGATGATCTGTCCATTGGTGGAAGTGGGGTATTAAAGTTCCCCATTCTTATTTTGTTAAAATCAACTTTCCCTTTAGTAGCTATTAGCAGTTGCTTTATGTATTGAGGTATTCCTATATTGTGTGTATATATTTATAATTGTTATGTCTTCTTCTGGGATTGACAACTTCATCATTATCCAGTGTCCTTCTTTTTCTCTTATAATGGTCTTTATATTTAAGTCTATTTTATCCAATATGAATATTGCTACTTCGGCATTCTTTTGGCCTCTGATGGCATGGGATAATGTTTTCCAACCTTCACTTTCAGTCTATATGTCCCTAGATTTGAGGTGGGTCTCTTGTAGATAGCATATATAGGGGTCTTGTTTTTGTATCTACTCAGCCAATATATGTCTTTTGGATGGAACATTTAGCCAATTTATGTTTAATGTAATTATTGATAAGTATGATCCTATTACCATTTACTTTATTGCTTTGGGTCTGTTTATATAAGCGTTTTTCTCTGTTTCCTGTCCACAGAAGTTCCTTTAGCATTTGTTAAAAGCTGGTTTGGTGGTGATGAATTATCTTAGATTTTTCTTGTTTAGAAAGCTTTTGATTTTTTACCTACAAATCTGAATGAAATTGTTGTTGAATAGAGTAATCTCGGTTGTGGGTTTTTCACTTTCATCCCTTTATGCATATGCTGCCATTCCCTTCTGGCTTGCAGAGTTTCTGTTGAAAGATCAGTTATTAGCCTTGTGGGGATCCCCCCATATATTATTACTATTTTAATTGGAGGACAATTAATTTACAATATTGTGATGGTTTTTGCCATACATCGACATAAATCAGCTGTGGGTGCAAATGTGTCCCCCCCATCCTGAACCCACCTCCCACCTCCCTCCCCACCCCTTCTCTCTGGGTTGTACCAGAGCACCGACTTTGAGTGCCCTGCTTCATGAATCAAACTTGTACTGGTCATCTAATTTACATATGGTAATATACATGTTTCAATGCTATTCTCTCAAATCATCCCACCCCCACCTTCTTCAACATAGTGCAAAAGTCTGTTCTTTATATCTGTGTCTCTTTTCCTGCCATTCAAATAGGATCATCATTACCATCTTTCTAAATTCCATATATATGTGTTAATATACTATATTGGTGTTTCTCCTACTGAGTTACTTCAATCTGTATAATAGGCTTGAGTTTCATCCACCTCATTAGGACTGACTCAAGTGACATATACTAACCAAGCTAACAGATATTAAACACAAATATTAAACACAAATATTAAAAGCAGCAAGGAAAATCAACAAGTAACATACAAGAGAAAATCCATATTATTAACAGCTGATCTTTCAGCAGAAACTCTGCAGGCCAGAAGGGAATGACAGAACATCTGTAAACTATGACAGGAAAAAATCTATAAGCAAGATTACTCTACCTGGAAAGGATCCCATTCAAAACTGATGGAGAAACCAAAAGCTTTTCAAACAAGTAAAAGTTAAGAAACTTTAGCACCACCAAAGCAGCTTTACAACAAATGTTAAAGGGACTTATATAGGCAGGAAATACAAGATAAGGGAAAGACCTACGAAAACAAACTCAAAACAATTAAGAAAATGCCAATAGGTAAATATTTAATGTAAATGGATTAAATGCTCCAATCAAAAGACAGAGACTGACTGAGTGGATACAAAACCAAGACCCATATATAAACAAGAGATGCACCTCAGACCTAGAGACACATACAGACTAAAAGTAAAAGGATGGAAAGATTATGCAAATAGAAATTAAAAAAAAGCTGCAGTGACAATTCTCATTTCAGACAAAAGGGAGTTTAAAATAAAGAGTGTTACAAAAGATAAAGAAGGACACTACATAATTATCAAGGGAATAATCCAAGAAAAGACATGACAACTGTAAATATTTATGTGCCCAACATAGGAGCACCTCAATATATAAGGCAAACACTAACAGATATAAAAGTAGAAATTGACAGTAATACAATAATAGTAGGGGGATTTAACACCCCACTTTGACCAATGAATAGATCATCAAAAGAGAAAATCAATAAGGGAATACAAAGCTTAAATGAAATATTAGATGAAATGGATCTAATTGATTTCTTCAGGACTTTCCATCCAAATGCAGAACAATACACTTTCTTCTCAAGTGCATATGGCACATTCTTCAGGATAGGCCACATCCTGGGTCACAAATCAAGCCTCAGTAAATATAATAAAATTGAAATCATATCAAGAATCTTTTTTTACCACAACGCTATGATACTAGATATCAATTACAGGAAAAAATAATAAAAAACAAAAACACATGGAGATTAAACAACACATTTCTATGTAATGAACAGATAACTGAAGAAAAAAGGGAAATTAAAAAAATTACTAGAAACAAATGACAACGAAAACACAATGACCCAAAACTTATGGGATGCCGCAAAACAGTTCTAAGAAGGAAGTTCAAAGCAATAAAATCCTACCTCAAGAAACAAGAAAAACATCAAATAGAAAATCCAACTCTACACCTAAAATAGCTGGAAAAAGAATAAAAGAATGCCAAAGTTAGTAAAAGGAAACAAATAATAAAGATCAGAGTAGAAATAAAAAACAAATAAAGGAAATAAGTAAAGATTAATAAAACTAATAGCTAGTTTTTTGAGACAATAAGCAAAATTGACAAACCGTTACCCAGATTCATCAAGAATAAAAGTGAGAAAAATCAATCAACAAAATTAGGAATGAAAAAGGAGAGTTTACATAAGACAATGCAGAAATGCAAAGGTTCATGAGAGACTATTATGAGCATCTATATGCTAATAAAGTGGACAATCTAGAGGAAATGGATAGATTTTTAGGGACATTCAACCCTCCAAAACTGAACCAGGAAGAAATAGAAATTATGAACAAACCAATTACAAGCACTGAAATAAAAGCTGTGATAAAAAATCTCCCCCCACCCCTCAAAGAAAAGATCAGGGCCAGATGTCTTCACAGGTGAATTCTATCAAATATTTATAAAAGAGCCAATGCCTATCCTTCTGTAACCCTGCCAAAAATTCAGAGGAAGGAAAACTTCCAAACTCACTCTGAGGCCACCATCACCCTGGTACCAAAACCAGACAAAGACATCACAAAAAAAGAGAATATTACAGGCCAATATCACTGATGAATATAAATGTAAAAATCCTCTACAATATTTTAGCAAAGAGAACTGAAAAACACATTAAGAAGATGATCCACCATGATCAAGTCATGTTTATCCCAGGGATGTAAGGATTCTTCAATATACACAAATCAATCAGTATGATACAACATATTAGCAAACTAAAAGATAAAAACCGTATGATCGTCTTAATATATGCAAACAAAACTTTTGACAAAATTCAGCACCATTTGTGAAAAAACTCTTTAAAAAATGGGCATAGAAGGGACCTAATTTAACACAATAAAGGCCATATACAACAAGCCCACAGCAAACATTATTCTCAATGGTGAAAAACTGAAAGCATTCCCTCTACAATCAAGAACAAGACAAGGGTGCCCACTCTCACCAGTATTACTCAACAAAGTTTTGGAAGTTATAGAAATCAGAGAAGAAGAAAAAAAAAAAATGAATCCAGATTGAAAAGTAGTAAAACTCTCACTGTTTGCAGACCACATGATACTGTCCATAAAAACCCTAGAGATAGTACTAGAAAATAGTATATAATAATATACTATATAATAATATATACTATAAAATAGTATATAATAGTATAGTATAGTAACAGCATATTTGTTGCAGGATACAAAGTCAATACACAGAAATCACTTGCATTCTTATATACTAACAATGAAAAATCAGAAATATAAATTAGGGAATCAATCCCATTTACCATTGCAACAAAAAGAATAAAATAAAAAAAAATAGATCCTCATGGTGCAGGGGGCAGTCCTGGGTGCCAAAAGAACACACAAGCCCTGCAGCTGGCCAGTGAGATGAAACAAGTGCGCAGAAGCCCCACAACATAGAAGGCAGGACCAGGGAGCCGAGACAAGTGCACACAAGCCCTGCAACATAGAGAGTGTGCCCAGTGAGATGAAACAAGTACACACAAGCCCCACAACACAGGGAGGGCCTGGGGAGCTGAGAGAAGTGCACACAAGCCCTGTGACACAGACACAGGGCCCAGGGAGCTGAGACAGGTGCACACAAGCCCTGTGGCACATAAAGTGAGCTCAGGGGCCTGAGGGAAGCCCACACAAGTCTCTGTGACAGAGGACATGGTCGGGGAGCTGAGAAAAAATCCACACACGCCTCTAGGTAGCAAGCTTCAGCCAGCAGTGCAAGGCGGGACCAGGGAACAGAAGCATGGGCAATGATTCCAGGGACCAGTAGGGGGCTAGTCGCAGTGATATCCTGAGAGGGCCACTTTGAAGCAGCTGCTGAAATAGACGTGTCTAACACTGCTAAAACCAGAAGGACTACCCAAAGACATACTGAATACATGGTGGTGGTGATGGTTTAGTTGCTAAGTCATGTCCGAATCTTGCAACCCCATGGACTGTAGCCCGCCAGGCTACTCTGTCCATGGGATTTTCCAGGCAAGAATACTGGAGTGGATTGCCATTGCCTTCTCCAGGGGTTATTCCCAACCCAGGAATCGAACCCAGGTCTGAAGAAGCAACCTAGATGCCCATCAGCAGACGAATGGGCAAGGAAGCTATGGTGCATATACACAATGGAATATTACTCAGCCATTAAAAAGAACTCATTTGAAGCAGTTCTAATGAGATGGATGAAACTGGAGCCCATTATACAGAGTGAAGTAAGCCAGAAAGATAAACACCAATATAGTATACTAACACATATATATGGAATTTAAAAATATGGTAACGATAACCCTACATGCAAAACAGAAAAGGAGACGTAGATGTACAGAACAGACTTTGAGACTCTGTGGGAGAAGGCGAGGGTGGGATGTTCTGACAGAATAGCATTGAAAGAAGTATACTATCAAGGGTGAAATAGATCACCAGCCCAGGTTGAATGCATGAGACAAGTGCTCAGGGCTGGTGCACTGGGAAGACCCAGAGGGATCGGATGGGGAGGGAGGCGGGAGCGGGGATCAGGATGGGGAACACATGTAAATCCATGGCTGATTCATGTCAATGTATGGCAGAAACCACTACAATATTGTAAAGTAATTAGCCTTCAACTAATAAAAATAAATGAAAAAACTTAAAAAAATGACAATCCAAAACCTATAGCATTCAGCAAAAGTAGTTTTAAGAGGGAAGTTTATAGCAATACAGTCCTACCTCAAGAAACAAGAAAAGTGTCGAATAGACAGCCTAACTCTACATCTAAAGCGGCTAGACAAAGAAGACCAAAAAAACCCCCAATGTCAGCAGAAGGAAATAAATAATAAAAATCAGAGCAGAAATAAATGAAAAAGAAATGAAGATAAGAGTAGCAATGATTACTAAAACTAAAAGCTGGTTCTATGTCTAAAATTGACAAAACACTAGCCAAACTCATCAAGGAAAAAGGGAGAAAAAAACAATTCAAAAAAATTAGACATGAAAAAGAAGTTACAACAGACAACACAGAAACAAAGGATCATAAAATAATATTATGAGCAACTATATGGTAATAAAATGGACAACCTAGAGGAAATAGATATATTCTTAGGAAAGTTCAACTTCCCAAGACTGAACCAGGAAAAAATAGAGATTATGAACAAGCAAATTACAAACACTGAAATCGAAACTGTGACCAAAAATCTCCCCAAAGCAAAATCCCAGGACCAGATAACTTCATAGGGGAATTCTATCAAACATTTAGAGAAGATCTAATGCTATTTTTCTGAAACACTTCCAAAAAATTGCAGAGGAAGGAACACTTCCAAACTCATTCTATGAGGCCACAATCACCTGATACCAAAACCAGGCAAAGGTAACACACACACACACACACACAAAAAAAAAAAAAAAAAAAAAACCAAAACCAAAATTACAGGCTAATAGCTCTGATAAACATAGATGTAAAAATACTCAACAAAATTCTAGCAAACAGAATTCAACAACACAGTAAAATCCTCATACACCATGATCAAGCCAGATATATCCCAGGGATGCAAGTATTCTTCAATATACAAAAATCAAAAAAATGTGATACACCATATTAACAGATTGAAAGATAAAAACCATATGATCATCTCAATAAATGCAGAAAAAGCCTTCATCAAAATTAAGCAGCCATTTATGAGAAAAAATGCTTCAAGAAATGATCATAGAAGGAGCCTACCTCAAGATAATAAAGGCCATATATGATAAGCCCATAGCAAACATTATTCTCAATGGTGAAAAACTGAAAACTTTCAGGAACATGACAAGGGTGTCCACTCTGACCACTATTATTCAAAATCGTTTTGGAAGTCCTAGCTACTACAATTAGAGAAGAGATAAAAGAATCCAAATCAGAAAAGAAATAAAATTGTCACTATTTGCCGATGACATGCTACTATACATAGGAAACCCAAAAGCTAGTATCAGAAAATTACTAGAGTTAATGATTAAATTCAGCAAAGTCATGGGATACAAGGTCCATGAACAGAAATCACTTGCATTCTTACATGCTAACAATGAAAAGTCAGTAAGAAAAATTAAGGCATCAATCATATTCACAATTGCAATAAAAAGAATAAAATATCTAGGAATAAACCTACATAAGGAGACAAAGAACTGTATACAGAAAATTACAAGACAATGATGAAATAAATCAAATATGACATAAACAGATGGAGACATATTCTATGTTCCTGGGTAGGAAGAATCAATATTGTGAAAATGACTATACTATCAAATGTAATCTACAGATTAAATGTAATTCCTGTCAAATTACCAAAGGCATTTTTCACAGAACTAGAACAAAAAATCTCACAATTCACTTGGAGTCACAAAAGACCCTGAGTAGTCAAAGCAGTCTTGAGAAAGAAGAATGAGCTAAGCAAATTATAAAAAAGGTGAAAAGATAACCCACAGGATGGAAAAAATATAATAGCAAATGAAACAACAGACAAAAGATTAATTTCAAAAATATATAAGCAGCTTATACAAATCAATACCAGAAAAACGAACAACCCAATAAAAGTGGACAAAAGATCTAAACAGACATTTCTCCAAAGACGGTATCAGTTCGTTCATTTCAGCTGTTCAGTCATGTCTGACTCTTTGCGACCCCATGGACTGCAGCCCACTAGGCTTCCCTGTCCATCACCAACTCCTGGAGCTTGTTCAAACTCATGTTCATCAAGTTGATGATGCCATCCAACCATCTCGTCCTATGTCATCCCCTTCTCCCACCTTCAAGCTTAGCCAGTATCAGGACCTTTTCAAATGAGTCAGTTCTTTGCATCAGGTGGCCAAAGTATTGGAGTTTCAGCTTCAGCCTCAGACCTTCCAATGAATATTCAGGACTAATTTCCTTTAGGATGGGCTGGTTGGATCTCCTTGTGGTTCAAGAGACTCTTTAGAGTCTTCTCCAACATCACAATTCAAAAGCATCAATTTTTGGCACTCAGCTCCCTTTATAGTTCAAATCTCACATCCATACATGACTACTGGAAAAACCATAGCTTTGACTAGATGGACCTTTGTGGGCAAAGTGATGTCTCTGCTTTTTAATATGCTGCCTATGTTGGTCATAACTTTTCTTCCAAGGAGCAAGAGTCTCTTAATTTCATGGCTACAATCACCATCTGCAGTGATTTTGGAGCCCCCCAAAATAAAGTCTCTCACTGTTTCCATTTTTCCCCCATTTACTTGCCATGAAGTGATGGGACCAGATGCCATGATATTAGTTTACAATGATCACCTCAGATGACCATTATATCAACTACTGTGGGCAAGAATCCCTTAGAAGAAATGGAGTAGACATCATAGTCAACAAAAGAGTCCAAAATGTAGTACTTGGGTGCAATCTCAAAGAAGACATAATAAACACATGAAGAGATGCTCATTATTATAGAAGTGCAAGTCAAATCTACAATCAGATATCACCTCACACCGGTCAGAATGGTGATCACCAAAAGATCCATAAACAACAAGTGCTGGAGAGGGTGTGGAGTATAGGGAACCCTCTTGTACTGCTAGTGGGAATGCAAATTGATACAGCCACTATGGAAGATAGTGTGGAGTTTCCTTTAAACACTAGGACTAAAACCACCATATGATCCAACAGTACCACTTCTAGGTATATACCCTGAATAAACCAAAACTGAAAAAGATCCACATACCCCAGTGTTCATTTTGGCACTATTTACAGTAACTACAACATGTAAGCTACCTAGATGTTCATCGACAGATGAATGGATAAGGAAGCTGTGGTGCATATATATAATTGAATACTACTCAGCCATGAAAAAGAAATACATTTGAGTCTTTTCTCGTGAGGTGGATGAACATGGAACCTATTATACATAGTGAAGTAAGTCAGAAAGAGAAAGACAAATATTGTATATTAGCACATATATATGGAATTTAGAAAGATGATGCTGAGGTACCTGCATGCAGGGCAGCAAAGGAGATGCAGATAAAAGAACAAACTTTTAAACTCAGTGGGAGAAGGCAAGGGTGGGCTGATTTGAGAGAATAGCATTGAAACATGTATATTACCATATGCCAAATAGATGGCCAGTGTGAGTTTGATACAAGAAGCAGGACACCCAAAGCTTGTGCTCTGGGACAACCTAGAGTGATAGGGTGGGGAGGGAGGTGTGAGGGGGGCTCAGAATGGGGGGACACATATACACCTATGGCTGATTCATGTGGATGTATGGCAAAACCATCACAATATTGTAAAACAATTATCCTCCAATTAAAATAAATTAATTAAAAAATGATTTAGCCTTTTTTCTCTCTCTGTTGCTTTAAGCCTCTGGATAATTTCAAGAGTTCTGAAAAAGTTAATCCTGACAATCTTTGCATTTTTCATTGCTTTTATCAATAACTGAATCTTTGGTAGTCCTTACTCTACCATTTTTACTGAATTCACCCTGGACATTTTGTGTAAGCAAAAAGAAGTTAAAAGAATGAACTTGGCAGGAGATGATATCATGGGGCGTTTGTATTTTGATGGAGGGATCTATTAAGTACAGCCTATGGAGGTGGAGTCACATCAGGATATACACATGTATGAGCTGAGTGATGTGTGGAGTGGAGTTCTGTGGTGTAGATTCAAATATTTATGGGCTTGAGTCTTTGGAAGAGAGTGATAAAACCATGCTTAACAGTTGCCCTGAGGACTTCCCCAGTGGGGATATTTTAAGTTATTTCATTTATGCATTGGGGTTCATGAAGGAAGTCACTTTAGAGATGGTGATATTTGAGTGAGTTTTGAAAGAAGAT